>NC_137343.1:7834474-8264474 GCF_965287045.1 Carcharhinus amblyrhynchos | reverse complement strand
CGCACTACCTTGCAAGTTTACTATCAAATAAATCGGTTGGACTTAAACCTGGTGTTGTCAGACTTCTTACAGCAGCCATGAGCCAGAGTCAGCCAATGGCTCAATTGGTTAAACATCATGGGTTAAAGACCCACCTGAACATAAAATGAAAAGCAAGCCCTGCTGAGCTGCTAGTCTGAACCAAAGCAGAATTTTCTCATTTCTGTTTTCAATCGTTCAGGGGATTTGGCATCATTGGCTGGGTCAGCATTTATTGCCTATCCCTAATTGACCTTTAACTGGGGCCATTTCAGTGGACATTTAAGAGTCAACTACATTGCTGTGCGTCTGGAGTCACATGTAGGCCAGACTGGGTAAGGACAGCAGATTTCCTTCCCTAACGGACATTGGGGAAGCAGATGGGTTTATTTTATGACAATTGACATTGGTTTCATGGTCACCACTAATTCCAGATCTTTTACTGGATTCAAATTCCACCATCTGCAGTGTTGGGATTTGAACTCATGTCCCCAGAGCATTACACTGACAATACCACTGCACCATGGCCCCCACTATTTTTTCCAGAGTTTGGCAATGGGAGGGAAAGACAGCGTGCAAGCCATCAGCCTCAACTGCAGTTCGGTCCGCGGTATAGAGAGCAACATAGCAAAATAGTTCCGTGGAGTGGGTCCAATGATATCACGCTGATGAGGTGAGTTTTGTTTGATCCCACAACACCAGCAACTTCAGTTTTAACATCCCCATGAAAAAATCAAAAATTAAACACCCCCGAAAAATCCCAACCCCAAACACCCCCTTCCACAGAATCCTCTACTCCCCAACCGAACACCCCCTCAGCCATCACTGCCTCAAGACACTGTCCCCGGCATTGTCCCTTGTCAATGCCTCCGGGCACTGCCCCCAGTGCACACTGTGGGAGACCTGATGTCGTTACTGTTGGCATGCCCTCGTGCCAATGTAATTGGACAATTTCACAGGGGAAGGGGAATATAAGGCATTGATAGTTACATTTAGATGCATTCTGATTGAGATCCCAGCATTGAACATCAGGATTCTCATTACAACATTGACAGGCCCCATGTCTAAGGAAGGATGTGCTGGCCATGGAAAGGGTCCAGAGGCAGTTCACAAGAATGATACCTGGAATGAAGAACTTGTCGTATGAGGAACGGTTGAGGACTCTGGGTCTGTACTCGTTGGAGTTTAGAAGGATGAGGGGGGATATTATTGAAACTTATAGGATACTGAGAGGCCTGAATAGAGTGGATGTGGAGAGGATGTTTCCACTCGCAGGAAAAACTAGAACCAGAGGGCACAACCTCAGGGACGATCCTTTAAAACAGAGATGAGGAGGAATTTCTTCAGCCAGAGAGTGATGGATCTGTGGAACTCTTTGCCGCAGAAGGCTGTGGAGGCCAGGTCATTGAGTGTCTTGAAGACAGAGATAGATAGGTTCTTGATTAATAAGGGGATTAGGATTTACGGGGAAAAGGCAGGAGAATGGGGATGGGAAAAGTATCAGCCATGATTGAATGGCGGAGCAGACTCGATGGGCCGAGTGGCCTAATTCTGCTCCTATGTCTTATGGTCTTTTGCGGTGTGAAGGGACAATCACTGTGGGAAATCCCATCAGTATAAATTGCATTTTCGGAGTCTGGTGTGGGTTTTCCCAATCCCGCCGCTGATCTCACCCCCTGAAAACGGGAGTGGGAAATCCCTCCTCCATCTTTAACACAATCATTAACACTCCGTTTGCCTTGTGTCTCCTGACACCTTTGCCATTTAACCTCCCCCTCTATCCTCGAACCTACCTGCCATTTTGTTTCATTTCTATCCCTCTCCTCTTGTTTCAGTTGCATATAAACCCATCAACAGTTCGACTCCCCTCCAGTTCTGAAGGAGATTCCCATTGGATTTGAAACATAAAAGCTGGGGTGGGATTTTCCCATCACGTTCTCAGCCTTTTGGCTAAGATCAAGCGTAGTATCGACATGCTGCGCTTGGTTGAAGTCATTACATTACATTTTAGCTTCATTTGAAGCAATTTTTAAAAGCGGCGTCTCAGCCTTTTGACTAAGATGCAAATGAGATCAAGCTTTGAAGGAGGAGCTACACCTATTCCAATCAGCTTGGATCATATAGATCAAGCCCAAGGCAGGAGGTGAGGGTCCTGTTGGATCGGGAATGTCTCAACTTGTTGGGACTCTGAATTGGATTTGACTTGATTGAATTGAAATTTTAAAAAATCTGTTGTTATCAGTTTAATATCTGATACGTCCCTTACCTGGGGACCATATATTAAATTAATTTTTGGATTAGGGAGATGGAATAGGGGCTTGCTCTGTCTAGTCCACGTATCGGGCTGGTATTGTAGTGTCCCTGGGAACGGTGCACCACCCCCTTTCTGGGAACATTCTCAAACTTCAAAAACAGCTCCCCAAGAGCGGAAAATCCCACTTGGGGTCAACAGGTCTTCGTACGGTCCGTGTAGCGCCCGCTATGATTCCTGTGGTGACGGGAAGATTGTGCCCTCTGGTTTTCCTTCCAGAGGGCGAGTGAGGGGATGGGCATTAAAAATGCATCACCAATGATGTCCACATCCTGGGAAAGAATGAAAAAAAGGTGGTTCTGGACCTGCTGAGTTTATCCTGCATTGCAGAACTAGGGGAACATTGCACCATGGTACCATCTTTGAGGCATTAAACTGAAGTCCCATCTGCCTGCTGGCATGGACTAGAAGGAGTGTTTACCCCAGTGTGTTTACCCTAAGCCAACGCCGGCATATCCACATCATGGACTAGAAGATCCATGGCAGCACCATAGTGGAATGCCCAAGGCAGCATGGTGATGCAGTGGTTAGCACTGTTGCCTCACAGCACCAGGGATCCAGGTTCAATTCCCGGCTTGGGTCAGAGTCTGCGTGGAGTTTGCACATTCTCCCCATGTCTGCGTGGGTTTGCTCCGGGTGCTCTGGTTTCCTCCCACAGTCCAATGACGTGCAGGTTCAGTTACTTGGCTAGGCTAAATTGACCAAATAGTGTCAGGGGGACTCACAGGATAAATGTATGGGGTTAGGGGAATGGTGCCTGGATGGGATGTGGTCAATACAGATTCAATGGGCCAAATAGCCTCCTTCTATGCCGTAGGGATTCTATGATCCCATGGCAAGGTTTCAAAGAAGAACAATGGCATACCCCTTGGCGATCTGACCAATGTTATCCCTCTATCAGCATCGCGAATACAGAATATCTGGGTCATTTTCACTTTTCTGTTTGTGGGAGCTCAGAAGACGTCCCTTCCCAAATACCCAACGTCCTTGGGCCAACAATTAGCCGATTCAGTCCGGTGAAGACCCACGGCTGAAAGCCACAGCCCTGAGCACTTCCAAATTCAACAGACAGACAAAGACATAATCATGAGCGGTGCTACATAAATGCAAGTTCTTCACAGCTCACAGCAAACTCCCACAAAGCGACGGTGACTGGGTTATATTCTGTTTTCTTTCTGATCTTTGTGGAGGTATAATTAGAGGTCAGGACCTCAGGGAGAACACAGCAGCTCTTCCACACAGTTGCCCGGAGATCACAGTTTAACATCTAACAGGCCAGGAACACTAAGGTTAACAATTAGCCCTTTTCTGCCTGCACCTTGTAAATATTTCCTGTTTTTTTAGAAGATCAGCTGTATAATTTTTGTTGCTGTGTTCACCCAAATTTAGTACAAAATGCGGTGGATGTGAAAACTTGCACAAGCTAGAATTTCCTGCAGGCAACATTACTGCACAGGTCTTTAATGCCTCCCGCTGTCTCTCCTTTGAACACAAAGTATAGAAATCATACAAACCCTACATAACAGAAGGAGGCCATTCAGTCTATTGAGTCTGCACCAGCAACAGCCCCATCTGGGCCCTATCCCCATCACCCCACATATTTACCCACCAATCTACACATCCCAGGACACTAACGGTCGATTTAGCATGGCCAATGCACCTAACCTGCACATCTTTGGACTGCGGGAGGAAAGCGGAGCACCCGGAGGAAACCCATACAGATACGGGGAGAATGTACAAAGACAATGACCCAAGCTGGGAATCGAACCCGGGCCCCTGGAGATGTGAGGCAGCAATGTTAACCACTGTGCCACCGCGCAGGATGTCTTTCACATGGATCTGCTCATTATTCTAGCAACTGCATCTGGACCAACGTTTTGCTTCCTTACCCACACCTAACCCCACTTCCTTTGTCTTTTGTTCCAGGACATCTTCGTCATTTACTCTCTCCTGTCCTCTGCCCTACCCCTGACCTTCCCTTTAGTTCTTCCTCCCACCTCTCTGCGTTCGACGGTATTAAAACCATCACATTTCTCCCCTCCATCAGTTCTGAGGAAGAGTCATATTCTATTTGAAACGTTTACTCTGTTCCTCTCCCTCCAGCTGCTTCCAGACATGCTGAGTAATGCTGGCACTTACTGTTATTTATTTCAAATTTCCAGCATCTGTGGTATTGTATTCCTATTTCATTCAGAAGTGCAGATGGGTAACATGCCTTCACGCACAAACTGATAGACAGCTGGGGAGGGCTTTAGTTTAGTTAATTTATTACTAAACTGCACTGTGTACAGTTCTGGTCACCCTATTATAGAAAGGATATTATTAAACTAGAAAGAGTGCAGAAAAGATGGTACTGGGGTTTGATTGTTTGAGTTATAAGGAGAGGCAGGATAGACTGGAACTGTTTTCTCTAGAGTGTAGAAGGCTGAAGGATGACCTTATAGAGGTCTACAAAATAATGAGGGGCGCAGATCAGCTAGATAGTCAATATTTTTTTCCAAAGGTAAGGAAGTCTAAAACTAGAGGGCATAGGTTTAAGGTGAGAGGGGAGAGATACAAAAGTGTCCAGAGGGACAGTTTTTCAGATAGAGAGTGCTAAGTGTCTGGTACAAGCTGCCAGAGGTAGTAGTAGAGGCAGGTACATTGTCTTTTAAAAAGCATTGAGATAGTTACATGGATAAGATGGGTATAGCGAGGTATGGGCCAAATGCAAGCAATTGGGTTAACTTAGGGGTTTAAAAACAAGGGCAGCATGGACAAGTTGGGCCAAAGGGCCTATTTCCATGCTGTAAACCTCTATGACTCTATTATTATCATAAATAGGCTTACATTAACACTGCAATGAAGATACTGTGAAAATCTCCTAGTTGCCACACTCCAGCGTCTGGGTACACTGGGAGAGAATTTAGCTCAGCCAATACACCTAACCAGCATGCCTTCCGGACTGCTGGAGGAAGCTGGAGTACCCGGAGGAAATCCACGCAGACACAGGGAGAACAGGCAGACTCCACACAGACAGTGACACAAGCCGGGAATCAAACCCAGGTCCCTGGCTTTGTGAGGCAGCAGTGCTAACCACTGTGCCACCGTGCTGAGGGGTGTAGGGAACCTCTCCCAGACAAAGCATGCTGGAGGTGCCGGAGATTGGACTTTGGAAGAGTGAGAGGGGAACTCATAGAAACTTTAATACTTCTAACAGGGTAGATTCAGAAAGAATGCTCCTAATGGTGGGGGAGTCCGGAACGAGGGGTTCATAGTTTGAGGATAAGGGGTAAACCTCGAAGGACTGAGGTGAGGAGAAATTTCTTCTCCCAGGGAATGGTGAATGTGTGGAATTCACAACCACAGAAAGTAGTTGAGACCAAAACATTGTGTGATTTAAGAAGAAATTAGATATAGCTCTTGGGGCTAAAGGGATCAATGGATATGGGAGGAAGGGGGGTCAGGATATTGAATTCGATGATCATAATGAATGGTAGAACCGCCTCGAAGGGCCGAGTGGCCTACTCCTGCTTCTAGTTTCTAGGTTTCTACGCTGGCTCGATTGCAATTTATAAATCTGAGATCAACGATTTTTGTTAGACATATATTGAGGAATATAGAGCCAAGTTGGGTGGATAAAAGAGAGATATAGGGTCAGCCGTGATCTAATTGAATGGTGAAATAGGATGAAGGAATGGAATTAGCCCTCCTCCCATTTTCAATATCCCTTTCCCCACCCTGGTCCAGGTTCATTATTTTGGAAAGTCTTTATCCGCCAAGTGAAAGCTTACAGGTTTCATATTTCCCTTTAAATAATTGATACGCAACTGTCAGCTTATGAACCGCCGCCTGTGTTATACGAAGTATCAACCATTTTAAAACTGAAGAATTCAATTGTTATGAGATTATAGCAGCATATTCACACTGGATCAGCTAGCAATTCAAGCCCTTCCCTTCCCCTGCAAGTGAACAGTCAGTGTCTGTTATTGCATTCAGTAACTATGCCCTTTTACAAATACTGTTTCTGAAAATGATGCAACTGGAACCTTTTTTAGAAACCATTTCTTTAATCCCTCAAAGATCAGTGGCATGTTTTAAGGATTTGTTAAGGCTTTCATGGATTCAGGGTTAGCAGGGTGGGATAGTAATGGACGGTATAGAGATTTATTCTACATACAGTAAGTTATTAGGACATGAAGAGGTTTCACCCGAGGACCGCAACTGCTAAACCCCACCACCACCCACACATTTACCCTGCTAATCCCCCACCCCCACCCTTCATTTCTCGTATATGACAGGATAGATTCAGAAAGAATGTTCCTGATGGTGCGGGAGTCCAGAACTAAAGGTCATAGTTTGTTTAAGTTTATTTATTAGTGACATAAGTTGGCTTACATTAACACTGCAATGAAGTTACTGTGAAAATCCCCCAGTCGCTACACAGAGGGAGAATTTAGCATGGCCAATGCACCAAATCAACACGTCTTTGAGACTGTGAGAGGAAACCGGAGCACCCAAAGGAAACCCATGCAGGGAGAACGTGCAAACTCTGCACAGACAGTGACTTAAGCCAGGAATCGAAGCCAGCTCCCCAGCACAGTGCTACCATGCAGGGCAAGGAATAAACCTTTTAGGAGGTGAGGAGAAATTTCTTCATCCAGAGAGTTGTGAATCTGAGAAATTCAAAACCACAGAAAGTAGTTGAAGCCAAAATGTTGTGCAATTTCAAGAAGAAATTAGATATAGCTCTTGGGGCAAAAGCGATCAAGGGATAAAAGGGGGGGAGATGAGATCAGGATATTGAATTTGATGATCAGTTATGATCAAAGAGAATAGCGGAGCAGGCTCGAAGGGACAAATGGCCTACTCTTGTTTCTAGTTTCTATGATTCTCCTCAAACACATTTTCAGTGATTACACAGGACTGAGAAATAATAATTGTGCTTCATTTTTAAAACATTTCTTCAACT
Source organism: Carcharhinus amblyrhynchos (assembly GCF_965287045.1). Lineage (NCBI taxonomy): Eukaryota > Metazoa > Chordata > Chondrichthyes > Carcharhiniformes > Carcharhinidae > Carcharhinus > Carcharhinus amblyrhynchos. The sequence continues at coordinate 8,257,194 of NC_137343.1, read as the reverse complement.
GGTAGATTTGTGAGAAAACGTGGGGGCACATTTGCTGATGTCATTTCCTGTCACTATCGGTCTGTCTTTGAATGACTGAAACGGTGCACAATTTTTTATTTTTGGAAAATGGCAGCAGTCACCTGACTCCCCCAAGATGGAAAAACTGTGGCAATGATGCATCAAATGGACACCCCCCTTCTGCCTCCTTGGGTGAATGGTAAAATCTCATAAGAAGCAACAAGTCCCCCCCTCAGTGTCCTGGCCAATATTTATCCCACAATAAATGTCACTAAAACAGGATATCTGGCCATTTATCTCACTGCTGCTTCTGGGAGTTCACTGTATGCCTGATGCACAAGAGTGAAGAATTATTGATAAATTTCAATGAAAATTGATTAGGACACAGGGAGAGTGTTGTGTGCAGTGTTGAGCAATAACTCAAACCAGGTTAAAGTCCAACAGGTTTATTTGGTTTCACGAGCTTTTGGAGCACTGTTCCTTCATCAGGTGAGTGCCTGTTTACAGAGCTATAATTATACAGGGAAGATGCTGAGGGAAAGTGTGTAGGAGGGCATTTTTGGAATCTAGAGGAATAAGAACTAAGAGCAGGAGTTGGCCATCTGGCCCCTCGAGCCTGCTCCGCCATTCAGTAAGACCATGGCTGATATTTCTGTGGACTCAGCTCCACTTATCCACCCGCTCACCATAACCCTTAATTCCTTTACTGTTCAAAAATGTATCTATCCTTGCCTTAAAAACATTCAATGAGGTAGCCTCAACTCCTTCACTGGGCAGGGAATTCCACAGATTCACAACCCTTTGTGTGAAGAAGTTCTTCCTCAACTCAGTCCTAAATCTGCTTCCCCTTATTTTGAGGCTAGTTATTTTGCCCCCGAGTTCTAGTTTCACCAGCTTCCCTGCTTCTATCTTATCTTTTCCCTTCATAATCTTATACGTTTCTGTAAGATTTCCCCTCATTCTTCTGAATTCCAAAGAGTATAGCCCCCGTCTACTCAGTCTGTCCTCATAAGCCAACCCTCTCAACTCCAGAATCAACCTAGTGAATCTCCTCTGCACCCCCTCCAGTGCCAGTATATCCTTTCTCAAGTAAAAAGACCAAAACTGTACACAGTACTCCAGGTGTGGCCTCACCAGCACTTTATGCAGCTGCAACATAATCTCACTATTTTTAAACTCCATCACTATAGCAATGAAGGACAAACTTCCATTTGCCTTCTTAATTACTTGCTGCACCTGCAAACCAACTCCTTGTGATTCTTGCACAAGGACACCCAAGTCCCTCTGCACAGCAGCATGCTGCAATATTTTACCTTTTAAATAATAGTCTAGTTTGCTGTTATTCCTACCAAAATGGATGACCTCACATTGTACGCCATCTACCAGACCCTCGCCCACTCACTTCGATTATCTATATCCCTTTGCAGACTTTCGGCATCCTCTGAAAATTTTCCTCTTCCACCCACCTTAGTGTCATCTGCGAATTTTGACACACTACACTTGATCCCCAACTCCAAATCATCGATGTCAATCGTAACCAATTGTGGTCCCAATGCTGATCCCTGAGGCACACCACTAGTCACCGATCGCCAAGCAGAAAAACACCCATTTACCCTCCCACTCTTTCCTTTCTGTTAGCTAACTAATCCTCTATCCATGCTAATACATTCACCGTAACACCATGCACCTTTATCTTATGTAGCAGTCTTTGGTGCTACATGTAAATGTGAAAAGAGAAATAATATCCATCGTTATATTGATAAAACTAAGGCAATAAAAGGAGGTGACAGTATTTGAGATCCATGGACCACAGCCTGAAGGGTGAATAATGTTGAATTTACCCAACAGAATAAAGAGTGGCCTCTTAAAAAAAAAGCAATGTGTGAGCTACTTACTGCAGTGGTTTCAGCTTTCTGAGAATTCTTTTTCAACAGAAGAAAATACCTTTTACTTTTCATGTTATTACCTGGCAGTTTTAAGAAAGAACTCTTAACTTCTGGGCATGAACTTACTGATTAATTTGCATTGGTAAATATCACTGCAGCATCTTCAAAGACTGCTGCCCATGAGATGTCAAGAGGAATGCAGGAGGCCATAGGTGTGTTGGTCTAACCATCGTGTTGTCATGGCAGTGGAACAAGTACACAGGCTGCCACCCAGGTAGACGGCGTGTTCTGTGGTACATAATCAAAGAGCAGAAAACTCTCCCCAAGTCATCCCTCTTCATACCAGACAGGGGTAGTAATGATGAGGACACATGATCCTACATTATAGGGCACCCTCCCGAGGCTGAAGACATAGCACAGTAAACACAACCTTGAACTGGAGGGAGTTTTGAGCAAATAGCAGCAAATGCCTGTGTGTGTTGTGTGTATGTAGGAGAGAGCTCGGAGAAAGCTAATGTTACAGCGAGGAGGGTGGGAAATCAGAGGCTGGACTCACTGCACATCAGAGCTCCGCATTCTTCAGGTGCGCAGTGTAACAGTGTGTGCTGGGGGTAATAGCGTGGGAAAAGAGATTTACCCAAGCATCCAGTGATCTGGCCATTTTGTAATACATTATTCACACTTTCTACTTGCTGGATCAGGCCATGACAGTGCTGGAAAAGCAAAATCAACCCTGTTACTTTTGCATTTTTCAAAGTCCCGGAGTATGGGACAATCCAATTTTCCAGCCCCAAACATCATGCTTTTCCAGGTAAAAGTAAAATACTGCGGTTGCTAGAAATCTGAAATGAAAACCGAAAAATGCTGGATAAGCTCAGCAGGTCTGGCAGCATCTATGGAGAGAGAAACAGAGTTAATGTATCACATCTAGATGACTCTCCTACAGAACTGGAGCGAGGTAGAAATGTAAAGAATTATAGAGTAGGAAAGGGAGGCGGACAAATTTGTCATGGACACATTTGACAAAAGGGAATGTTAATGCAGCCAAAAGAGAAAATGCTGGAAAATCTCAGTGGGTCTGGCAGCATCTGTAAGGAGAGAAAAGAGCTGACATTTTGAGTCCAGATGACTCTTTGTCAAATCTCTTGTCAAAGTGTTAATGGAGCCATTCGGGGATGAAGAGTGGAAAAAAGGAGAGGTAGTGAAGCTGTTGAACTTAATGTTGTGTCCCGAAGACTGTAATATGTTCAGCACGTTAAGCACATTGGGCATGTTTACAGCGGGTTAGCACTGCTGCCTCACAACTCCAGGAACCCCGGCTCAATTCCCGGCTTCGATCACCGTCTGTGTGGAGTTTGCACATTCTCCCAGTGTCTGTATGGGTTTCCTCTGGCTGCTCTGGTTTCCTCCCACAGTCCAAAGATAGGTGCTAGGTGGATTGACCATGCTAAATTGCCCCTTAGTATCAGCTAGGGTAAATGCATGGAGTTATGGGGGTAGGGCCTGGGTGGGATTGTAGACGGTGCAGACTCTTGGGTCGAATAGCCTCCTTCTGCACTGTATGGATTCTATGATTCAGCAACATTAAATAGTAAACTTCCCCCTCAATCTTAAATCCTACTCCGCTCCCTCCCCCCTCCTCCACAACCCTGTTGCACTTTGTTGTTAGTATTTTTCCGCTGACTGGCCAACCTCAACAACAATCCCACCCCTTCCCCAACTCGATCTCCTGTTCAGTCGCTCCCATTAACACGTTCTGCTGTCTCACCTTTGCTGCTATGAGAACTCTGCATTCCTTAATGGGCATCATTAACACTCCCTTTTGTCTAATTTCAATGACCAATTTGTCAAGCTCTCCTTTGCCCCGACCTATCCTTGTTCACCTATTCCGTGCCATTTCCTCCACTCCAATTCCTACTCTGTAACTCTCCCCTTTTCTACCTTATATCAGTTCTGTAGAAGGGCATCAAGACTTGAGACGTTAACTCTGTTTCTCTCCACAGATGCTGCCAGAGCTGCTGAGTTTATCCAGCATTTTTCTGCTTCCATAAATTTGGTGTATAATTCAACCCCCTCTTTCAGCTACAACTTGCTACACCCGCGTTAACAGTCAGCCTCAATTGTTCACTGAGGCTGGGTCAAAATTCTGGAACCCCCTCCCTAACAGCACCGTGGCTGTACCTACACCACATGGATTGCAGCGGTTCAAGAAAACACACCACCTTCTCCGGAGCAATTAGGGATGGACAACAAATGCTGGCCTAGCCAGCGATGCCCACACCCCAGGGAAGGACAATATAATTAACATGCAGCAAGACACCCAACCAAATCCTGTCCAATAAACCATGAATGTTGGGCAGCATAAAACAAAGCCTTAAGGTTTGGGGCAATTGTCTGAACTACCAATGATCTTAAATCTGTGTCCAATCTAACCAACCCTCCAACCAGGGGAAGCAAATTCTCATGGGATACAATCCCAAAGTATCTCTACAGTGCAGAAGAAGGCCATTTGGCCCATCGAGCCACACCGACCACAATCCCAGCCAAGCTCTATTCCCGTAACCCCACATACTTACCCTAGCTAATCCCCCTGCTACTAGGGTCAATCGAGATGGCCAATCAAACTAATCGCACAGTTTTGGACTGTGGGAGAAAATCGGAGCATCTGGAGGAAACCCACCCAGACACGGGGAGAATGTGCAGGCTCCACACACAAGTGACCCGAGGCCGGAATTGAACCGGAGTCCCTGGCGCTGTGAGGCTGCAGTGCCACCGTGCAGCCCACTATCACTTCAGTATCCTCCAGAGCAGGCTGGCAGGACATCAGCTGAAGATCAAAGCTGCGCCCCTGGCACTGCAGCCCTCCCTCAGCACCGGAGGATTATGAGCTCCAAGCCTGGAGCTGGATTTGAAGCCTCTACTTTCCCGAAACGTTCAGACTCAGATCCAAAAATACATTCCTAAAAATAACTGACAGGGAGAGATGACTGGAATTGTTGGAGGATCATTCCACAACACGTAAAATACATGGAGACTGGCTTTGAAAAGAAGTCTGGTAGCACGGAGCTTTGATTGGGTCAACCTTTGGACGTGAAGCGGATTTGACCAATGGATGGAGGCAGGAATGCTAATGAGCGAACGTTGCTTTCATCAAACATGGTATGCAAAGCCACTCAATCATAACGGACAAAGACATAGCCAAGGACAGCCTGCTCCTTCCTCTGTTTACACCAAGGAGAAGAGAGAGAAAAAAAAAACCTCCGAAAACATGTACCCGACATCATCAGCCTCAATCCTCTCTCCATTAGTCACTGTCACGTTAAGGACACCAGCTGTAAGCTGTACTGCCCCTCTGCTCCTAACACAGAACAGTTTCTCCTCGCATGAGCTTCCCTAACCCGCACGCAACTGCAGTCACGTGCTGCTTCCTCTGGAGAGGCAAAGGGGAAAGAAAAATCATTAAGAATTCCTGCTTTGTCCTGAGGCCCCCAAGCACCATGTACAGATCTCAAAACAAGGATCTAAGCCTCCCGGAGCAGATTCCACTGGTGTTATCATAGCTGGACTTCATTGAAACGCAGCATTATTTGCTTTTTAACTCTTCCAAAACTCCACCAGCGTTTCTCGTTCCCCATTTCTTTCCCACCACCTTCATTTTTTTTTAACCTCCTGGTGGCTCCGTGCCGCCTCGTCTCTGAGACAGGAAGTCATGGGTTCAAGTCTCCTCTCTGGTGCAGCACTGAGAGAGTGCTGCACTGTCAGAGTTGCCCTCCTTTGGGTGAGATGCCCACATCTGAGGCAGATGTGAAAGATCCCATGGCTCTATTTTGAAGGTGGGGAGAGAGTTCACTCCAGTGTCCAACATCTGTCCCTCTCTCAACATTGCAAACAGGTTACCTGCCTTTTGGGGGAGTTTGCTGTACTTAGACTGGATGTATTATTTCCTGGATCACAAGAGGGACAACATTTAAAGTTTTAAAGTTTATTTATTAGTGTCAGAAACTAGACTTACATTAACACTGCAATGAAGTGACTGTGAAACTTCCCTTACTGTGTTACTGCGAACATTTCAAAAGTACTCCATTGGCTGTGAGGCACTGGAGTATCCTGAGGTTGTGTAAGACACTCTGTCAATGCCAATCTTCCTTATTTTTTGCCATGTCTTGTAGGAAAATAATGACCCAGAATATCTGCTGAGAACAGAATGGATGGCACGGTAGCACAGTGGTTAGTCCTGTTGTTTTACAGCTCTCCATTCACCTGAAGAAGAAGGAATCCCCTCGAAAGCTAGTGAGTTTACTATCAAATAAATCGGTTGGACTAAAACCTGGTGTTGTCAGACTTTTTACTGTTTTACAGCGCCAGAGGCCTGGGTTCAATTCTTGGCTTGGGTCACTGCCTGTGGGGAGTCTGCACATTGTCCCCACGGGTTTCCTCCGGGTGCTCTGGTTTCCATCCACAGTCCAAAGATGTGCGGGTTGGGTTGATCGGCCATGCTAAATTGACCCTAACGTTGGGGGGATTAGCAGGATCTGGGTGGGATTGTGGCCGGTACAGATCCAATAGGCCAAATGGACTCCTTCTGTCCTGTAGGGATTCTGTGAGAACAAGACGACAGCATATCTCTGAAATTCTCTGCCCGTTGAAGTGGTGGAGGCTGCCTCGCTAAATATATTTAAGACGCGGGGTAGATAGGTTTTTGGTAGGCAAGGGGATTAAGGGTTATGGGGAGAGGGTGGGAAAGTGGAACTGATCCACTTCAGGTCAGCCATGATCTTATTGAATGGCGGGGCAGGCTCAAAGGGGCTAGATGGCCTACTCCCGCTCCTATTCCTTATGATCTTATATAGGAATGAGGAGCAGAAGTAGGTAATTCAGCTCTCTGAACATGCTCTGCCACTTAATCAGGTCATGGCTGATCTCTTCCTGTTCTCAATTCTACTTCCCTACCAGTTCCTCGTATCCCTTTAACCTTTTTTTTTAATCAGACTTGGAGAATAATAGGTGGGAACACAGAATGTTCAATGCCGCCCATTTGAGTTTTCCAGCACTAATTAAAGCCACCCGGATACGTTGCATTGACTCTGGCTGCAGACATCATTACTTGGCGGAATTTACCTGGTCAGGTCTCAGTTAAATTTTCATTTGTCTTTGGGTGATCTCAGCACAGACATCAACCTATTTTCAGACACTGACTCAATAGTAACCGGCTTCTATTTCAGACGAGCTGTTACCGGTTTGATAACAGTGTACCAGCAAAGGTTTCTCTCTCTGAGCTGTCGAGGCTCCTGTACTGTATAAATGCATCGTCAAAGGGAGGAGTCAGTCCCCCTGATGTGGGGAGGGATCAGGGTGAGCAGCACATTTGAGGCCTGGAGAGATTTTAACTGCTGGGACTGGTCTCCATCTGCGGGTTCGGACGCCCGCCCAAGCCATGTGGAACTAGATAATCACACCCACATCCTGACCCCAACAGTAGCACCAGAGCCCACAACTGGAAATTGCCAGGAGAATAACTTCCAAACTAATCTGCTGAAATGATATTTCAGCGTGTGGTCAGTCCTGGAAACAGGCATCCTAAGGAAGATGGAGAAGACAGTTAGTGTTGATCCCCTGTGGGATCCACTTTATGGTTTACATTAGTTAAAAGGCTTCATTTTAAGGTATTTATTTCCCAAGCTTCTAGTGGCACAGTGGTTAGCACTCACAGCGCCAGGGACCCAGGTTCAAATCCCAGCTTAGGTCACTGTCTGTGTATTCTCCTGTGTCGGCATGGGTTTGTTCTGATTTCCCCCCACAGTCTGAAAGACGTGCTGGTTAAATGCATTGGCCACGCTAAACTCTCCCTCATTGTACCCAAACAGGTGCTGGAATGTGATGACTAGATGAATTTTCACATTAACTTCATTGTTAATGTAAGCCTTAATTGTGACTAATAAATAAACTTTATCTTACCTTATTATGCTAAGCTGTAAAGCTAACTTACGCTAAATTGGCCACATTTTAAAACTCAGTCTGGAATTCCAGGTTTAGCTTAGAAATTGACTACATTTGTAAGTGCAATGTTATCAGAATTTTTTTTTAATCATAAACAAGCTTTCATGGTGACACAGCTGTGAATTGTTTTTGAAAGTTGGGGACTATGTGTGCCTGCTCATTTAATAACAAAAGATAACCAGAAAGCTATACTGTGGTAACAGCTATCTGCAGTTCAGTTATTGTTCAGCCGAATGCTGCAAGGCTTTGAATTCAAGATCGAATTCTCCCGTCCCGCCGCTGGAATTTTAGCAGGCAGGTTGTAGAGAATGTGAAACCCTATTGATGGTCGGGCAGGAATTTCCAGCTTCTAAATCAGTGCAGCTGGAAAATTCTGCCCCAAGTCTATAATTGGGACCAATGGCTTGGGTCCTCTCCCTCGCTCTCTCTCTTTTCCGCTTTCTGGGATTATTTTAATCTCAAGTTATATTCAATAAATCATTTTTAAAATCATACCAAGTGCCCTCGGTCTATTTGGAGGAATGAATGGATTCGACATCCATTCAAGCACAAGTGAGAACTTTTCTTTCTCATGCTTATATTTACATAATGCTTTACACAACAAGCAGACATCTCAAAGTACTTTACAACTATGTCCTTCTGCAGTGGAGGTGCTGTTATAATGGAGGAAATAGCCAATTTACACACAGCAAACTCCCACAAGTGGAATATTTGCCAGGACACTGGGAAGAAATCCTCTGCTCTTCAAAGTAGCGCTGTAGCATCTTTTACATCCATCTTGTGCAGTACCGTGGGGCCTCAGTTTGCCATCTCATCAGAAAATTAGCACCTCCAACCAGGAGATCTAATAAGTGTAGGATATACGCAATGAACAACAGGTTCCTAGGGAGTAATTAGAAATAATGGGACCTTGGCATACAAGTCCATAGACCCCTGCAGGTAGATAGCGAGTTGAAGAAAGCATACGGATGCTTGCCTTCATTAGCTAGGACATAGACGATAGGAGCAGGGAGGCCTTGGTATAACTTTATAAAACATTGGTGAGGCCACAGATGGAATATTGTGTATGGTTCTGGTTGCCACACTATCAGAAGGAAGTGATTGCGCTGGAAAGGGTGCAGCAGAGATTCACCAGGATGTTACCTGGGAGGCAAAGTCTCAGCAAGAGGAAGGATTGGATAGGCTGGGTTTGTTTTCCCTGGAGCAGAGGAGGCTGAGGGGGGATCTGATAGAGGTATCCAAAATTATGAGGCATAGATAGGGTAGAACGTAAGGATCTTTTTCCCGTGGCAGAGGTCTAAGACCAAAGGGCATAGGTTTAAGATGAGGGGTAAGTGGTTTAGAGGGGGTCTGAATGGTGGAAATATGGAACGCACTGCCTGAGAGGATGGTGGCCTCTTTTAATATTTCTACCATTCAGATCCCCTCTAAATTACTTACCCCTCACCTTAGGCATATGCCTTTTGGTCTTAGATCTCTGCCTTGGGAAGATCTAAGAACAAAGGGCATATGTCTAAGGTGAGGGGTAAGTGGTTTAGAGGGTAGTAGAGGCAGGTACTCTTGCAAAATTTAAGAATACTCTGGATGAACTCTTAAATTGCCAAGGCATAGTAGGCCATGGTCCGCATACTGGTAAATGGGATTAATATAGGTTGGTATTATAGGTTGGTAAGGCATGTGTTATTAGGTTTATTGCTTTTTGAAAAAGATCACTAAAGTATCAGGGTCTGGCACATCAAGGTTAATGTGGAACTGAGTACAGTACTGCCCACACAGTAATGTAAGAGGACACATGACCCATACCTAGGTGTCAGTCTAGTGTTGGACAGAGCCACCTGTATAAGTGAGCATGGAGACATAACCTATACTGTACGTATAAGGATAATTTCTAGTAGTTAATACTGATTGTTAAGACCATAAGTACCTTTAGTAAGTCATATGGAACTATACTCAACACCTTACAACATGGTGGAAATTAATGGAATGACTCAAAACTTCACAGAAACTGCAGAAGAAATTAAAATCCTGAAAACTAAATGAAAACTCAAAGAAGGATTCTGCCATGAGAAAAGCTCAAGAAGCGAAGGTGCAGAAAGAAGTCACCAGAGAGAAGCCACAAAGAAAGGCCTGAAGGCAGAAATTAAATCCTTGTACTGAGCAGATTAAGGGTTATGGGGAGAGGGCGGGAATGTGGAACTGAGCCACGACAGATCAGCCATGATCTTATTGAATGGCGGGGCAGGCTCGAAGGGCTAGATGGCCTACTCCTGCTCCTATTTCTTATGTTCTTATGTTCTTATGTATTTGATGGTCATCATAGACATGATGGGCTGAAGGGCCTGATTCTGTGCTGTATGATTCTATGACTCTATGAACAGAGCAGCATTCCCTCAGCACTGCCCTGGAATGTGAGCCTTGCTTGTTGTGCTCAAGCTCTGGAGGGGGACTTGAACCCAGAACCTTGCAAGTCAGAGCGCTACAAACTGAACCAGAGTTAATTCGCACTCACATCACACCTATCAACAGTGAAACATCCCTGGATACGTCTCAAGAGCACAATCAGGTGAAATTTGACACTTGGGCAGATAAGGAGATATTGGGGCAGGTGGTCAAAAACTTGGTCAAAGAAATTGGTTTTCGGGAGTTTCTTAAAAAGGAGGAGGGTTTGGAGAGGAAGAGCAGAACGGACTTCCAGAGCTTATCGATAGATATCCAAAGAGACAGCCACCAGCTGGGGCAGTGATTAAAATCTGTGATGCACTGGAGTCCAGAATTGGAGGAGCACAGAGATTGCAAAAATGTCATGGGGCTGGAAATTGTTACAGAAATAGGAAGGGGACAAGACATGGAGAGGTTTGAGAATTTTAACATCAGCACACTTCCAGACAAGGATTGTATAAGTAATAGGTGGAGAGGGCTGCAAATATGGACAAGTTGATTTTTAATAAGCTCAAGATCATGGAAAGACCATTGAGGGACACAGTTAATGAGTCATTTCCCTCAGCTACTAAGAGGGTTTTCCTCACCTCACGCTTGGGCCTGTGGATAGGGGTGGGGGTGTTTTGCTGCAATTGTATAGGGCGTTGGTGAGGCCATACCTGGAGTATTGTGTGCAGTTTTGGTGTCTTTATCTGAGGAAGGATGTCCTTGCTATAGAGGGAGTACAGAGAAGGTTCACCAGGCTGATTCCTGGGATGGCAGGTCTGTCATATGAGGAGAGGCTAAGTCAGTTAGGATTATATTCACTGGAGTTTAGAAGAGTGAGAGGGGATCTCATAGAAACTTATAAAATTCCAACAGGGTTAGACAGGGTAGATTCAGAAAGAATGTTCCCAATACTTGGAGAGTCCAGAACTAGGGGTTGTAGCTTGATGAAAAGGGGTAAAACTTTTAGGACTGAGGTAAAGGGAAATTTCTTCACCCAGAGGGTGGTGAATGAGTGAAATTCACTATTACAGTAAGTAGCTGAGGCCAAAATATTGTTTGATTTCAAGAAGAAATTAGATACAGTTCTTGGGGCGAAAGGGATCAAGGGATATTGGGGGAAGGGGGGAGTCAGGATATTGAATTCGATGATCAACAATGATCATACTGAATGGCAGAGCAAGCTCGAAGGGCCAAATGGCCTACTCCTGTTTCTAATTTCTACGTTGATGCTGAATTGATTGTGACGGATTGCCATGAAAAGTCAACAGCACTGTTGTTGCAAATCAAGCAACTGAAAGGATGGTAGAAGGTGAGCTTGTGTCTTTATTCCTCCAGCAGTTCCTGTGTATCACTGCTTAGTCAGTGAGAGAGAATGGGGGTGCAGGTATAGGGGGCCATCACTGGTGATGAATGGAAGTGATCCCCATGGCACTCGGAGTGAGGAATTGCAATTAGTGAATGCCAGGAGTAGGAGGAGAGTGGAGCCCCTACACAAGAAAGCCTTGAAGATTCCTTGTATGGTTGAAGGAAATATTTCTGTTCTCCTTGATGCGGGTATTGCTGGCCAGACCACCATGCCATCCCTTGAGAAGGTGGTGATGAGCTGCCTTCTTGAACCGCTGCAGTCCACATGGTGTAGGTACAGCCACACTGCTGTTAAGGTGGAAGCTCCAGGATTTTGACCCTGCGACGATGAAGGAATGGCCAATATATTTCCAAGTTAGGATGGTGTGTAACTTGGGGGCCAGCTTCCAGGTGGCAGAGTTCCTGTGCGCCTGCTGTCATTGTTCTTTTAGGTGTTAACAAGGTCACAGGTTTGGAAGGTGCTGCTCAAGGAACATGCCCTGGCCCTTAATCCAGCTTTCCGGTTGGTTCTCACAGGTGGAAAAGTACACTGGGGAAAACTACAACTGCTCTTCCACCCTGTCCGCCACCCAAGACGTCACTTGTCCTCCCAATGCGCAGGCGTGAGGTTAAAATCTCAAATGGTGGAAGGATGGTAGCAATTAAAATATCAGAACTTGACGTGCAGGAGGGTTGGCTGGTTTCAGGGTTGGTGTCCTCACCACCCACAGGTTAAAATTGTGGTCAGCCAGATTGTGGTGGGAATTGAATGAATAAAGTCTCTATTTAAATTTAAAACTAAACTGCTTCCCCATTAGATCAAATTTCAAATCGGGGCCAATGTGAAAATGGGGTGAATTGAAATGGATTATAAGAGGATGCTGTGGGCTTGTAGCAGCCCTGAGACAGATTCTATCCAATGTGGAGATGAAATGGTCAGATCAGGCAGAGTGTCAGCTTCCATCCCCAACTATTAGCTTAGCTAAATTTTAATCTCACCACTTGGGTTATAGCTCAGTATGATGTTAGTGTCCCGTTAAGAGATTTTTTTTTATAAATCATGATCTCTGCAGCTCACAGCCTTAGCTAATGTCATTGATGGGAGGAGAATTTTTTAAAAACTATGTGCAGCTCAGGTAAGAAGTCTCACAACAGCAGGTTAAAGTCCAACAAGTTTATTTGATAGTAAATCCACAAGCTTACAGGGTTTGCCCCTTCGTCAGGTGAGTGGAGAGTTCTCTGACCAGGGATTGGTTTCAGTTTCATTTTGGCTGCAGTGTTAGAAGCATTGCTGAAAGAAGTTTCTCTCTCTCTTTGTTTTGCTTCGAAAGTTTTACCAGTTAGCTGAAAGAAAGGCTTGTTGCCATGCTGTAGTAAAGAATCAATATTTTGGGGAGTTGACAAATACAAATTGCTCTAAATTTTCAAGATCATTTGAAATCAGCATTCAACCCAGGGAACTGGATTCCAGTATCAAGTGAGCTTCAGCCTGTGCAGCAATTAACCTGTTTAAAGGATTTTGTTTATTGGATTTGGGTTTTAATTGGAACACATTAGAGATATTTGTTAGGAGTTATACAATATAGTGGTTGTTTTGTTTCTTGTTTGTAATTGATGAAAGATCTTGTTAATTTTCTTACTGTACATGTTAATATATTCCGAAAAAAACTTTGTCTGATAAAAGCTCCCTAGTGGGTCTTTTGAAACGTACCTGAAGTGGAACATAATATGCTTACCCTAGCCAAATTCAAGATATAAAATCTATGATTCAGGCAGGCTTCATAAAACACTTTGGAGTTTCTAACTTGAACCATAACACTTAGTGAAGTGGATCAATAAGCAGTTATAGAAACCAGGTTAATTTTAGTTGAAAGGCCCTGTTAGCTAACTCTGTAAATATCAATATAGAGACAGAGAGTTTTACAACATGGAAAAAGCCCTTTGGCCCATTGTGTCCATGCTGGCCATCAAGCACCTATCTATTCTAATCCCAATTTACCGCAATTTGTCCATAGCTTTGTATGTTATCCAACTTCAAAGACATAAGATTAGGTTGTTTGACCATGATAAATTGCACCCTTAGTGTAAGGGGGACTTACAGGGTAAATGTGAAGGGTTATAAAGATAGGGCCTAGGTGGGATTGTGGTTGGTGCAGGCTTGATGGGCCGAATGGGCTCCTTCTGCACTGTAAAGGTTCTAAATACGTCTTAAATGTTGTCAGAATTCCTGCCTCTACCACCTTTTCAGGCAGTGAGTTCCAGATTCCCAGCAATCTCTGGATCCAAAGGATTTTCCTTAAATCCCCTCTAAATCTCCTGCTCCTTACCTTAAATCAGTGCCTCTGGTTATTGACCCCCCTACTCAGGGGAAAACTCCTTCCTATCTCCAGGAAGATTTTGCACTTTACAACTCAAAACTTGTTCTCGGTGGGAAATGGGTTTTTTACAGAGGGTTTCTCCAAGCACATGGTGGGAATCCAATTATGCCATATGCTAATTGCCATTAAACAGGATAATCTCAAAAATATCCAAATCCAAAAGCTACTGCTTAGCGATATTTGTAGATCAACGCTACAGACTTCCATACCACATGGAGAAATATAGACTTGCATTTCTATAGCACCTATCCTGGCCTCAGGCTGTTCCAAACTACTTTCAAGCCAATAAGATCCTTTCGAAGCACAGTTACACAGGAAAACACAATAACCAGTTTGCACACAGCAAGCACCCACAAACAGCATGTGAGGCAATCTGCTTTAGCAATGTGGCTGCCTGAGGAACAAGTGTTAGTCAGCTCCCCTGCCCTTCATAGAATCAAGGAATCCCTACAGTGCAGAAGGAGGCCATTTGGCCCATCAAGTCAACACCAACCACAATCCCACCCAGGCCCTATATCCATAACTCCATACCTTTACTCCACCTAGTCTCCCTGACACTAAGGGGCAATTTTAGCATGGCCAATCAACCTAACTCGCATATCTTTGGACTATGGGTGAAAACCAGAGCACCCACGCAGACACAGGGAGAATGTGCAACCTCCATATAGACAGTGACCAACGCTGGAATGAAACCCGTGTCCCTGGTGCTGTGAGGCAGCAATGCCACTGTGCCGCTCCTAACTTTGTCAAAAAGTACCTGGATCTGCATCTTAAGGGCTGTAAGCTACAGGGCTATGGGCCGGGAGCAGGAGGTGGAATTGGAAAGAGTCTGGGTGTTCTCAGGCTAGCATGGGCCGAATGGCCTCCTTTGTCCTGTTACGTTTCTATGGTTCTGGCACAGAAGCACATTGATCATTATTATGATATCTGAGGGGACTAACTGGTCACTGGTGTCTCTGCTAATTAAAGGGGAGTTCACAGAATTGAGTTGAGCTGTCATCATAGAATCCCTACAGTGCAGATGGAGGCCATTCGGCCCATTGAACCTGCATTGACAACAACTCCGCCAGGCCTTCTCCCTGTAACTCCACATAGCTACCCTGCTAATCCCGCTAACATAAAGGGGCAATTTGCCATGGCCAATCAACCTAACCCCCACATCTTTGTATTGTGGGAGAAAACCAGAGCACCCGGAGGAAACCCACACAGACACAGGGAGAATTTGCAAACTCCACACAGGCAGTGACCCCGGGCAGGAATTGAACCTGGGATCCCTGGGTGCTGTGAGGCAGCAATGCTAACCACTGTGCAGCAGTAATCCTTTCCAAGCTGATAGGATGGGGGGGGAATGGAGGGCGGTTTTCCTTGTGTGTGAGTTGAGTTGAAGTTATGAGCTTGCAATGCGAGTTTCCTGAAATCCAATTTCACATCTGGCTGCGGGTGTAGCAGAGGTGGAGGGGGTGGGGGGGGGGGTGGTGGTGCACACGGAGTTGAAAGCGTTACCTACCCAACAGCGGAAATTCAGTGCAGCCTTTGGAATAACAACCACAGTTGTGAGAAGCACAGTGAGGACATTGAGGCGAATGCTGTGGGGCTCCTGAGCCCCTGACACGGAGACGCTTACCCAGCACAGCTGAACCGCTTGTGAACGCACTGAGCCGTGACGGCTGAATCAACGCGAACACCTTGGGGGCCCTAATGAAAAGCCAGGGCAGCCCTCTCCCCTTGATCACAGGAGATCCATCTGAGGGTGGAATCCTGCCAAGTTCACCAGGGAAAATAATATTGGGTTTTTCACAATAGCTTCATTCTGCACATTGTTCTTAATGTGCGCCGCTTCCTGCCTTTTCGCATGATCGCGTGGTAGAAGGGGGGGGGACATATATAATTTTTTCCTTCCTTTTTCAATTTTAATGCAAAAAACAAAAACCCATATTGCACTTTATTTTCCTGCCTCCGATGGCATCTGTGCTCCACAGGGAGATGGAATGCCTTCATCTGCTGCACTTACACGGTGAAGGCTGCACCATATTAGGTTTTGAGCTTTGCAGGCTTTTTAACATTTACAAGTTATCTATTTCCTGCACCCTGCTAGCATTATCAACACTGGGACATCTGGAGGCAGCTTCCCCCCGCCCCCCGTTACTGCAGCCCCAGAAGAGGCTCACTTGTTTCGTCAGAAGTTGCTGTATTTTCACCAGTTTCTCTCACCTGTGGACCTGCTCCCTCTGGGTAGCCGAGAGCTCCCCCGCAGTCTGTTTGGTTAATCCCCGTGGGGGCGGAAAGGCTTTCAGAGGACGGTGGGGAACTCCCCCCACCGACAACCGAGCAGGGTGGAAGAGAGACATTTACTGGCATGTTAAAATACTGGTTGTCAGGAAGTGGGGACACGGTCACCGTGGGCGGTGAACCTCCAGCCTGTCAAAAACAGTAAGGAGTCTCACAACACCAGGTTAAAATCCAACCAGTTTATTTGATAGTCAAATAAACTGGTTGGATTTTAACCTGGTGTTGTGAATCTTCTTACTGTGTTCACCCCAGTCCAATGCCCGCATCTCCATATCCTGTCAAAAACAAACAGCAACTTGTAGAGCGTGTCAAAGGAGGTCAAAGGCTAGGAATTATTGAGTAACTCACCTCCTGACTCCCCAAAGCCTGTCCACCATCTACAAGGCACAAGGCAGGAGTGTGAAGGAATACTCCCCACTTTTCTGGATGGGTGTTGGGAGATGCCCCCAACCCACTTGATCAACACCCCAACTATCACCTTGAGCCTCCACTCCTTCCACGACTGATGCATCTTGGCAGCAGTCAGTATAAGGTGGCAATGCAGCAGCTCACCGGGACTCTGTCAATAGCACCTTCCAAGCTCACAACCACTGCCCACCTCGAAAGATATGGGCAGCAGATACGTTGGAACAGCACCACCTGTAAGTTCCCCTCCAAGTCACTCACTATCTTGCCTAGGAAATATATCGTCGTTCCTTCACTGTCACTGCTTCAAACTCCTGAAACTCCCCTCCTAACAGCATCGTGGATGCACCTACACCACATGGACATTTTTTAAAAATTCATTCCTGGGACATCTCTGGCTGGCCACCATTTATTGCCCACCCCTAGTTACCCTTGAGAAGGTGGCAGTGAGCTGCCTTCTTGAATCGCTGCAGTCCATGTTCCGTGGGTTGACCCACAATGCCGTTAGGGAGGGAATTCCAGGATTTTGACCAAGTGACTGTGAAGGAACAGCGATATATTTCCAAGTCAGGGTGGTGCATGGTTTGGAGAGGAACTTGCAGATGGTGGTGTTCCCATTTATCTGCTGCCCCCCTCCTTCTAGATGGAAGTGATCATGTGTTTGGAAGGTGCTGTCTAAGGAATTTTGGTGAATTGCTGCAGTGCATCTTGTAGATAGTAATCCCTTTGCAAAGGCACTTGACCTCTCTGTCTCAGAAAGGGAGAAACTGAACCTCTGGAGTCTATTCCTGATGGTAATAAATTGTTCCAAGACAATTTATCCCCAGCAGGAATAGACAAGAAGGCTCAGCCACCAATGGTGGAAATCAGGGATGGACGAGAGGCCAGAGCTAGAGAAGACCTCGAGGGTTGTAAAGCAAGAGGATGTTACAGCAGTAGAGAGGCCAGGGGAGGATTTGAACACAAAAGTTGAGAATCTTTAAACCCCACAGAGAGAAATTATTCAAAGATGTGAAAGATCTGAACAATATTGATAAGTCCTTCAGCAAAACATGTCAGAAAATGCAAAGCTCCTGTCTGTAGCATTCATAGCTATCAATATAGTCACATTGTTTTGTGAAGTTAGGAGCTCTGTCTCTGTATTTTTTGGCTTGTGAATTGCTGACAAAAGAATTGGAATGCACAAGTTGGAGTGTGTGGCAGACAGGGTTAAAATATTAATGAACCTCAGAGAACAAACTGAAAGATTGAGTTCTTCAAAACGAGCTTTTGAATTCACGTCCTAAGAATGTACAACACAGTCCAATTGAAAAGTTTGAAAGTTTATTTGTTAGTGTCACAAGTAAGGCTTACATTAACGCTGCAATGAAGTTATTGTGAAATTCCCCTAGTCACCACTCTCCGGCACCTGTTCAGGTACACTGAGGGAAAGTTTAGCACAGCCAATTCACCTAATCAGCACATCTTTCAGACTGTGGGAGGAAACCAGAGCGCCAGGAGGAAACCTCGCAGACACGGGGAGAATGTGCAGATTCCACACAGACAGTGACCCAAGCCGGGAATCAAACCCAGGATCCTTGGCTCTGTGAGGCAGCAGTGCTAACTACCGTGCCACCATGCTGCCCTTCTTCCCTTGTGTACTTTAATAGAATTGTTAACACATTTATTTTAAATACATTTCGGTCTCTGTTTAGAAACAAATTTCATAAGAATACACAAAGAATTCAAAACTCTTGTCGAGGGGCAGCATGGTGGCACAGTGGTTAGCACTGCTGCCTCACAATGCCAGGGACCCGGATTCAATTCCCGGCCTGTGTGGAGTTTGCACATTCTCCCCGTGTCTGCGTGGGTTTCCTCCGGGTGCTCTGGTTTCCTCCAAAGATGTGCAGGGTTAGGTTGATTGGCCATGATAAATTAGTGACAGGGAGATTAACAGAGTAAATATGTGGGGGTAGGGCCTGGGTGGGATTGTTGTCTGTACAGGCTTGATAGGCCAAATGGCCTCCTTCTGCCTTGTAGATTCTATGATTCATACAATGATATCTAGCTTTATGATTTTAGATGCTCATATTTACAAACTTGGGTCTATAGAAACAGTGTAGCAAGCTCTCTGTGTTTTGCGGTTGAATAAACTGAAAAGACATTTCCTTATTCATTCATGGGACATGGGCATCGCTGGCTGGCCAGAATTTATTGCCCATCCATTGCTGCCCGAGGGCAGTTGAAAGTCAACCACATTGCTGTGGCTCTGGAGGCCAGACCAGGTATGGATAGCAGATTTCCTTCCCTGAATGGCATCAGTGAACCAGAAGCGTGCATAAGCCAAGACTTTTCCAATTGGTCATGATCTGCAGTTCTGTTTCGGTTTTGATTGCTGGATGTTTCCATGTTTTTCATTTCGGCTGAATGTGTTCAATGTCTGCATCGGCTTATAGAAGGCAATATTTTTATTTCTAAAGAAAGTGACTCCACAGCCAGTAGTAAACAAACTGATAATGAATGATAGGCAAAGTCCACACTTTGTGTTAATAAATTGTCTGTGAAACAAATTGGCAATACTCCTGGGCATTAGATATTGCATAACTAGAACATTGCCTTCTTTAATGTTAAATTAATTTATTTTCATCATATTTATATCTGTAAATGTCACTCCCCACTTCCCTCCTCAATGTTAGGGCAGTCGATCGGGTACCGACATACTTCTGAACACTTCTTGCAATCAAGGATGCAAAAAAAAACCCTCAGTTAATGAGATCTTTTAAGTTGCTGATAACTCAATGATTTTAATCTCTTTGCAAGAAGTAAATCATCAGGCATGATACTTGAGGAGTCACTTTCTGTTACCCTGAGATCCCTCGCCCCATCTTCAGTCACATCACACGAACATCAACACCTCAACTTGCCATTCTCTTGCCCGGCCTCCCTGAAAATAGTTTGCATTCCAGGCACAGAGACTCGATGATATGGACTTGAGGGTTTTGTAATCTTCCAATTTAATTAAAGCACACTGGAAAAAAGAAGCCCTTTTCATGCTTTTTTCAAATTAAATGTTGGACTTTAAACCCCGTATTAATTGAGAAATGAACTCTATCAAGGTAATAAATCTTGTTTCTTTTCACTGCTCAGTCCTCACAACTTTCGGAGTCCTTTGAGCTTGCCTTGGTAATTTATTTTCAAATAGCAGGCACAGTGTTTTTACTGGCACAAGCCAACATGAAGGAAACCCAGTCCCCCTCCCCCACCCTGTGGAACTCAACTCCCCAGACACAAATGTTTTAACCCCTGCCAAACATTGACCCAGAATTTCTGGAGCGGGGCATCTTTCCACGTGCCCTGTGAGCTAATATTTCCCCGCAGCCTTCAGCTTGAAATGCCTTTGCACCGTGTTTTCCTGGAAGTATGAAGGTGAGTGCAAGAACAACAGGACATGTGTGAATGACGCGACCACCTTCTAAAGCAGTGGGATTTCTGAGTTGAAGGAAGGGAAGGAAGAACAGGAGCTGGCGGTGAATTCAATGTCAACCCAGCACAGGAAGAGAAGTAAAAGAGAGAGAGAAAAAAAAAATTGGATTGAAGGAGAGGGAAGAAAGAGGGATAAAGGAAAGGTAAGATTGCCAGGAATCATAGAAATCATAGAATCCCTGCAGTGCAGAAGGAGGCCATTTGGCCCATCAAATGTACACCGACAACAGACCCTACCCCCATAACCCCACATATTTACCTCGCTAAGCCCTCTAACGTATACATCCCAGGACACCAAAGGGCAATTTAGCATGGCTGATCAACCTAACCTGAACATCTTTGGAAATGTTCAGAAGTATGATTTACTTTTATTTTATTTGCTAGTGTCACAAGTAGACTTACATTAACAGTGCAATGAAGTTACTGTGAAAATCCCCTAGTCGCCACACTCTGGCGCCTGTTCAGGTACAGTGAGGGAGAATTTAGCATGGCCAATCCACCTAACCCACGCCGACACGGGGAGAATGTGCAAACTCCACGCAGACAGCGAGCCAAGCCGGAAATCGGCTACACAATTATGTTGCCCAATCAAGTGCTCTGAAATAGGGGCAGGGATATTTACAAACTTTTCAAAAGCTCGTGTTGAAATGTGTTTTGAAAGATTCAATCTGTCAGTTTGTTCTCTGAGGCTGGTTAATATTTTAACCCTGTCTGTCATACTCGCCAAGTTGCGCATTCCAATTCTTTTGCCAACATTCCACAAGCCAAAGAATACATCAGCAGAACTCCTACCTCCACAAAACAATGTCACTGTAATGATCATTATGAATGTTACGGATGGGAGCGTCGCATTTTTCATACATGTTCTGCTGGAGGGTTTATCAATACAGTTCAGATTCCGCACCTTCAAAACAAACGTTCTCTCCATGGGATTTGAAGATTCCCATTTTTGTGTTCAAAACCTTCCAAGGCCTCACCCCGTCCCTTTCTCCTCAACATTCTTCAGCCCTATGAAATCTCTGCGCTTCTCTAATTCTAACCTCTTGCACATTCCTGATTTTCATCACTCCATCATTGGTGGTCGTACTTTAGGCCATCTAGGCCCTAAGCTCTAGAATTCCCTTGCTAAACATCTCCCCCTCTCGCGCACCTGTAAGATATTCCTTGGAACTTACAGAATCGTACAATGCAGAAGGAGGCCATTCTGCCCATCAAGTCTGCAGCAACCGCAATCCCGCCCAGGCCCTATCCCAGTACGCCATGAATTTACCTGAGTTAGTCCCCCTGACACTAAGGGGCAATTTAGCATAGCCAATCCATCTTTGGACCATGGGAGGAAACCGGAGCATCCAGTGGAAACCCACGCAGAGAATGTGCAAACTCCACACAGACGGTGACCCAAGCCGGGAATCGAACCCAGGTCCCTGGCGCCGTGAGGCAGCTGTGCTAACCACTGTGCCACCATGCCGCCCAATCTCTTTGACCAAGTTTTTGATCACCTATTCTACACTCTCAATACACGGCTCAGTGTCAAATTCTATTTGTCATTGCCCCTGTGAAACACCTTGAGATGTTTTATTCCAGAGGTGACCAAAGGATGGCCTGTGAGTCACATTTAGCACTTTTCCTCATAAGATGAGCAGGCCCATGCTGCGCGGTAGTGCTGAAGATGGTAGCACAGTGAACAGGGTGACAGGGTTGGACAGACAATTGGTGAAACAGCCTCGCAGTCTAACATGGATCGAGTGAGTTGATTGGTGACCAACCTCTGCTCGTGACCACGTCTGGGATCCTTCCCTTTCCTGCCTTTGTTGTTTTCTTGTTCAGTAATTAACCGTGCGGCAACTGCTTGCAAAATCTTTGCTGCTACCTAAACACACAATGTATTTCTTGCTGAAAATAGTGGGCCTTTTGGCTGCAGAACAGGGCACTGAGTTTCCCCTGCACTGTGTGCAGAATTACAATCAGTGGGCTGGAGAAGAAGGAAGTAGTCATTGTGCCTAAGGTTGGCGCAGAGATTAAAGTTGAGCTGGGGGGGAAAGGAATACTGGTGGATTGCAAGTAAACAAGTTGCAAAGGATAGGGAGATAAATCAATACATATATTCAAAAACGTAGTCGCGTGCACATGCTGCAAAAATACTGCAGATGCTGTAATCTGAAACAAAAACAGGGAATGCTGGAAAAACTCAGTGGGTGGGATTTTACAGCCTCACTTGTCCCAAAACTGTAAAATCCCGCCTGAGGTCAGCAGATCTTTCCATGATCTGCCCCCTCAAATACTCCAATTCCCATAGCAAGTGGGACAATAAACTTCCAGCCAGCACGTCTGAAAGCATTTGTAGGGAGTGAAGACAGAGTTAACATTTCAAGTCCATTTGAATCCACATCAAAACTAAAAGAGAGTTTTTTATATTGTGTTGTGGCTGGGAGAGATTGCCAAAAAGATGTAGCACACTTAAGAACAAGAGACAGAGACTTATGCACTTACATATTTGTTAAATATATTTCCTCATGTAAGCGCATGCAATGGTTAGCACTGCTGTCTCACAGCGCCAGGGATCCGGGTTTAATTCGAGCCTCAGGTCACTGTCTGCATGGAGTTTGCACATTGTCCCTGTGTCTGCGTGGGTTTCTCCCAGGTGTTCCCATTTCCTCCCATAGTCCAGAGATGCGCAGATTAGGTTGATTGGCTATTCTAAAATTCCCCTTAGTGTAAGGGGATTAACAGGGTAAATATGTGGAGATATGGGAATAGGGCCTGGGTGGAATTGTGGTCAGTGCAGACTCAATGGGCTGAATGGCCTCCTCCTGCAACAAAAATGTGCCTGTAAAGATTGTCAACGTCTTGCAGCTCTCAAATTTCTGAAGATTATCATATGCAGCTCTAAGTTTCGGAAAGTTTGGCCCACCCCAGTTTTATTCCATTAAAATTGTTGCAATGCTGCATTTTCAACTTTTCTCTTGTCAATATGAGGTCAACGTCATAAATTCGAAACTCAACACAGCAATGCGCAGAGCCAAAGTTAAAAGATCCCATGACATTATTTTGAAGAGACTTATCCCCAGTATCTTGACCAATCAATCAAAACATCACATGAACAGATTATCTGTCCATTATCACATTACCACTGGTGGGATCTGGCTGTGTGTAAATTGGCCACTGTGTTTCCTGCATTATAACAGTCACTACACTTCAAAACTACAGCATCAGTTGCCAAGTGCTTTGGGACATCCCAAGTTTGTGAAAGGTGATACAGCAAAGCAAGTCTTTCTTTACTTGGTAACTCTTTGAAAGTGCTCAATCTTTTCAGATTTCCGATATTGTTTTCATTTTCAAACAAGATCAGAAAAGGGGAGATGTCTAATTATCAGAATCAGCAAAATGAGCTGAGCTAAGGAAGCATCATTTGTCAAATTCTTAAAATAAATTTAAAACCAGTTTGATGTAGCAAAGTGCTTTTCACGATAGCCTTTGGAAAGAAGAGAGGGAAGCTGTGACTGTAGGGAGTCTGCACCGTAAATTCAAGCTGTTTCCACTTGTGAGGGAATTCAGCCTGAGACAGTTATGAATACACTCCAAAAAGAATTCAGGAGATATTTCTGAGTGATTAGAATGTGAATCATGGGCAGCACGGTGGTACAATGGTTAGCACTGCTGCCTCACAGCACCGGGGACCTGGCTTCAATTCACATTCCCTATGTGAAGTTTGCATATTCTCCCTGTGTCTGTGTGGGTTTCCTCCAGCTGCTCCAGTTTCCTCCCAAAGACACGTGGGTTAGGTGGATTGGCCATGCTGGATTTCCCTTTAGCATCAAGGAGATTAACAGGGTAAATACATAGGGATAGGGCCTGGGTGGGATTGTTGTTGGTGCAGGCTCGATGGGTTGAATGGCCTTTTTCTGCACTGTAGGGATTCTTTGATTCGACGAGTCTATGATCCTTTTCCTATAGAGCAATCAAGGCAAACAACATAGATACCTTTCCAAGGAAGTTTGCATTAAATTGATCTTTCTCTACACCCTAGCTATGACTGTGACATTATATTCTGCACTGTTGTTTGTATAGCGCGCAAGAAACAATATTTTTCACTGTATGCTAATACATGTGACATTAATAAATCAAATCAATTCAAATCAAATCAAATGATAAATGTAGGAGGAAGAAAGAAAGAAAAAGATGGAGGAATGGAGTAAAGTGGGAGTAGGGTGAAGCTTGAATCAGGTGGCTTAAGTGGCTGGTTTCTGCTGTAGATCCTCTATCACTCTACGTGAAACAGTGTAAAGTTTGCCGATATGCAGCTATAAGTGTTTAAATAGGCAGGGGAGTTAACGTGAGAGGTATATCATGCTCACTTTATTTTAAGCACTGTACTTGATCTGCTGTGATAGCAGGTTTACTGCTCAGATATCTATCAGGCATGTCAAATGGAAACTTGGCAGCTGTCACCATTGTGTTTGTTCTCTAATGGCTGACTCGGGGCCAAGATCCTTTTTAGTCATCACTTGTAAACAAACATTAACAGTAGGAGAGCGAGGATTCAGGGGGATGCCTCAAACATGACACTGCAACACATACCGATCCATCACTCTTCGTAAATTGCAATTGCACCCTTGCTGGCATACCCTCCCCCACCCTCTAGAAAACATTGTTAAAAGGTTCATTGATAATGCCCACAGCACTTTATAACCAAGTGCCCACCAAAGCTTAGAAGATGGACAGGAGTATTCAGTCGATATTTAATCATTCAGAGTGCTGCAGCTGGTCACTGCCTCATGGTCAGTGACTAAAGGCCGCAGAGTGAGACTCAGGAACATAGAATCATGGAATCCCTACGTAGCAGAAGGAGGCCATTTGGCCCATTGAGCCTGCACCAACGACAATCCCACCCAGGCCCTATCCCCATAACTCCACATATTTACCCTAGCTGATTCCCGTAACACTAAGGGGCAATTTTAGCATGGCCAATCCACCTAACCCACACATGAGAGCAGCACGGTAGCACAGTGGTTAGTACTGCTGCTTCACAGTGCTAGGGACCCGGGTTCGATTCCCAGCTTGGGTCACTATCTGTGTGGAATTTGCACTTTCTTCCTGTGCCTGTCTGGGTTTCCTCCCACAGTCTGAAAGACATGCTGGTTAGGTGCATTGGCCTGAACCAGCACTGGACTGTGGTGACTGGGGGAATTTCACAGTAACTTCATTGCAGTGTTAATGTAAACCTTTCTTATGACACTAATAAATAAACTTCAACAACTTTGGACTGAGAGGAACACTGGAGGAAACCCATGCAAACACAGGGAGAATCTGGATTCAAAACATCAGCTCTTTTCTCTCCTTACAGATGCTGCCAGACCTGTTAAGATTTTCCAGCATTTTGTCTTTTGTGAAGAGATGTCACAGCTGTAATACAGGAAACACAGTGGTCAATTTACACATCTCAAGCTCCCAGAAACAATAATCTAATGACCAAGTGACCAATGGAGTGGCATGGTGGCACTGCTGCCTCACAGCTCCAGGGACTCGGGTTCAATTCCCAGCTTGGGTCACTGTCAGTGTGGAGTTTGCACATTCTCTCCGTGTCTGCGTAATTTTCCTCCGGGTGCTCCGGTTTCCTCCCATGGTCTAAGGATGTGTAGGTTGGGTTGATTGGCCATGCTAAGTTATCCATTAGTGTCCCAGGATCTGTATGTTTTTGGGATTAGTAGGGTAAATGTTGTGGGGTTTTGGGGATAGGGCCTGGGTGGGATTGTTGTCAGTGCAGACTCGATGGGCCAAGTGACCTTCTGCACTGTAGGGATTCTAAGTAACCTGCTTTGTGTTAGTAATTTTTAAGAGACAAAAATTGACGAGCACTGAAGCCCCAGGGAATATTTGATACTCACCTGAAAGGGCAAACAGGGCCTTTGTTTGACATTTCACTTGAAAGATCCCATCTCCAACAGTGCAGCATTCCCTCAGTACTGCATTGCAATGTCTACATGGACTTTTTTGCTCAAGTTTCTTGAGTAGGATATGAACTCACAACCTTGTGACTCAGAGGCAAGGCTGCCTCTGACACAGAAAATACCTGTTAAAGATCTACGTTGCGTAACTCGTGGTGAAATGAAAGCTGCAATCTTAATCTAAAACATGGCTTCTTTCTCTGCTGTAAGATTCAATGAAAATTTTAATATGTAAAGCAGTACTCTGGAAATGTGTTAGTGGCAGCACTGTATGCGGGATTCATCACACAGTACTCATTGTCCGAACCTGTCGAAGCAGATAGCCATTCAGTTAATTCATCCTCTTCTCATTCTATTTTAGTTTCACGTTTATCTATTAGTCACAAGTAGGCTTACATTAACACTGCAATGAAGTTACAGTGAAAATCCCCGAGTCGCCACACTCCAGCGCCCATCCAGGTACGCTGAGGAAGAATTTAACATGGCCAAATCACCTAACCAGCACATCATTCAGACTGTGGGAGGAAACTGGAGCACCCGGAGGAAACCCATGCAGGCATGGGGAGAATGTGCAAACTCCATACAGTGACCCAAGCTGGGAATCAAACCTGAATCCCTGGCACTGTGAGACAGCAGTGCTAACCGTTCTGCCTCTATTACTTAGTGCAAATACCTCAAGTCAAGCCTTTTGCCATACTTTCGAACAGATTAGTATAGAGCATGCTACAAATCTTAATGAACTGAATGGTGATACAACAGGCAGCAAAATAAAAAAGATTCCCTCTTCATTACTTATCGTTTGGGAGAGAAAATCTACAGATACAGTGTCAAGTATGTTCTTAAATATTTGATGGGTCATGTACTTCTTGTATACTGCCGGGAGCTGCTACTGAGAAATAAAATCTATCTATACATCTTTCATCAATAAAATTTGCATCACAATTCCAGCCCTTTTCACCAACCGGAAACTAATTTTAGTTTTGAATTACAGCTGAAACCTGGGTTGCGTGTTGTGTAGCAAGAAAAATTTGCCCTGGGCATGCTGTTGTAGAGATGAATTTTATATGAATGAAGTGTTGTGTAGAAGTTGTAACCCGTTTATTGGGAAATGAGTCAGATTACAATCTGGGCACTGATGGAGGATTTATCAGCAATAACAATGTTAAAACAGAGAAGATTTATCAAGATGAAGGACTTAGAATCCTACAGAAGGGGGCCATTCACCCCATCGAGTCTGTACCAACCATAATCCCAACTAAGGCCTATCCTCTTGACGCCATGCATTGAACTTAGCTAGTCCCCCTGACACTAAGGGACAATTTGGCATGGCCAAACAATCTATACTGCACATCTTTGGGCTGGGGGAGGAAACCCATGCAGGCACGGGGAGAATGTGCAAGCTCTACATGGACAGTGACCCAAGCCAGGAGTTGAACCTATGTCCCTGACACTGTGAGGCAGCAGTCCAATCACTGTGCCACCCTGCTGCGTCTTCAGTTAAGTGGAGAGACTGGAGAAGCTGGGGTTGTTCTCTTTGGAGCAGAGGTTAAGGGGAGTTTGATAGAGGTGTTCAAAAACATGAAGGGTTTTAATAGAGCAAATAAGGAGACACTTCCAGAGAGAGAGAGGGCCAGTTAGCTAAGGACATAGAGGGCATAAGAAACCAGAGGCAATGGCAGAATTTAGTGTCCTCCCCCATGGTGAGTTTGATGGCAGGAGCATTTAATCAGGTGGAAGGGTGGTAGATGGGGATGTCACCGCCACCCTACCTGGACCCTGCTTAAATCCATGGCAGGAAAGCCTGTGGACAGCCTCCCTGACCCACCACCAACTAACATCTTTAATTGGCCAATTAATGCTCATCGAAGAGTCACATTCTGCTGCTAGAATTAACCCAGCAGCGGGCACACAAAGAGTGTGGTAAGTCAATGCTGCCACATTTGCTTTGGGCTCCTGGGGTGGAGTGGAAAGGGGGGTATATCCCTCGCTCACAGCCTCTCAGTGCCTGATTGAGGCAGTCCACATCAGGAATAGAGAGGACTCATTGAGAGCCGTACCCTGCCTTTGCTGGCAACTCTATCCCTAGAGCAACTCTAACCGGTTGGGGCTTCCACCCTTAGGGTACGTGATCCTGGGGAAAACCAACTGTTAGCCTGTCAAGTATTTGAGTGACGCATGATGTGGCAGGTCCCCTCTATAAGAGGTGACGCGGGTGTCTTGCCAGCTGTCCAGCTCGTGGCGGAGACTCCCGTCACTTCCAATAAATCCAGCCCAACAAACATAGAAAATATTAATGCAGTGCACCTGAAAGGATGATGGAAGCAGATTCAATACTAACTTCAGAAATGAAATGGGATAAATACTTGAATGGACCTGGATTAGATATTCCTTTGGCGAATCATTGCAGACTCAATGAGGCAAATGAACTATTTCTGCACTGTAGGGATTGTATGGTATGGTAAGTTGGGCTATTATATTGTAATATATTCTGCTGCTAATCAACTATGGAACTTAACCTGTCTAACAGACCAACAATCTAATTGCATGATATCCTGTAATCAATTGTTCTTAGCCACATCCTGAGATTAATTATAAGGTTTCAGTTTCTGTGGGCATTTCTGTGGAAGTGAGTTATTATTGCTGTTTTTTTCTGACTATACATGCTCTTTTGCATCACATTGGTGATATTGGATCTGAGAGAGAAACTAAAAACTAATTTCCGCTGGCAGTGCTCAGGTTAACTGGGGGAGGCGATGGCCCAGTGGTATTATCACCACATTATTAATCCAGAAACTCAGCTAACGTCCTGTGGACCCAGGTTTGAATCTTGCCACGGCAGATAGTGGAATTTGAATTCAATAAAAATATCTGGAATTAGGAATCTACTGATGACCATGAAACTATCGTTGGAAAAACCCATCTGGTTCACTAGCATCCTTTAGGGAAGGGAATCTGCTGTCCTTATCTGGTCTGGCCTACGCCTGAGTCCAGAGCCACAATGATGTGGTTGACTCTTAACACAAGAACATAAGAAATAGGAGCAGGAGTAGGCCATCTAGCCCTTCGAGCCTGCCCCGCCATTCAATAAGATCATGGCTGATATGAAGTGGATCAGTTCCACTTTCCTGCTTTCTCCCCATAACCCTTAATTCCCTTGTCTGTCAAAAACCTATCTACCCGTGGCCTAAATATATTTAGTGAGGTAGCCTCCACCACTTCAACGGGCAGAGAATTCCAGAGATTCACCATCCTTTGAGTGAAGAAGTTCCTCCTCAACTCCGTTCTAAACTGCCCCCCCCCCCCGCCCCCTGCTTATCTTGAGGCTGTGCCCTCTAGTCCTGCTGTCCTTTCTGAGCGGGAAGAATCTCTCTACCTCTACCCTATCCATCCTTTTCATTATCTTATTTGCCTCTATAAGATCCCCCCCCCATCCTTCTAAACTCAAAGATATATAAAGATATATGTCTATGGGGTATATTGCTTAAATTGGAACTATAGAGATAGCCAGCTGTTGAGAATTATATTTTGTGATGTTTAAGTATTTTAATTGGTAAAAATTAAGCTAATTATTTTTGTTATATCTAAACATATTCTTCAATAAAGTTTGTTTTAGCAAAAGCTTCTTCAATAGAATCACATCTGGAATGCAATATCTTATGCTCTCATTAATGCCATATCAAAAAATGTTGGGGTGTAGGCTAACGTCATAACATACCTTGGAGTTTCTGATCTGGTTCCTATTGCTATCCTTCCAATTTTTCCATTCTTTTCATCTTCCACCAGACATTTCTCATAAATCTGGTGTTGGGTTCTGAACGTTCTTCTTATTCTATTTTATGTTATGTGGCATTCAATATTCACAGAAAGCCTTGTTGGCAGATGAAAAATAACACAAGGCGCACATGTGTTTTGATAAGGTGCCAGAATAGAAACAAACAATAAAATGTAATCAGTGTTTAGAGAGATCATGGGCTAACTTGAAATCACCTCTCAGCCAGTTAGGCTTCCTTGCTTACATTGTGCAGTAAACACATGTTCTGGCACCATCATCTCCTTTGGTTCTAATAGAAACATAGAAGATAGGAGCAGGAGGAAGCCATTTGGCCCTTTGAGCCTACTCTACTGTTCATTATAATCATGGCTGATCATCCAACTCAATAGCCTAATCTTGTTTTTATCCCCATAATCTTTGATCCCATTCGCCCCCAAGTGCTATATCCAACCACCTCTTGAATACATTCAACGTTTTGGCATCAACTACTTCCTGTGGTAATGAATTCCACAGGATCACTACTCTTTGGGTGAAGAAATGTCTCCTCAGCCCTGTCCTAAATGGTCTACCCTGAATTCTCAGACTGTGACCCCTGGTTCTAGACTCCCCCACCATTGGGAACATCCTCCCTACATCTACCCTGACCGATCCTGTTAGAATTTTATAAGTCTCTGAGGTTCCCCCTCATTCATCAGAATCCAGCGAAAACAATCCTAGCCAATCTCTCCTCATACATTAGACCCGCCATTCCCAGAATCAGCCTATATTCAGGTTAGAAATTTGATTTACACTAATTTGAAAAACCCCATGTTCCTGGAATGAAGGATTTTGTGGGACATCACAGCGGATGAATGAATTGTCTATGAAAAGGTATGGTGAGGATAGCCAATGTTCATATCCCCCATAAAAAACTACAATCAGACAGATATAAAGTCTAGAAGATAAGCAAAAACCAAAAAAAGGTATGTAGCAGAGTAATGTCTGACGAATTGGGTTATAGCTGCCTGACCAACAGAACATTTCTGATTTTAAATACTACAGGCAAACAGCAATGAGTTTGATTAGAGTCATAGGCCGGAATTTTACCGGCATGCCAGCCCCGATTCTGGGGGCGGGCTCGGCTTGGAGAACAGCAATCTCCGTTGGCCATGGGCGGAATCGTGCGTAACTTGGGCACGCGTGCCAGTAAAATTCCACCCATAGTCATAGAGGTTTACAACATGGAAATAGGCTCTTCAGGGCAACTTATCCATGCCGCCCCTTCTATTAAAAACTAAGCTATTCCCCATTGCCTGCATTTGGTCCATATCCCTCTATACCCATTTTACCCATGCAACTGTCTAAATGCTTTTTAAAAGACAAAATTGTACCTGCGTCTACTACTACCTCTGGCAGCTTGTTACAGATACTCACCACCCTCTGTGTGAAACAATTGCCCTCTGGGCCCTTTTGTATCTCTCCCCTCTCACTTTAAATATATGCTCTCTGGTTTTAGACTCCTCTGTCTTTGGGAAAAGATATTGATTATCTAGCTGATCTGTGCCCCTCATTATTTTATAGACCTCTATGAGATTACACCTAAGCCTCCTACACACCAGGGAAAAAAGTCCCAGTCTATCCAGCCTCTCCTAATAACTCAAAATGAATTGCTTTTGTTGCATCACCCATGGGTCAGAAAAAAGGCTCCATTAATTAGATCAGCGATCTCTATAAACATGAATCTGATTATCAGTGAAATACTTACTGCCAGAAATGTAAGGATGTTAATTACAACAGGGTGCGTATATTGGGGAGATGATGGTGTTGTGATGATGCCACTGGATAAGCAATCAAAAGACCCAAGCTTGCACCCTGGAGTCATAGATAGCTGGTGGAATTTAGATTCAATTAATACTTCTGGAGTTGAAAGTTAGCCTATCTAAACTATCATCAGTTGTTGTAAAGGCTCATCAGGTTCACTGATATCTTCACTTACGTGTGACTCCTGGCACAACTGCCATCTGAACTTTTCCCTTACTCTTGAACCAAACGCATTTGGAAATGTTTCTGCCCGGGTTCAAACTGGGATTTTACCCATGTGAGGCCAATGCAATAACCATTACATTGCAAAGTTGACCACATTGAAGTCTGGAGCTACATGTAGGCCAGGAAAGAGCAGCAGATTTCCTTTAGCTAAAGTGACATTAGTGAACCAAATGGGTTTTCAGTGGCATCAATGATAGCTCCCAGTGTCACTACTCTTGATGCTAGTTTTATATCCCACATTTATTAACTTATTTTAAATTTCACTGTCTGCCATGGTGGGATTTGACCCATGTACCCAAAGCATTTGCCTGAGCCCAGCCCAGCGATATGACCACTACATCACCATTTCCCTCCAAAAAGGGTTAGCAAGACACTCAATTCAAAAGCAATTAGGTTACGCAAATCAATTCTGGATGCCCACATCCCATGGAAAAACAAAGGCAGCACGGTGGCATAGTGGTTAGCACTGCTGCCTCACAGTGCCAGGGTCACAGGTTCAATTCTGGCCTTGGGTTGCTGTCTGTGTGGAGTTTGCACAATCTCCCTGTGTCTGTGTGGGTTTCCTCAGGGTGCTCCAGTTTCCTCCTACACCCCAAAGATGTGCAGGTTGGATTGACTGGCCATGATAAATTGACCCTGGTGTCTGGGGTGTTGTGGGAATTGGGCCTTGGGTGGAATATGGTTGGTACAGACTTGATGGACTGTTTAGCCTCTTTCTGTGGAGATTCTATGATAAGTGACACTAGTATACTTGGCCAGAATGGGAATGATTAGATAGTTGCCTCTATAATCACCTGTCACCGGAGACCAGGCTTGAGTTTCCGCATACATTTTAATGTAATATCATTCACTCACTTCTTTTATGCCAAATAAAGTGCCTTATTTCTATTGGACAACGTTGCTGTAGTTCACAGAGACTCTTAATTGTTGGAATGATGGTCTGTTTCCTGCGAAAGAGTGTACCATTTAATTAAACTTTATTCTCCTTTTGCTGAATATATAGACTGGGCTGTTAAATAGCTTCTTCGATGTTGCCCAGTTACAAAACATCGGGAATTATTCAGCAGGCGCCAGAAAGCTGAGTGAGCTCACCTTCCCCGGAAAACCCCATCTCCAACATAAAGTTGGCAAGGTTTAATTGCAGCCACGTTGTTCATCTTGTGTTGCTGTGTGAGATAGAACACCATTGCGCCCAGCTGGGGCTCTGGTGGCGCCAAGGAGAATCATAAAATCCCTACAGTGCAGGAGGAGGAGGCCATTCGGCCCACCGTGCCTTCACTGACCACAATCCTACCCAGGTCTATCCGCAGAACCCCACTTATTTACCCTACTAATCTGCTGACAGTAAGGGGCAAAGGTCAATCCACCTAACCTGCACATTTTTGGAGTGTGGGAGGAAACTGGAGCACCCAGAGGAAACTCACGCAGATTTGGGGAAAATGTGCAAACTCCACACAGACAGTGACCCGAGACGGGGATCGAACCCACGTCCCTGGCGTTGTGGGGCAGCAGTGCTAATCACTGTGCCACCATGCCACCCTGGTGTTGTCAGACTTCTTACTGTATTTGCCCTGGCGAAATAGCAAGAGAATGGATTGAATGAGCGAATGAGTCGGTGGAAGGGTTAAATGAAACATCTCATTTACACATGCAAACTCCGTGAATATATCCAATTCACAAAGTGGAGAGACCCTCAATGAAGGCAGCCTGGTTGGAGGTTCAGATATGTTGCCCTGTCTCAAGCAATATGTCATACGGTTTCAATCTGTCGCAATTTATGGGAAGGTTCCTGCTTTTGGAAAAGCATTTTTTATCTGAGATTGCACCCAGGACAGCTGAAATGCCCTCCCTGCACCATGCATTCTGCTTTGACGGAAGTGATTGCGAAGTTGTTTGCAGCAAGGAGCCGAGAACACCTGCGGCAACGCTCTGAACCGCATCTGAATCACCCATTCATAACAACTCTCCCCAGTCTATAAATATTATCATCCAACTGGAATCCGATTTGCAAACTGGTTATTAACGTGTTTTTCTGGTGCCCTGCTGTACTTCACTGGATAATTATTTTAATTGTTGGGGGAGTGGAACCGGCAAACACAACATCCAAAGTTGTTGGTTTCCTTGCATATTTTTACAAAAATGAACATATTTTTTGTGGCAAAATACACCCGAAAAAATGAAAATAGCTGTTTTACATCCCAATTTCATGCCGAAATTTGTTGAACAACTTGAGCTACTTTTTGATGGAGCAGAGATCTCACGGCGCAAGAATGAAAGATATGATTAAATTGGTGAACGAATGATAGATTTGAAGGCAGTGTTACATTTTTTGATAGATCCCACAAATATATATATTTGTTGTACATCTGTTTGTCTGTTGTGATCAGGGGTAGCACCCTCTTCCTGGTCACAGTATCACAGAGAGGGAGTGCCACCCTGTCTCAAGTGCCATTTCTGAGATGGGACATTGAACCAAAGGCTTGACTTCCAAGGATTAAAACAAAATCCCAACGCACGTTCTGAATACGAGCGTGAATTCATTGATCTATCCACCAACATCGCAAAACAGATGACTGGCAATTGACCCCATTGTTACCTTTTGGGATCTTACTGTGCACAAATTGGCAACCGTGTTTCCAACATTACAACAGTGACTGCACTTCAGGAAATGCTTTGGAACAGCCAAGAAAGGCGCTATGTAAATAAACAGGTTTTATTTAAGCAAAGTGTATTTATTAGTCTATTAGGTAAGTTATTAGTCTATTTGTTCTGTAGATAAATCAAATTGCAACCTTGGTTTTGCAACATCTTCGCCACCTTCTTGCGAAAGGGGGAGGGAGTTTGTCGGGTTTCCGCTTTCTCCTGTTAGATTCCAAAGCAAGTGGCCAAACTACCAAAAAATAAGATGAGGGGATCATAAACATAAGCGTGTTATGCCCTAAACCCTTCCATTTGTGTTTCCCACAATATTTTTTACACTGGTTCAAGATTTTGATGACCCGAGTCAGACCCCCTCCATAAACTGGCCACGCTCAGGGTGCGGCGGGGGGTGGGGGGCTGAGAGATTCCGCCGGTTGAGTTGGTTTGGGAAGGGTCTTCAAACTGAGGCTTAATTTTCAGAGCCTCAATCAGTATTCATAGAATCCCTACAGTGCAGAAGGAGAGCATTCGGCCCTTCGAATCTGTACTGACCACAATCCCACACAGGCCCTATCCCCTTGATCCCATGTATTTACCCTAGCTAATCCCCCTGACACTATGAGACAATTTAGCATGGCCAATCCACCTAACCCGCACATCTTTGGAGTGTGGGAGGAAAACGGGGCAGCTGGAGAAAACCCACGCAGACACGGGGAGAATGTGCAGACTCCACACAAACAGTGACCCACCCAAGCCAGGAATCGAGCCCAGGTCACTGGTGCTGTGAGGCATCAGTACTAACCACCATGCCACGTGCTGCCCAGTATTCACTGACACATCTTTGAAGTGTTTCATATTCAAAATATTTAATTGCTTAAGACACTGGCTAGCACACAGTGATTAATGTAAAACGTTGTTTGGAATAGCTTTTTAAATGTCATGTTAGTGATTTTAAACCAGGTTACTCACAGATGAAAGAGGAGCGGATATCATTATTAAAAATATATTTTTGGTAATTAACCCAATTTACTGCACTGGATTCCTAGCCAAACATCAAGGAATGTTTTTAAAATGAAACAGAATTCCTAACCCCATAGGATTTGGGGGTAGGATATTGTTGGTTCATGGAAGGTTTTACATCTGTAATTATGCAAACTTTTTAAAATTAATGAACTGCAGCTTAATCTGCACAATTCCAAATGCAATTTAGGTGCAATTCCCTGAATGTACCAAAGGTACAAACTTTGTGCCAGGGTCTTCAATGCTACAATGTCCAACACAACCTTACTTTTCCAAGTTAAATTAGCTGCAATCTTTCGGTGCAACTTATTTCCAGCCGTTCAATCTAAATTAAGTTTAAAATTACTGCATTCAACATCAAAAGTAGCTGAAAAACTACATCAACAGAAGTAATACTGGCTTGAAAACAGAGTAGCACTATTATCTTTCACTCAGTATATTTACCTCGGTGAAAAATGTAAAGGAAATTCACCAAAAACCAGTGGCCATGTACTTTCTTTCATAGAATCCTTGCAGTGCAGAAGAAGACTTTCAGCCCATCAAGTCTGCACTGACTCTCAGAAAGAGTATCTTACCCAGGCCCTCTTCCCCACTTTATCCCCATAATCCCATACATTTCCCATGGCTAATCCCATCTAACCTACACATCTTGGGACACTAAGGAGTAATTTAGCATGACCAATCCACCTAACCTGAACATCTTGGATTGTGGGACAAAACTGGAATACGCAAAGGAAACCCATGTTGACACAGGGAGAATGTGCAAACTCCATGCAGACAGTCACCGGAGGCTGGAATTGAACCTGGGTCCCTGGCACTCACCACTGCGACCTTACACCAAACATAGAAAGTTGCACTCTAGGCTTCAACACAGGATTTTGTCTGTGACTTTACTCAGTACAATGAGGGTAGCAGATTTCAGAGTCACAGTGGATTTGAAATGTTAATTCTAATTCTCTCTCCACAGATGCTGCCAGACATGCTGAGTTTATCCAGCATTTTCTGTTTTCATGTCAGTGAGAATAGTCCTTGGAGTAAAGTCCTTGAGGTCCTGCCTGTTCTCTCTCCTTTATTTATAAAGGACCCCATCACACTATTTTGCTCCAATCTGATATCTGAGTAGATATTTATCCCATCAAATCGATTAACACATTGTTGTTTGAGTGTTGCTGTTGTGTGGAACTGTAACATTACACCAACACAAAAGGGGCTACGCTCCAAGAGCCGAGAAAGCATTGTCCTCATGAAAGATACTTTCATGAAATGCAACTTTGTTTCCTTCTCATTAACTTTACCTGTTTTATATTTACTTAATAAGAATATAAGAACTAGGAGCAGGGGTAGGCCATCTGGCCCCTTCGAGCCTGCTCCGCCATTCAATAAGATCATGGCTGATCTTTCCATGGACTCAGCTCCACTTGCCCGTCCAGTTACGATAATGCTTAATTCCTTTACTGTTCAAAAATTTATCTATCCTTGCCTTAAAAACATTGAATGAGGTAGCCTCAACTGCTTCAATGGGCAGAGAATTCCACAGATTCACAACCTTTGTATGAAGAAGTTCCTCCTCAACTCAGTCCTAAATCTGCTCCTCCTTATTTTGAGGCCATGTCTCCAAGTTCTAGTTTCACCCGCCAGTGAACAACTTCCCTGATTCTACCTAATCTATTCCCTTCATAATCTTATATGTTTCTACAAGATCTCCCCTCATTCTTCTGAATTCAAATAAGTATAGCCCCCGTCTATTCAGTCTCTCCTTAAAAGCCAACCCTCTCAACTCTGGAATCAACCTAGTGAATCGCCTCTGCACCCCCTCCAGTGCCAGTTTTTCCTTTCTCAAGTAAGGAGACCAAAACTGGACACTGTACTCCAGGTGTGGCCTCACCAACACCTTATTTAACTGCGGCATAATCTTGCTGTTTTTAAATTCCATCCCTCTAGCAATGAAGAACAAAATTCCATTTGCCATTTTAATTACCTGCTGCACCTGCAAACCAACTTCTTATGATTCAAGCACAAAGACATCCAGATCCCTCTGCACAGCAGCATGCTGCAATTTTTTACATTTAAATAATACTTCAGTTCACTGTTATATCTCGCATTAACCAACATTGAACTCCATCTGCCAGACCTTTGCTCACTCACATAGACTATCTATATCCCTTTGCAGACTTTCAGCGTGCCCTGCAACTTTACTTTGCCACTTATCTTAGTGTCATCTGCGAATTTTGACCCGCTACACTTTGTTCCCAACTCCAAATAATCTATATAAATCATAAACAATTGCAGTCCTAACAGTGATCCCTGAGATACACCACTAGTCACTGATCACCAACCAGAAAAACATTCATTTACCCCCACTCTTTGCTTTCTGTTAGTTAACCAATTCTCTATCCATGCTAATATATTACTCATAACACCATGCACCTTGATCTTATGCAACATCTTTGGTGCATAATGCCTTCTGGAAATCCAAATACACCATCCACAGCTTCCCCATTGTCTACTGCGCATGTAATGTTCTCAATGAATTCCACCAAATTAATCAAACATGACCTGCCCTTCATGAACCATGCTGCGTCTTCCCAATAGGACAATTTATATCCAGATGTCTCGCTATTTCTTCCTTGATGATAGAATCAAGCATTTTTCCTATTACAGAAGTTAAGCTAACCAGCTTATAGTTACCTGCCTTTTGTCTACCTCCTTTTTTAAACAGTGGTGTCACATTTGTTGTTTTCCAATCTGCAGGAACCACCCCAGAGTCCAGCGAATTTTGGTAAATTACCACTAGTGCATTCGTTATTTCTCCCGCCATCTCTTTTAGTATCCTGGGATGCATTCCATCAGGGCCAGGAGGCTTGCCTACCTTTAGCCCCATTAGCTTGCCCAACTGTACCTCCTTCTGCTGATGATAGTTTCTAGGTCCTCACCTGCCATAGCCTTCCTGTCATCATTTTTTGGCATTTTAATTGTGCCTTCCACTGTGAAGACCGATACAAAATACCTGTTCAATGCTTCAGCCATTTCCGCATTTCCAGTTATTACATCCCCCTTCTCATCCCCTAAAGGACCAATATTTACTTTAGCCACTTTTTTGTTTTATATATTTGTAGAAAATTTTGCCATCTGTTCTTATAATCTTTAATTCATTTACAGTTCAAAAATCTATCTATCTTTGCCTTAAGAATATTCAATGAGGTAGCCTCAACTGCTTCACTGGGCAGGGAATTCCACAGATTCACAACTCTTTGGGTGAAGAAGTTCTTCCTCAACTCAGTCCTAACTCTGCTCCCCCCTATTTTGAGGCCACTTCTGGTTTCACCTGCAAGTGGAAACAACCTCCCTGTTTCTACTTTATCTATTCCCTTCATAGTTTTATATGTTTCTGTAAGATCCCATTCATTCTTCTGAGTTCCAATCAGTATAGTCCCAGTCTATACATTGTCTCCTTATAAGCAAACCCGCTCAACTGTGGAATCAACCTAGTGAATCTCCTCTGCACCTCCTCCAGTGCCAGTATATCTTTTCTCAAGTAAGGAGATCAAAACTGTACACAGTACTCCAGGTGTGACCTCGCCAGCACCTTATACAGCTGCAACATAACCTCCCTGTTTTTAAACTCCATCCCTCTAGCAATGAAGGACAAAATTCCATTTGCCTCCTTAATTAACACAAATATATTTTTTTTCCAAAAATATACTTTATTCATAAAAATCTCAAACTATTGCAAATCTACATGGCTTTGAATTGCAAACAGTGCAGAAACAAAACATTTTTACTATAAATTACAGTCATTACATTTCAATACTTAAAGCTATATACATGCCTCAATAAATTACTGTGTGCCGTTATTGCTCAGATTGGCACACAGTTACGCAGGTCGAGGGTATTCTGCAGTTCCTGGGCCCTCAGCCTGCCTCCATTAAAAGGCCTTACAGCGTGGCCTTTCCCCATTGTGCCTTTGCGGCGGCCGCTCCAAGCTTCAGCGCGTCCCTCAGCACGTAGTCCTGGACCTTGGAATGTGCCAGTCTGCAACACTCGATCGAGGACAGTTCTTTCAGCTGGAAGATCAGCAGGTTTCAGGCGGACCAAAGTGCGTCCTTCACCGAGTTGATGACCTTCCAGCAGCAGTTGATATTTGTCTCGGTGTGCGTCCCCGGAAACAGCTCGTAGAACACAGAGTCCTGCGTCACTGAGCTGCTCGGGACGAACCTCGACAAATACCACTGCATCTCACTCCAGACCTTCTTTGCAAAGGCACAACCCACAAGGAGGTGTGCGCCCGTCTTATCAGCCCCGCAGCTGCTCCAAGGGCAGCATGCGGTGCTGTTGAGACCTCGAGCGTGCATAAAGGATCTGACGGGGAGTGCCCTTCTCACCACCAGCCAAGCCAGATCTTGGTGCATGATTTACATGGTTGTATCTGAAGGATGTAAAACCTTGGTTCGACATTATATTTATGGGAGCATTTCAGTAAGGTTTTTTTTCTTCTAGGTCAACCTTTCCTTGGATCATGAGCCCAAACTGAGGAGGAGAATGTTTTTTAAAAACTGGCTGCGTTTGGACAGTGAAGTCTGGATCTGCACACTTTCTGATTAACTACAAAACCAGGGTGAGAATGCTAAAGATGGGGTGTGATCGCACCGTAAAAGGTCGCTCTGAGGCTCTGCCAATTCATTTAATTCCTTTGTGAAATATTAGGCATTAAGCTATTAGCAACACTGTTGACAGCAACAGAAAGCTGGCTCCCATTGAAAGCAGCAACGGCGCCTGGATTTTGAAGGGATAATTAAGATGGGTGTCAATAGGGGCACCTCCTACGCTCTCTGCTAATCCAAATAGCAGCGATAAAGCTTCCTGCCATTGCCTGCCTTTCCGATGCTGACGCTGTCAGCGGCGAATTGGCCTCCAAACGTATGACAGATTCCTCTAAGTCAAGTATTAAACATTTCTAAGCACTGGTGTCATCCCTATGCCCCTGACTTTCAACACTTCCCCAGATACACCACATTGAGACTGTTCATTTCTATCGCAGCTGCAAGATTTTTGTAACTCTCAAACTGTTTGAGCCAGCGGATAACAAAACTCTGCTTTCTTGGGCGAGACTATTAAGGAAACGAAGGCATTTGAATAGAGTTAAGTACAGATCACCTAATGAGGAGGCGGAAACGACCAGAGAGTCCGAATGGCCTCCGTCTGTTCCCAACATGTCTATGTAAACTCTAGCGGAAAAAACAGGGCTTGACAAATGTCAGAAGCACAAACTGCGAAATGTAATTTTTCCTACCCATTGCAAATGCTTAATAAATTCAACATGAAGTGAATGCATTATGGCTGCAAATATTTCAAATGGCGATTGAAATACCTTCTGCCACATAACATCTGTTAATATTTCAGAGTGAAATCAGAAAGGGAAGATGTTGCCACGAAGAGTAAAGAGGTCAGTAAAATATTCGGATCCCTGGAATCAAATCAGAGGGAGTTGTTACCTGTGAATGGGGAGAGTCAGCCTAACAATTAAATTACTTCTAAATGGGCAGAATCAATTGGAATCCCCCTAGCATATAGTGGCATCGTGGAACGGTGATTAGCACTACTGCCTCACAGCATAGGGACCCTGGGTTCGACTCCAGGCTTAGATCACTGTCTGTGTGGAGTCTGCACATTCTCCCTGTGTCTGCGTGGGTTTCCTCCGAGTGCTCCAGTTTCCTCCCACAGTCCAAAAGATGTGCCGGTTTGGTGCATTGGCCGTGCTAAGTTCTCCTTCAGTGTACCCGAACAGGCGCTGGAGTGTAGCAACTAGCGGATTTTCACAGTAACTTCATTGCAGTGTTAATGTAAACCTACTTGTGACAGCAATACATAAATTTTAAACTAGCAAAGAAGGCCACATTCATTGGCAAAAATGTCCGTTCAAGTGTTAAAAGTTCAATAATTTGCTTGTGTTGTTAAGCATTACAAAAAGTACCCATAACTACATCACAACTACTTCCATTCCACGTTAGCTTCGGAAAGTGTGTGCCCCTAAAGGCTGGAGTCGAATTGAAATTGGTTGCCACCTCCCTTGAAGGATAATGTAATGTAATAAATATCTGTAAAGAGACCAAAGCTTTTTTAAGAGACAATTTGGGTTAACCTCATATCCAGGAGCTCCATGGATCCATGACTTTGCTTCCCTTTACATAGAATTGCTGCAGTGCAGAAAGAGGCCATCCGGCCCATCAAGACTGCACCAATCCTCCAAAACAGCATCTTACCCCAGCCCATCAGAGAAAACTATGTCTGAGTTAGGAAGTTGTGGGTTCATGGGTGGCATGGTGGCACAGTGGTTAGCACTGCTGCCTCACAATGCCAGGGACCCGGTTTCAATTCCGGCCTTGGGTCACTGTCTGCGTGGAGTTTGCACATTCTCCCTGTGTCTGTGTGGATTTCCTCTAGATGCTCCAATTTATCCCACAGCCCAAGGATATGCAGGTTAGGTTGATTGTCCATGTTAAATTGACCCTTAGTGTCGGGGAATCAGCAAGGTAAATATATGG
This sequence comes from Carcharhinus amblyrhynchos, assembly GCF_965287045.1. Classification (NCBI taxonomy): domain Eukaryota; kingdom Metazoa; phylum Chordata; class Chondrichthyes; order Carcharhiniformes; family Carcharhinidae; genus Carcharhinus; species Carcharhinus amblyrhynchos. The sequence goes on along the minus strand of NC_137343.1, from coordinate 8,215,062 downwards.
GTTATGGGAATAGGACCCTGGGCGAGGGTTGTTGACAGTGCAGGCTCAACAGGCTGAATGGCCTCCTTCTGCACTGCAGGGATTCTAAGTCCCTCCTCCCCAGGGTCATAAGTACTTAATCTAGGCTGACAGTGCAGTGCTGAGGGAGTGCTGCACTGTAGGAGCTCCCTTCTTTCATGCCCCAGGTGGATGTAAATGTTCGCATGGAGATATTGTCACAAGTACAATCGAATTCTTCTTTGTTTCCTGGTTAATATTCATCCATCAACCAACATTAGCGAAGGGGGTAATCTCTTTATGTATCTCATTGCATTCTGTGAGATCTTGCTCTGCACAGTGTTTTAGAGATTACAGAAGTGACTACACACCAGAAGTAATTCATTGGCTGTAAAGACTTTGGGATGTCCTGACGTTGTGGAAGAAGCCTTCTTCTACAGAAATGCGTTACTCTGATGTAAATCCATTTGCAGGATTTTAACTGAATGGTCACTTAAACAGATTACTGTAAATTGTATCATCTAAGGATAGGTCAGGTCCTCAGATGTGCCATTGAATTTGTGTCCTGTGGGGAAATCCTTGCCCAAGGTGGATTTAGATTATTTTCTTGTCTGAAAGAATTGTGTGCTCAGTGATCCCTGTCATCCTAAACTCATACCAGCAGAACTAGAGGGAGAAATCTGCGCCAAACACAGGGATCTGTTACACCTCATTTTTAAAGCATTAAGACTGACTATCAAAGTTCGCCCATTCCTCCCAAAAAGTACTCCTTAAACACATTTCCTTTCAATGGCAGGCACTTGAAAATGAAAATGTGTAAAACTATTACCTTGAATTTGCCCTGTGATTTTAACTAAGCTGATCTCTTGCATTACTGCCTCACAGTGCCAGGGACTTGGGTTCAATTCCAGCCTCGGGTCACTGTCTGCGTGGAGTTTGCACATTCTCCGCGTATCTGTGTTGGTTTCCTCCAGGTCAAAAGATGTGTGGATTAGATTGATTGGTGATGCTAAATTGGCCCTTAGTGCCCAAGATGTGTCGATTAGGAGGATTAGAAGGGTAAATTAGTGGGGTTATGGGGATAGGGGCTGGGTGAGATTGTTGTCAGTGCAGGTTCAATGGGCCAAATGGCCTCCTTCTGCACATAGGGATTCTATGATTCTACAATGTGAAGTGGTTGCATTTCCTATTGTATCCATCAGCCACAGTTGCCTGAATATCTACACAATGGGCTGTACCATTGCAATGTGATAAGGGTGTTGTGCTGGACTGCGGCAACATCAGGAGGCAATGGCCTTGTGACATTAACTATTAATCCAGAAACTCAGCTAATGTTCTGGGGACCGGGTTCGAATCCTGCCATGGCAGGTAGTGGAATTTGAATTCAATAAAAAAATCTGGAATTAAGAATCTATTGATGACCATGAAAACATTGTTGATTTTCTGAAAAACTCCATCTGGTTTACTAATGATCTTTAGGGAAGGAAACCTGCCGTCCTTATTTGGTCTGGCCTACATGTGATTCCAGAGTTGCAGCAATGTGGTTGACTCTCAACAGCTTTCCAAGGGCAACTAGGGCAATAAATGCTGGTCAGCCAGCGACATCCACGTCCCACGAATGAATAAAAAAGATCTCCTTGCGGTCAACATCTATTCTGCTCTTCAATGCAATATCATTTCTCAGCTCAAAGAAACGCGTACATTTTGGCCTCTTTTAGGTACGCATACATTTTGGGAACAGGGCAAAATTTTATTTTGTGCTTGAAGTCCAAGAAGAAAATGCCACTGAGAGCTTTGCAAAGATAGATCTCAAACCCTACTGGAATCTCTGACTGGTGAATGAAGAATCCAGTTCCAGATCTGGGCCACACTTTGCAGGTGAGGATTTCAAAAGTAGGATGTGGGAAAATCTTATTTTCAAACTTCCGGTTTCGGCTTGCATCGAAAAACAACCCAGAAACTAACCAGAGAGTTTGATAGCCTCCTGGTTGTCCTCAAGTCCTTTAAATTCATCATCAAAGTGTACATTTTGTGATTCTGGAAATTGCATTATTGCACTTCCAGTTCTGGACTTAATTACATTTGGAAGTAAAGGAGCAGAGAGTTTGCTTTTCACAGTCTACACTAATACCCAGGGCCACTGTTGGTGTCTGTTATGAATAATAATCAAATGGTAACTGTTCCCCACAGCCGCATGTTACTCTGGGGAAATTTCGATCCTTCCTGTCCTGTTTAGTTGACCGTTTATTTGCCTGTACTTATGTCATATCCCGGTTATTTATTAGGGTAACTATTACATAAAATATTGCCTACTTTCTGTAAATGTCAAACTTATTGCCTGTGGAACTTTCCCTGTAACACTTTCCCTGTAACACTTTTCCTTTTCTCTTCTTTTTCCCCTGTAACGTTTTCCTTCTCACATTTCCCCTGTAACACTTTCCCTGTAACACTACTTCTTTTCTTCCTTTTCCCCTGTAACATTTCCCCTCTCACACTTTATCGCACTTTCCCTGGAATAATTTGTCACACTTTCCCTGCAATACTTTCACACTTCCCTGTCCGTTCACACTCTGCTGATAATACCCTGATTTTAAAATAGCTTCACTTGCGACTCGGAGTGGAGGCAGTCCTGTTGGTATAAAATGAGAGTTATTGCTGGCTGAAATTGTACAGATGGGAATACACTTACAGTAACCAGTATCTTACAGAGAATTAAAACCCTGAAAAATAATAAAGTTGCAATAAGAATCTAGGCGCAGTAATGATCATTTATCGATATTAGTTATTAATAATGGATTATATTGTTCTGGAAGGGAGGTGTTCTCACCTCTCTGTTTCATTTGAAGCTTTAATCCATAACTTGTTTCGATACTTAGGCGTGATCTTTCCCTCAATGCTCAGTGTGTTGGGTGTTAGAAACCAGGTTCTGACTCCATGTAATTCCCTGATCTTGGCCGTTAGAGTTAAAGTGTGCATTCTACCAACACATTTCACATTAACGTCGGTTTAGCTTGCGGGACTCTGGGGTCGAACGAGCTGCCACCAAGCTTCCTCGACTCAAAAATAGAATCACAAAAATGTTGAGATGAGGCTTCTCTAATTCTGCTGCCCGGACGCGAGGGGTGGGGGGGGTGGGGGTGTGGTGGCTGCTGACCATTCCCGGATAAATGCGGGGCCTCACTTTGGCCATGAGTTTCCCTCGATCACAGTCATTGCAATGGAGATAAGAACAGTCCTAATGCTACCAATTTCCAACGCACTGTCCTTGGGGAGCTATGTTTCGCCCAGAGGAACCCAGTCGGTTTGCTAGGAAAATCCTGGTTAAAAAACAGACGAATGGCCTCCGCAAATCTGGCAAATTAACTTCGTGGAGGCTTCTCGCCGTCCATAAGGAGGCAGAGGAACCAGCATAGTTCTGACACAGTATAAAAACAGGTTGGGAACGGGCGCAATTTGTCAATCATTCGAGGCAATTATTTCCTGGGTTCTGCTGCAAACTGGTGGAGGCTTGCGATGGGGGAAATGTAAATCCCACCAAACAGATTAACATTTTAAAAAAGGCACCTGTTTATATTCTCCTCTCCGCTAAAACTCACCATCTCATTACAGTGGTCAGCTGTGAGTTACACACTGCCAGAATCAGAGAAATTCCCGTTTGATATCCAACGGAATTTGAATAGTTTGTCTCAAGTGGATCTATCTCTTGTCTAAACAAAGAATAAATCAGACTTGAGAAGAACAATTCGCACTGAACTCCTGCCTCAGATCTCAGTGCCACCATTCTGGAGGCTAATCCACAACTCCTTAAGAACGGCTGACAAGATTTACAGAACAGCAGGAGTGGAAATCTTGCCAAGTATTCTTTCTCCCTGCTCCCTGAATGTTGTAACAATTCCCATTAAATAATTACTGGCCATTATTTTCACAAACGATCAGCATAATTTCATGACCCCTCTCTAGGGAAATATTTATAATGTAGGAGGCGGCATTATTGGTCTATTGTCGGAAGGTGCGGCCTGTTTTTAACCTACATTGTCACCTTGACTTGATGAAGGAGCTTAGCGGTTCCTTACGTGCTGCTGTCCGGAGGCTCCATACTCCTGTTAGGGTCAGTCATGTGCGAGTATGTGTGTGTGTGTGGAGGAGAGGGAGGGGGAAAGGATGAGTTGTGGCGAGAGGGCGGGGTGGGGGGGTGGGTCGCGCCATAGAAAGTACAGCACAGTAAGTCCTCAAGTGCAGAAGGAAGAGTGTCTTCTCGCCCATCCTGGAAGGCAGAAGAAGGATGCAGAGGTAAAATGGTCCCAGTCTTTGGACTTTGACACTTTACCAAATTTTGATCAGCAACCGGCCAAGATCGTGTGGGTGCCTCATCGCAATAGGATCTCACAGCAATCAAAATAATGAAAATAAAAATAAATAAAATAAAACCTATAAATCAAAATAATAAATTGAATCAAAATCATCCCCAGGGACCTAGATTTGATTCCGGCCTCGGGTCACTGCTTGAGTAGCGTTTGCATGTTCTCCCAGTGTCTGTGTGGGCTTCCTCTGGGTGCTCCATTTTTCTCCCACAGTTCAAAGATGTGCAGGTTAGGTGGATTGGCCATGCTAAGTTGCCCCTTAGTGTCCCAAGGCATATTGCTTAGGTGGATTTACCATGGGGTGGTGGGCCTGGGTAAGATACTCTGTCAGAGAATTGGCTAATCAATTGACTAAATCGCCTCCTTCTGCACTGTAGGGATTCAATGATGATCACAGTGTCCCCAATGTCCCCACATTAAATAAAGTCACACATAGGCTTCTATGAGGACAACTTGCCAATCCTGTGCGGATGGAGCAGCAGTAACAGGGACAGTGCTGTGAACTTGGGAGTCTCTAGTCAAGATTCTGCATTCAGGCAGGCCATTGGAGACCTGTGTTGGGACACAGGTCTTTTTGGATAACAGCATCTGTGACTGAGTCTCTCAGGATATCCTGTACTCGCCCAAGATAGGGAGGAGGCTAAAAAAACTGCCCTAAAAATAAACTTTCCCATTCTAGGGAGCGGTACACCTTCGCGATCAAAGAAAGAAGACTTTACATTTTGCAGCTTGAAATGTTAGAACACTGGCGGGTTATCTCAGGTGTGACTGGAGAAGAATGAATTGTATCAATTCCAATAGTAAAACTCCAAATTGGCATGTCCGTCCCATTGAGATCCCTGGGGGTGGGAGCGGGGGGGGGCAGCTGAAGGAAAGAAGAGTGTTTTCTGATGGAAAGGAAAGGCTGACAGCGACCCTTGCATCCATGGAGTTGGCCATGTCACAAAGGACCGGATCATGCATGCATGCATTGCCAGAACTGCCCATTTGTATAAATGAAAGGCTCATGACTCTCCACCTACAGCTCAACCGTAACCAATGTGCCAGCCCCAACAACACACTCTTTCTCCCTGATGGTGACATCAAGGAAAGGTTCTATTCTGACCTTGAGGAAGTCCCCAGCCATCCCCCAGGAAGAAAAGGTTACCTTTCTGGGAGATCTTCATGCCAGAGTTGACTGGATTCTGATGTCTATAGAGGGACCACTGCGAGAAATAAGGTCCAGTTCATTTATTAGTCACAAGTAAGGCTTACATTAACACTGCAATGATGTTACTGTGAAAATCCTCTAGTTGCCACACTCCAGCGCCTCTTCGGCTCAATGCACCTAGCCAGCACGTCTTTCAGACTGTCGGGAGAAACTGGAGCTCCCGAAGGAAACCCACCTAGACACGGGGAGAATGTGCAAACTCCACACAGGCAGTGGCCCACGCCAGGAATCTAAATGGGCTCCCTGTGCTAACCACTGTGCCCCCCATAGGGTAAGAAAAGTCAATGTAAAAGGCGTCCTCCTAAGTGTGTTCAGAATGGCCCCAATACAACAAACAGCCCCTTCCACCAGAAGGAAAAATACAAAACCATGCAAAAGCATCCAAGAGCAAAGTATTGGCACCTCCTTGGGTAATGTCATTGTTTGGGTCAAAATGGCAACAACCTGTTCATTCAGCTCCATCACATTACACCGCAGTTAAGTGATGAGGCGGAGCAGTTCCATGGAGCAAAGGGAAGGGACTGAAGAACACACCCCGGATTCCATGACTTCCCAGGACACTCTACCCCATACGTTCAAAGATGGCCAGAATGTGAATAAGTCTCTTCAGTCACATAGATAAATAGTTCATAGAATCCTACAATACAGGAGGTCATTCAGCCCATCGAGTCTGCACCAACCACAATCCCAACCAAGCCCCATGCATTTACCCTCGCTAGTCCCCCGATACTAAGGAGCAATTTAGCATGACCAACCAACCTAACCTGCACATCTTTGGACAGTGAGAGGAGAACCAGGAAGCAATCCACACAGACACGGGGAGAACGTGCAACCTCCACACAGACAGTGGCCCAAGCTGGGAATCAGAACCCAGGTCACTGATGCTGGGAGGTAGCAGTGCTAACCACTGTGCCACCGTGCCATCCCATTGAAAACCCATTGGCTGAAACTCACTAGTTAGCACTGCTGCCTGACAGCACCAAGGACCGGGGTTCAATTCCAGGCTTGGGTCACGGTCTGTGTGGAATCTACACATTCTCCCCGTGTCTGTGTAGGTTTCCTCTGGGTGCTCTAGTTTCCTCCCACAGTGTGAAAGATATGCTGGTTAGGTGCATTGGCCATGCTAAATTCCCCCTCAGTGTACCTGAGCAGGCTCCGGAGTGTGGCGACTAGGGAATTTTCAAAGTAACTTCATTGCAGTGTTAATATAAAGGCTACTTGTTACACTAATAAATAAGCTTAACATCATCCTCGAATTGAGGGAAAGTCGGCAGCAACAACTTCGGAGAGTCAGTGCAGACTCGATGGGCCGAATGGTCTCCTTCTGCACTGTGGTTGTATTCTCTGGTGACAAGGAGAGTTAGTGCCCCAGCAATAAATAACTGGTGAAATGATTAACTTTGATGAGGACGACGATGCGGAAGATGGAAAGAGCTGAAGAGGGTGATGGTGGGTGAGAGTTTTTGAAGACCCTCGTGGTCGCTGTGTCTCTCTGCATTTCTCCAATTCTACCTGCTCAGAATTTCTCCTCACTTCTATCACGCTACGTGTTCTGAAACCTGAAAAGTCCATCTCAGTTCACCAGCACTGAGAAACTGACTTTGGTTAGTCAGCTGGGTTTCTCAAAGCTTTCGAGTGGATAAAAAAAATCTCACTGAAGACATCGTAGAATCCCTACAGTGCAGAAGGGGGCCATTCGGCCCATCGACAACAGTCCCACCCAGGCCCTATCCCCGTCACCCCACATATTTACCTCTGTAACCTACGCATCCTGGGACACTAAGGGGCAATTTAGCACGGCCAATCAAGAGACGAGAGAGACATGTCACTGAAGCTTTCGGTCTGGTACTCAAATGGACAAAGCAAATTTCAATCACAATAATTATATTAACAACCATTTATGAATAAATACTCGTTCGCCTTCTTAAAGCAACGAGTGTACAAAATAAATTATAATTGTTGATAAACAACCCTCAGGAAATTCTGAGAACGTTTTAACAAGTTCGCGGTGGGGAGTAGGGTGGGGGATATATTTCTTATTCGGTCGAATTCTTTTGGAGTTTTATAAATTTGAGATTTGTTTGCAAACTGTAAGAGAGCTAGTGTTATTTTTCAGCATTGCACCTGCGATTCCCCCGAAGAATGGATGCGATTGTTTCTGAGAATCGGAATGTTAGAGTGAGCTGGCCACTGATCTTAACAAGAATTTGGCGCAAATATTGGTTGAGTTTTTGCATCATGTAACCCTTCATTTTTTTTCCACTCCAGTTAACGCCTTGTTCATGGACAGACCGTGCAGCAAGAGCAATGGTAACCACCTCCAGGTCTGAGGCTGGCACACTGACTTAGAAATGATGGAGGTGCGAGTTTTTGTTTCATTTTAAAGCACTTTGATATTTTATTCACTCTGCCTAGGAACTAAATGAAGGTGACGGAGATTGTTTGTATGATAGAGGATTAATTATGTTTTCCTTAAGAAAATGTCTGGAGTGAAAGTTGACGTTGAAAGTTAAATATTGTTTATGTTTTTATTAATCATCCCAAGATTGTAGGGTTGAATATTACATGTTAATATTACAACTGGGTCCAAAGATATTGACTGGTTCGAAGTTTTGTTTTAAATTAATTATCACAAGATTATAGAGTTGAATATTACATGTTAATATTACAACTGAGTTCGGGCAAAGATATTGACTGGTTAAAAGTTTTTTTGTTTAAATTAATCATCCCAAGATTGGCGAGTTGAATATGACATGGGACAATTGTAACACAGTCTAAGCAACGATATTGACTGGTTCAACAGAGTCCATGCAAAGTCAGAGTTGAATTTATGTATTTCCCTAAACTTAATGAATAATGTCAGATTATTTTGGATGCACTGCCATCCCTGAGCTGGAGCTGAACGTGCTCACTGAGAAATGACTGGATTTTTCCAGAACGCTTACGCGGTACGTGTCGAAAGGTCAGGAAGGCTTTTTTCCCTCCTCACGTCAAAGCGCCTTTGGTTTGGCTCTTAACACACTGCCCAGCCCTTATCCTATCCCCACCAGCGCGCAATCTTATCCCAATTTAGCTCACTAACAATTCAATTCACTCCGGCCGAGTCAGAAAAGAGAAATCTATTGTGCTTCATATTCTGAGCACAATTAAACGGGGGGAAGCAGGGAGACATTCCGCTTGTTACAGATGCCAACCTTCTAACCGGTGTCAAATTTAAACTTGATGCCTGAATAATGATCATTGAGCTTCTTACCTGCAGTTGAGAATTGCTGCAGCCTCCAACTGTAACGCTTTCCTTCCCAGTAAACCAAGACAATGGAATTGAGATCATTCCCAGGGAGAAGTTCTAGATAATTATTTCTTTCAGATAGGGTTTCTTTTTCTCTCTGTCTGCAGTCTAACTGGCCTCGTTATCTCTGCTCCCGGCGTCATGTGCAGAATCCGTAACACAACAGTGTCATAACTGATGACACCCCAGCTAAGCGAATCTGGAAAATTCTCTCCAATTCCCAGAGCCAGCATGTTCTTCCAATTAGATTGCCCGACTAAAAGAGCTGAATCTGTCTTTATTACGGGGACCCTTTGGCTTTTACGGGACACGCGATTTCTGCTTAATTCTCTAACCAAGAATCATCCAGACTCGAAACATTGGCTCTGTTCTCTCTTCACAGGTGCTGGCAACCCTGCTGAGATTTTCCAGCATTTTCTGCTTTTGTTTCAGATTCCAGCATCCGCAGTAATTAGTTGAATTATTCCCATTGGTTTATTGGGCCCGATTTTAACTCGAAATTAATAAGTGTGATTGAGTTAAAGTCCGGTCCAATTAATGAGTCAAATTCCTATTTTTACGACATGGGATTACAGGATTTCCTGGGAATTTTTTTTACCAAGGGTTTTGGTCTTTGGAACCTGAGAACCCGAACACTTATTGTAGAATTGTTAATAGTTGGACTCGGATGCATTATGTATATTCAACTCCATTGCAAAGTGGTGGAAACTTGGGCAATCCAGATATCTTGGGTGGCACATGGAGAGGGACCAGTTGTAACGCAGATAACAGGCTAATCATAACGTGTCACGTGATGACTGAATTACGTCACCTCTATTGGAAAAGTATTGTTTAGTGATATTCTGGAAAATACAGGGTAGTATTGAAATAATACACACATGCAGACAGGGAGTTGTAATCGGGCGTCAGGGTGGCACTGTGGTTAGCACTGCTGCTTCACAGCGCTAGGGACCCGGGTTGGATTCCCGGCTTGGATCACAGTCTGTGTGGAGTCTGCACGTTTTCCCCGTGTTTGCCTGGGTTTCCTCTGGGTGTTCCGGTTTCCTCCCACAGTCTTAAATTCTCAGTCAGTGTACCCGAACAGGCGCCGGAGTGTGGCGACTAGGGGATTTTCACACTAACTGTATTGCAGCGTTACTGTCCTCTTACTTGTGATGCTAATAAATAAACTTTATTTGCTACTTAGGTAAACTCAGTGTTGTGTAAGCGGAGTTCCCAGGTTATCAAGGCAGTGTTTAAGTTAAGTAAGGGGTTGATCCGCGATCGGTTGCAGCCGAAGGTGCAACTCACTTCAGATAACAGACAGAAATCTGCTCCAGACAATTGCTCGCATTCTGACTGTCAGCTTGCAAAGCGAATCCCCGCGAAACTCTGCAATCCGGAAAAAGCCTCTTAAATTATCATTCAAATGCCGTAAGGTCCCAGTTGTGAAGTGTTACAGCACACAAGGAGGCTGTTCGACCCATCGTACCTGTGCCGGTTCTTTGAAAGAGTTGGACAATTAATCCCACTCCTGCCCCTCTCTCCGCGCTCCCATCCCGTATGTATTATTTCTCTTTTGAAAGTTAAGATTGAATCTGACCCATCGCCTCTCCGATATATCGAATTGCAGACCATTTCATTCAGAAAACAACATCTCTGGGGTGTTTTTTTTTGCCAATGATCTTAAATGTATGTGTGTGGGCTGCTTATTTTTTTAAGTGCATTTATAAGTATCACAAGTAGGCTTACATTAACACTGCAATGAAGTAACTGTGAAAATTTTCGTCTAAGAAATGGGAACTACTGCCTGGTTCGTTTACTAATTCCGAACGTTTATTTATTTAATTAGTAATTCTAAAGAAAGCTGGTTACTGCAGTTATTCAAAGCGCCGCTCATGTTACACTCTGTGCAATTCAGCCTGGTCCCGCTAACATGTTAAGCGGATGGACACCGAGTTTCATCACTGCCTAACCAGCACTTTTCATCTCAGATTCAGATATACGCTGGTGAGAATGGGGAGGGTGGGCGGTTAAATCCTCTCACTTTGGAGGAGCCCGGTGGAGGATGGCCTGAATAAACCAGTCTTTTACTGCGTTTTATTTCTATTTACATCTGAGGTTGCCTTCACAAATCTACTTTTGCGATGGTCCTTAAACTTTGCATATTTCAATAAGATTCTTAGATATTTTCTTGAAAGTGTCCTGGGAAGCTATTTAGATATTACTTTGCGGATATTATTTGCCTAATGCCGTTCTGAGGGAATTTAAAACACAACTTTTATATTCCAACAATATTTCCATCCTTTTGAGGTGTATTTTTCTCCCATTATTTATATCACGCCGTCGTTACAGCGGGCTGTAACCCGTCAACTTTTCACTGAACTATTCTAAGCAGTTCGTTCAGAGTGCCCTGCCCTTTTTGGACAGAGCAACAATACATCGCCTCTTCCACTGAACCAAGGGAAGTTATCGCTCAGCTATCCTCCGTTGACAAGGCCTGTCCGCTGCAGGATGTCGCTTTGCCGCAACATAGAGCCATGACTATTCATTACCTTCGGAAGGGAAGGAGGGAGGGGGTGAAGAGTGGGTGGGATTGGTAACATTAGATTGTTGGCAGCCTTGATGTAAGTGGATGGAGGGTCGTCACAAAACAGCGCAGTGGCTTTTAATTGAATGTTTGACTGAATCATTCCCCCAGGGACAGCGGGTGTATCGGGTAGCGGTGGGGGGGGGGGTCTCTCTGCCTCTCGCTATGCACGATGAGGGGGGGGGGTAATTACAAACTTCCAGTGTGAAATGTTACTGCTGCTACCAAGGCGGGTTTGAGGAGGGAGGGAGAATGAAGGACCGATTGTGCTTGAATCTTACAGAAAGAGTCTGTGACTCTTTGTGCTTAGATAGATACTTAACGCATTCCCAATTCACAGAATAAGTAACGGGGAAGGGGTGAGATATTCTAAAAACGCAAAGAAAATACTGCCAAGATGGAAAGGGGCGTGTGTCGGCTAGGCAACAATGAAACTCGGTGTCCAACACGTTAGAGAAACCAAGCTGACTTGCACAGTGTTTAAGATCAGCGGTGTGTTGGATAACTGCAGCAACCAGCTTTCTTTAGAGTGTTAATTAATTAAATAAGCTTTCGGTGGGGTCTCGGGTTTGGTAACATGGGGACCCAGCTGCTTTGGGTTGTGAATGCGTAATCGATCCTAAAAATAAACCGAACACATTGCACCATCCGTGATCCACTCTGTGTCCATGCAGGGAATAACAACATTCCAGGAGGGCCACATCTCACTGCACTCAGATGCTGAATAACATTACTGGGACGGGAGAAATCGATCATAGACAGTAATGATTGTTCGGAGTAACCGAACCTGGAGCCAGTGGGGAGGGAAAGATCAGACATTCCTCAGATGGAACAGCCACATCTCAGCGAGTTCTGCTCTGTGCAGAGCGTGAAACTGAGAGTAGCTTTTAACCCTCGCGATGCCCCCGGCCTGTCACCCAGACTCTGTTACAGATGTTCCACACGCAAAGCCACACTTTCGATGTCAGAAACGAGGTAGTGTGTCACATTCCGCACAGATGGGCTGTGCCCTTTGAAGATAAGGTTATTCACTAAGAAACACCTGAGATGCGGCAGAAAATCCGTGTATAAACTACCAGCCAGGGGACGATCAGGCGATGGGTAGGCGATGGCCTAGTGGTATTATGGTTAGATCATTGATCCAGAAACCCAGTTAATATCCTGGAGATCCGGGTTCAAATCCTGACATGGCAGATGGTGGAATTTGAAGTCAATAAAAAAATCTGGAATTAAGAATCTACTGATGACCATGAATCCATTGTCGGAAAACCCCATCTGGTTCACTAATGTCCTTTAGGGAAGGAAATCTGCCGTCCTTACCTGGTCTGGGCCATATGTGACTCCAGAGCCACAGCAAGGTGGTTGACTCTCAACTGCCCTGAGGCAACCAGGGATGGGCAATAAATGCTGGCCCAGCCAGCTGAGGCCCATGCCCCACAAATGAATTATTTTTTTAAAAGTCACATGTTTCTAAGACCTTCCTAAACTGGAAGGGCCCACGATCATCTTTCCATAGACTCCCGTTGGCGAACTGGTTTAATTTTTACTTCAACCGAATGAGAAATCTCTCCCCAATAAATAGCACAGTCTAGGCTGGTTTGATTTGATTTATTATTGTCACATGTATTGGGATGCAGTAAAAAGTGTTGTTGCTTGCGGGCTATACAGACATTACATACCGTTCATAAAGTACACAGCGGAAAAGGAGAGGGTGTAGAATATAGTGTTGCAATTACAGGTAGGGTGAAGAGAGAAATCAGCTTAATATGTGACAGGTCCGTTCAAAAGTCCGATGGCAGCAGGGAAGAAGCTACTCTTGAGTCGGATGGTACATGGTTTCAGAGTTCTGTATCTGTTTCTCGAGGGAAGAAGGTGGAAGAGAGAATGTCCGGGGTGTGCGTGGGGTCCTTGATTATACTGACTGCTTTGCTGAGTCAGCGGGAAGTGTAGACCGAGTCATTGAATGGGAGATCATTGATCCAGGTAAAAGAGCAAAGATGATTTAAATAATATTTTTAAACATGGATGAGGGCAAATTAAGCAAAATTGAAATAGCTGATTGCAGCATTGGAGGCGATTCACTCTAGTGTTACTGTCAGCTTCGGAATCACATATCCTGACACCTTTTCCATCATTATTTCTTTCCTTACGAGTGCTTATGTAATTCCCCTTTAATAGATATTTGCCTTAACGCATTCCAATAAAGCCAGAATAGGTAACGGTATCTTAAAAAGAGAGAGGAAAGGCTGTGGGAGGTTGTGGGGAAGGAGGGGAGGTGGCTGGACCCAGAATATTCCAGAAAGTTTCCAGTAGTTGCGATGTTGGCCTTGCCTGCACTTTACATGTTAGCTGCAAAGACGCGCTGCCGAAATCAAACCATCACCACTGTCAATTTCTCACTCTTTTTTAAAACATCCGAGGGTTAATAATGTGTGCAAAGAAATTCAAAAGATTAGTTTGATGAGTGTGTGGGAATTTCTCCAAAGTAGTAAATACAGCGTCTGCAATTGATGTGTGTTAAATAACCCCTAATTAAAAGGTGAACTCATGTCTGTCAGTCCAGGTTTTATTCAATCATTGAATCATACAGCGCAGATTCGGCCCATCGACTCCACACCGACACATTATGAAACAATCCCTGTTCTTCAATCCAACAACAGGTCAACTTACCTTACTAAGTAATAAATCGGATATTTTGTTTGCCTAATATTTTAGATTCAACTCTTCAGAAAAATCCACACTCCGTCCCTCACCATGAAGTGAGACACTCCACATCCTTTCACTCCACTCACCACCTGAGAAACCAGATCCACCTGATTTAAGCCCCTCTCGGGGGCAATTGTTGCGAAGGGAATGAGGGGAGGGGGGAATAGGGAGGCCTCTCCAGCTAAACCCACATTCCATAAATAAATAAGGAATAAGGCCGTTCCCTGGGCGAGGGATGGGGGGGGGTCGGAGTGGTGGGTGGGGGGTAGTTTTAAGGAGAGGAGCCGGGGCCCAGTTAAGTTCCCCGGGATTCAGCCTTGCTGAATTCTTTCTGGAACTTGCCGGCCGATTTGTGGCGCAATTTATTCTCAACTTTCTCTGTCCTGTGAAACAGTACCGACAAACGACCTCCCAAAATAAATGTTTTATCCAAGGACACAGAACCTTCAATTAGACCCGGCCCTAGCGATTAGTTCTGTTAGCATTTTTAACACATTCGCTGCAACCGATACCGGGACTGTAAAGCCATTGGCTAGTTTGCAAAAGATCAGCCAATTTGACACAGGAAACGGTGGCATCCCTATTTCACTGTTTTATTTTTGAGAGGATTGGTTCATTGTGAAAGTATTCAGTAAACATCAGGATGAGAACTCACTGGGAGGGGACATCCTCGCATTATTGTGTAAGGCGCAGACAGGGCTTTTTGCGGCGATGATAGAATCATTGGTGACTTGGCTAACACTCTATAAATAAAACGGGGACATTATGCGCCGAGGAGACACTCCCATCTCCCATAGAAAGGCAGAGCCAAACAAACTCCGCTCTACCGGGCTGTTCCAGGCTGGCCGTGAGAGGATTTAACCGCCCCCATTCTCACCACCCTATATCTGAATCTGTTTAGCGGGGCGTATAGTATAGATGGAGGATGGCTTGAATAGACCATTCTTTTCTTAAGTTTTATTTCTATTTCCCTCTGGGTTTACCAGATCTGTAAATGGCAGTTGCGATGGCCCTTAAACTTCACACATTTCAGTAAGATTTTAGATATTTTTGAAGGTGGCCTGGGAAAGAATTTGTTTATTGCTTTACGGAAATTATTTGTTTAATTGCCCAAGACCGTTCTGGGGGAATATCAAACATATGATATTACCGTAGAGAGCATTGAAAAGCTGTTTGGGGCACTCTGTGCTGTGAACCTCTATGACCTTATGATTCTACGTGGTAAAAGGTGCTATATAAATGCAAGGGGGGTTCAACTTTTATATTCCAAGCCCTTGCGAAACGGATCTCTGTCATTTTAACGGATTGCTTCTCGTGCTTAAAACAATTAAAATGATAGTCGCGTCTTTTGCTCCTTTTTAGTCATCATCCGCTGAACCATCATCATTTCCTCCGGTGACGGGGCATTTTTATCAGAAGTCCATCACCCCCCCCCCCCACCCACCCCCACTTCTGTCCCTGCACCCCATGATTCCCTGACCTGATGATCAGCCAGAATGTGAGATCACAGGGTGTGGGGTAACAGAATGTGAGGGTAACAGAATGTGAGGGTATCAGGGTGTGAGGGTAACAGAATGTGAGGGTAACAGGCTGTGGGGTAACAGAATGTGAGGGTAACAGGCTGTGGGGTAACAGAATGTGAGGGTATCAGGGTGTGAGGGTAACAGAATGTGAGGGTAACAGAATGTGAGGGTATCAGGGTGTGAGGGTAACAGAATGTGAGGGTAACAGGCTGTGGGGTAACAGAATGTGAGGGTAACAGGCTGTGGGGTAACAGAATGTGAGATCACAGGGTGTGGGGTAACAGAATGTGAGGTAACAGAATGTGAGGTTAACAGAATGTGTGGGTAACAGGGGTAGAGCAGAAACAGGGCTTGGAGTAACAGGATAAAGGGCTAACAGGGTGTGGGAGTAACTGTAGAATCCATAGAATCCATTCTGTCCATGGAGACTGTACTGACTCTCTGAGAGAGCATCTTACTCAGCATCCAACCCCCATCTCCGTAACTACGCATGTCTAATTTACCACAGCTAATCCACCTAACCTCGTCCTCTATTGACACTAAGGGGCAATTTAGTGTGCCCAATCCACCTAACCTGCACATCTTTGGACTGCGGGAGGAAACCGGAGCACCCGCAGGAAACCCACACAGACACGGGGGGGACGTGCAAACTCCAGACAGACAGCCACCCAAGGCTGGAATTGAACCTGGGTCCCTGGCGCTCTGAGGCAGCAGTGCCACAGGAGAAGTGCGGGATAAGGGGGTGAGGGGGATAAGAGGGTCTCCTCAAAATGTCAACCTTTCTCCATGCAACGGGTCAAATTTGGATGCTGAGATGATTGTTAAGGCTTTGTTACACTGAGCTGTTCGAATTTATATTCACTAGCTCAGAGAAAGCGATGTAGAAAGGAAACGGAACAAAGTGAGTCCCTTTGAATGTTTACTCAACGAATGTGATTCCAGATATAGTGAGCGAAACTGTTAAAAGAACTCCAGATAATGAACCAGCTTCCCTTCTCTATGAACGGCATGCTTTGTCTGTTTAGCGCGCAAGAAACAATACTTTTCACTTGTACACCAATACCTGTGACAATAATAAAGCAAATCAAATCAGAAATTCACACTAATAAACGAAGGAGTTGGTTTCATTGGTTTCGCTGTGTTCAGCGATAACAACAAAACATTGTCTCTGATTCTAAACAAAACGGTTTTCAATATAAAACAACATTATTGTTACATTCTGGAGTTTAGAAATCAAACAGTGCCTTCGGCGTGTGCCGGGACTGGTAATAATTGAACACCAATTATTTTTCATATTGTGTGAACGAAGGCAAAGCATTCGGATATATATTTCGATTTCAAGTTCCTGAATTTTATTTGGAAATGGAATAGCTAAAAAAAGGGAACGGCTCTGGGGTGGCTAACGTACTGGGAAGAACCTTGTTAGTTGTCGCTGGGACTGAAGAACAAACGGTGGTGACGCGTTCAACCCACCAATTTTAATATGGAACTCTACAAATGATATCAAACTGTGCCGTTCTCTCTCTGCATGCGTGTTTTGCGGCCGAATTCTGTCAACCCGACTGGTTGGCACGGGTTACAGAGCTTGCAACCTGCTGTCTGGGTGGGAATGGAGGAATTGCTGATTCTACCCAGTCCACATGTCGTTAGCAAAATCACTCCGGAAATAAAAGTGTTGTTGTAACTTGACCCCCTGTTTCCTGCCTAACGGCTGGTACTCACCGATGTCACCACTTTGGTGTCAAGGACTGTTAACCTTGTTCTATTATTAACCACGGAGGGGTGCTTCCGGGTATTTCGTTTCTGAAATGTGACTTAAAATGTGCACCCGAGGTTTTGCCGTTCGCCCGGGCAATGGTGTCTAGTGAGTGGAGTCAAATCCAACTGCGGGAATAGGTTTTGGAGAAAAGTCACTGGGATTTGAAACGATAACTTTGTTTCCTCTCCACACAGATGCTGCCAGACCTGCTGAGTGTTTCCTGCGGTTTCTGTAGTTGTCCCGGCTGGAGTAGACCTTCTGTGTCTGTTTTCCCCTTTCCTAGGGTTTGGGGTGGGCTCCGAACCCTGAGGATTAAAGAAAGCCCCACTGATTTGATTTATTATTGTCATATGCATTAACATACAGTGAAAAGCATTGTTTCCCCCGCGCAATAAAGACAAAACATACCGTTCACAGAGAAGGAAACGAGAGAGTGCAGATTGTAGTGTCATAGCTAGGGTGTAAGCATTGTTAGAGAGTTTAAAAGAGTTAGAATGAAGTTTTAGAAGCATAGAACGAGAGTAAAACATAGAATTAGAATTGCTCAGTGTTTGGGTCTTGCAATAGTCCTGTTACCCCAGTATAGACTTGCCCCTCCCCTCCCTTCTAGATCAGGGAGAGATTTAGTTCCTTTTTGAACCAACCTCGAAATATGAGTCCACTTTATTTGTGCTCGGTTTATTCTATGCACTTACAAACCAGCCACCGTTCCCCAATATCTCCGCATGAAGGGAACCAGAAACATTAATTTGTTTAATAATTAAACAATGTTAACAATTCTTCAAATCAAGCCACTGATAGCAATGTTTACCCGCAATCTGACAGAAAGCGGGAATCAACTGGCACAGATCACTGCAATTTAGAGATCAGAGATTAATGCAGTGAGGACAGATATCATCTGTTGTAATGAGAGCAACGCCTTGGAAAATAAGTTAGATCGTAACATGATATGGAGATGCCGCCGTGGGACTGGGGTGGGCGCAGTCAGGAGTCTCACAACATCAGGTTAAAGTCCAACAGGTTTGGAGAGGGCTTTGTACAGTTGTACCTGGTGCTCTAAGACTTCTTACTAGATTGTAACATGACATTGTTATTGTAGGGGAGACTTTATAAATCTCTGCAAAATGGAAGATTTTGCGGCAATGTATTCAGTAATAGATAACACATTTACTGATATATTCCATACACATGAATTATCTTCGAGAATTATGCTTTTTTTCTCTCTCTGGTGTTTTTATTTCCTTGCTCGGCCACGCAACTTCTGTTAGCGTTCACTACCGATAGATTGCTAGTGAATGTGTGAGTGAGGGGGGGGGGCTGATTTATTGATGGATTCACTGAGTTGCATTCCCTTCAATTCACAAACCAACCCCGATAAAACGGAGTTTCCCCAACGTACACGTGTCGTGTGTCTACAGCACACGCACCAGCAAGGTGCTGGCGAACCCTCAGGCAATCGAAAGGTCCCGAATTGTACGCGTATCAAATGATTTTTTTTTTAGGAGGCTGTGAATTGATTGGTGTTTATTATTATTCATTCTTACCGCCGGTTCTCGCAACTGAATCAACAAAGTGAGCGGTGAAAGACACAACAGGCGTGCAGCGATCAGTCTGCCTGAGGTTAGTGATCAGTATCCGGGTGCAGCAACTGCGAAATGTTAAACCAAAAGGAAAAAAACGCTGGAAAATCTCAGCAGATCTGACAGCATCTGTAAATGGAGAAAAGAGCTAACGTTTCGAGTCCAGATGACCCTTTGTCAAGGATGGACCAAGGGTGATCTGGACTCGAAACGTCAGCTCTTTTCTCCCTTTACAGATGCTGCCAGACCTGCTGAGATTTTCCAGCATTTTCTCTTTTGGTTTCAAATTCCAACATCCGCAGTAATTTGCTTTTTTTAAACTGTGAAATGTTGTTGGTTGGAGACGGGGAGCGGGGGAGTGATGACAATACAAAGTATCTCTTGGTTGAAGTATTTTAATAAGTGGACCAGTATATTGCCCAAGGAAAGTGCGCTGAGAATAACGGAATTTTCTCTGTAAATCAAATCATATCTTAGAAACCTGATACTGACTTGTTTAACCCTTCCATTTTCAGAATGGTCGTCCTTATAATTAGCTGTGATGTGTTTGTGTTTATATATCACAACGAGGGATTCACACCATCAGCTCCCACTGTCACATCACTTCTGCAGAGAGTGCACCAGGGTATCTGACTGGGCTTCTTCGCTCTGATGATGTAGGACATGGCGGTTGATGTCACTACATTGCAAGAGGTGGGAGAAGGGCCAGCGATAAAAATGTTTCCAATCACTGGTTGTTCATTTTCGACCTTCGAGGGAGAAAAATAAACAAAGTACGCGGATCCAGGCGGATTTGCATTTCCGTAGCGGATCTGGACGTGCCTTACAACCAGGACTATTTGAAATATAGTCACTGTGGGCACAATAGTAAGTCTCACAACACCAGGTTAAAGTCCAACAAGTTTATTTGATATTGAACCCACTAGCTTTCAGGGTGACCAGAACTCTCCACTCATCTGACGAAGGGGCAAACCCCGAAAGCAAGTGGGTTTACTATCAAATAAACTTGTTGGACTTTAACCTGGTGTTGTGAGGCTTCTTACTGTGTTTACCCCAGTCCAACGCCGGCATCTCCACATCAGTACTGTGGGCAGGCAGGCTGTGCAAAGCAAGCCCCTCCGAACAGCAAAATGATTGTTCAGGGAACTCTCTGTTATTCCCCACAATAGTGAAGTAGGACGTATTATTTTTGTTTATTAATTCATGGGCATCGCTGGCTGGCCAGCATTTATTGCACAAGCCTTGATTCCCGAGGGCAGTTGAGAGTCAACCCCACATTGCTGTGGCTCTGGAGTCACATGTAGGCCAGACCAGGTAAGGATGGCAGATTTCCTTCCCTAATGGACATTACTGAATCGGATGAGTTTTTCGGGCAATCGACAATGGTTTCATGGTTATCAGTAGATTCTTAATTACAGATATTTTTTAATGAATTCAAATTCCAAAGAACAAAGAAAAAGGAATAGGCCCTCCGGTTCTCCAAGCCTGCACTGACCATGATTCCCAGCTGAACTAAAACCCCCTACCCTTCCGGGAACCTTATCCCTCTGTTCTCATCCTATTCATGTATTTGTCAAGACGCCCTGTAAAACGTTCCACCATATGCCCTGACGGGATTCGAACCCAGGGTCCTGGAACATGAACTGAGTTTCTGGATTAATAATGTGGCGATAGTACCACTAGGACATCGCATGCCCAAATAACAATGCAGAAAAATGTTAACAATCATATCCGAAAGACTCCACCCTTGGACAGTACAGCACCCCCACCGTACTGCAATTGAGTGTTAGCCGAGAATGTGTATTCGCATCTCTGGGGGGAGTGGGACTCGAACCACCTTTGCAGTCAGAGATGGGGAGATGTAATTTTCTAAAACATTCCAAAAGTAGGGTAATTAGAAAATTCTCTCCCAGTTAAAGCATTGCTGCTTCTACTGGTCTGAGGAACCGTGTATCGATTAAAAGGGAGATATGTGGTTTATAGACAAGAACTTTTAACATATTTCATTCCTCGCTGACCAATTTAAACTGACCCTGAGACCATGGGAAATCCACATGATCCTCAGGATTTGCTACTAATCGGATATTTCCTGCAAATACTTTCCATCAGGAAGCAATGAGCGCCATATTTTCTTTATTAAACTGACGACCTCAAGTCTAATGCGGTCACCTGTCCGTGAAAATCAATCTAAAACACCAACGAGTTAAAGTGTAAATGGGGAGGGATGCTTGGTGGGAATGTTTACTAGTCCAAAGTAGGTGAGTTTCCTGCTTAACAGGATGAAGATCCAATTTGAGCCGGTCCATTAACTATTCATTCCACTTTGCTCCCCCGTGGCAGCAGTGAGTTGCCTATTGAGCTAGTCCCTCCTCAAGTCGGGAGAGGGATGTTCAACACGCCCTATTCCAGATGTATCAATTTTAACATTCCCGTACAAAAACAGAATCTCTGCAAAATCTCAGCAGGTCTGACAACATGTGTGGGGAGAGAATAGAGGCATGGTTCGAGTTAGGGCGATTGGTCATGCTAAATTGCCCCTTAGTGTTGGGGGAATAGTTATGACAAATACGTGGGGTTTCAGGGAGAGAGTCTGGGCGAGATTGTGGTCGGTGTAGATTCGATGGGGCAAATGGCCTACTTCTGCACTGTAAACTTCTATGATTTGGAGTTCAGATGACCTTTCGTCAGAGCTCTAACGAAGGATTATCTAGACTCCAAACATTGGCTCTTTTCCCTCATCTCCAAGAAGATTGCGCATATCGACACAGACATCAAGTTTTTCAGTAATCTGTAAACTCTCTGTGATGTTATATGCTCTGTCTGAGGCCAGAACTCTCCATTCACCTGACGAAGGGAGAAACCCCGAAAGCTTGTGAGTTTACTATCAAATAAATCCGTTGGACTTAAACCTGGTGTTGTCAGACTTCTTACTGTCTTTTCCCTCCCCACAGATGCTGTCAGATCTACTGAGATTTTCCAGCTTTTCTTTTTGGTTTGTCTTTGTTTTAGATTCCAGCATCTACTTTTTTTTTGCTTTTATTTTAACATTCTCATGTTCAAATCCTTCCATGGCCTTGGCAATGAGCCGAACGGCCTCTTGTAAAACTATCATCATCTCTAAGTCCTCCTCCAACATTCTCCGAGCTTTCTGCTTGCTCCAGTCCTGCGATGCTTATGCATCCATTATTTCTTTCACCTCGCCTTTCTGCCAAGGCTTTGACTGCCAAGACACCTCCGTCCCTTCTCCCAGCACACCCCTCAAGTTCTGAAATGTCCTCCTAAACTTTTCTGCTATTTTAGAACCCACCTTAAAATCTACCTCTTTCAGGAACAATTTGGTCACCTGTCCTAAAATCTCCTGCTTTGAGTCAAAGTGATAAGAACATAACGTAAGAACATAAGAAATAAGAGCAGGAGTAGGCCATCTAGCCCTTCGAGCCTGCTCCGCCATTCAATAAGATCATGGCTGATCTGAAGTGGATCAGTTCCACTTACCCGCCTGAATTTGTCTATTATCTGAATTTGCACCTCATTAATGTCTATATAAATTGAATGTCTCATAAATCACTGAAATGTACATATGGATGTTCCATGAAGCATGCCAAACTCATGCTTAATACTTAGCTCAGCATTTTGTAGCAGGGCGTTAGGTGCAATCTCGTACACCGATTGATATAATAGGGCGATGCTTTATGATTCATGATAGAATTCTTTCTCGAAAAGATAGGAACTAAAATGGAACGAGACTTCAATAAAATGTGTGTTTTTAAACAGTAACCACCCACTGTCTGTAAGCCTTTCCCAATTAATTAACAAAGGTCGTTTCAAAAAATTTTTTCATAGAATTGTATAATCCCTACAGTGCAGAACAGGTCATTCGACTCGAGACTGCACTGAGTTTCTGACTATCTTACCCTCTTCTCTCCTGTCCTATCCCTAATCCCCCTAACCTACACATCTTGGGGCACTAAGGGGCAATTTAGCATTGCCAATCCACCTGCACACCCGCGTTTGATTCCCGGCTTGGGTTACTGTCTGTGCGGAGTCTGCACATTCTTCCCGTGTCTGCGTGGGTTTCCTCTGGGTGCTCCGGTTTCCTCCCGCAGTCTGGTTAACAGCATTGGCCATGCTAAATGGTCACTCAGTATACCTGAATGGGCTCCAGAGTGTGGTGACTAGGGGATTTTCAGAGTAACTTAATTGAGGTGTCAGTGTAAGCCTACTTGTGACACTCATAAATAAACTTTAAAACCTTGCATATCCTTGGACGGTGGGAGGAAAGCGGAGCACCCGAACGAAAGCCACGCAGACATGGGGAGACGTGTAAACTCCACACAGACAGTGACCGAGGCTGAAATTGACTATTCGTGTGCATTTTCGCCGCAAAATGCATACTGTATCTCCCAGTTCCATAACCTCCTATATCCCCAACAATCCTCAGTGAATTGAAATTGAATTGGAACCGAGCGTGTTTATTTAATAAAAAGTCAAATCGACCTGTTTGCTGTAGAGATTCCGATGCGCTTTATTATAGGATTTTTTTTGCGATCAAATCCCCAGTATAGACCGAATTTCGAGGGGGAAGGATGAGTCCGTTAAATTGCTGAATATGATATATACCTTTCACACTCTCGCCTCCCGCACCTACCTCTGCCTAATAAGCAGAGGGACATAAACTGGAAATAGGCATGTGTGCTAACGTTTACCGGTTGGTTGTAAATTTAGCGCATGCTGAAGCGGTTGCGAGATGTCTGAAAACGTGTCAATGTATCCCAGTCTCCAAATCCCAGGCGGGATCAGCTTTCCTGCTCTGCTCCACTCTCTGCGAGTCCCAGTCTGTCTGGGAGTCAGACTCAGTACACCCCGTTCTAACTTTTAAATGATGCAAAAGCATTCCCTCCTCAAATCACTGAAAGAACGGGCTGATCAAAGACCTAAAAAATTGTTACTGTGCAGGGGGGGCGATAAGGGCAGGATTCTCAAATCTCTACAGTTCATCTTTAACAGCAATGCTAAAAGCCAGAACACCTCTTTAAACCTTAACACAACGCGTCTATTTTAATTGTTGAGGATCATAGGGCTGACCCACAGCTGGAGAGAAATTCCTGTTATTCGGCTGAGAAAAGAGCCAGCCTCAGGTGTTGGTTGAACCCACAGTTAGTAGCTGAAAGGTTGGAAAGGAAATGACTAACTCAATATGTTAAGAAATACAGAAGTCCTGTCTTACTCTAATATGATTCCAATTAGAAATCTCACAACATATTATATGTTGAAATATTGGAATCGTGACATGGAGCAACATAGCCTAGGAATTTGAGGCTGATTTGGATAGAATCATGGTTATTGCAGTTTTAGATCCGTTTTATTAAACTATCTGTTGGTGGTGCTTATTTAAGTAAAAATTCCAGCAGCAAGCCCCAGTTTATTGTTTTGTGACATTTCGTTAAGGAGCCATAAAATTCGATTTCAATCCATTTGCCCTCAGTATTTGATCTCCCTGCTCTTCTGGTTATCCAGTTAACGGGCTTCTGCGAAAGTCGGAGAAATAATGTTCGTGTTATTATCACACCGTCCCATAGCAGCACAGCTAGCTCAAAATGCTCGTGTGCGAGCTGATACCCTGGGAGATTTAATACCTGCGCTAAAATAGGAGCTGAGAGGAATTTCGGAGTAATGGCGTGAACTTCATTTCGTAGATGCAGTGGATGATTGTGATGTGTTTACTAATGCTTTGAGTTAAAATGGAATAAAATCTTGCTGGAAGGGCCAATAGGATATTCACCAACAATTCTAAAGTAAAACAAAGTTTAAACTAGCAAGTTACATTTATTTTAGAAAATACGGAAGGATTAGTTAATCCATACAAACATATATTACATATACGGTCTATAAGTAACATATATAAACCATGTATATCACACATGTACATATATATAACATATTATCATAGTGTGATATATCATATATAATATTATATGTTGTATAATACGATGTGATACAGGGACGGATAATGAAGGCAAGCATCTGCATATTATTGACTGATAGATGGTCAGAAATAATGGTTCGACGCACATTTTAAACGGTTTTCGTTTTTTTTAATTAAAATTAAGGTTTGTGAGAGCAAACAGGAAAAATAAGAAACCTATACACGTATCAGCAGCATAGAAATGGAGATTAAATGATTGCGGCAGACTTCACGATATACAGATCACCCTCTGTATTAACATTCACTCACATTGGAAGGTATTTAAAACGGCGCACTTTAACCTGATAAAATCAGCAACAGGCCAAATTATAGGAGAATTTCACGGTAACTTCATTGCCGTGTTAATGTAAGCCTTACTTAAATAAAAAACAAATAAAGTAAATAGAAGAGATCTTTGGATGGCAGTATTGAACCCTTGGATGCCTAACAGCTTGTGACATATCTACGGGTTAAAGCATACATCGGAGTATTCGAACGAAACATGAAATGGTGGGGGTTATTTGAGGCGGAATTGATGTGCAAGAACGACGCACGCCGCCTTAATATTTAGAATAAACACGGGTTTTATCGAATTTCCTTTGCCAATGTGGAGTCTGCGGGCCAAGGCTGCATTATCACCTTTCGCTTCACATCCCATATACATGATGTGGAATTGCCGGCGTTGGGCTGGGGTAGGCACAGTGAGAAGTTTCACAACACCAGGCTAAAGTCCAACAGGTTTATTTGGTAACACGGAGCTTTCCAAAGCTCTGAAAGCTCGTGCTACCAAATAAATCTTTTGGGCTTTAACTTGGTATTGTGAGACTTCTTGCTGAGCCATTCCATATACGCGCACATACATTTTTGGGCTATATGTGTAATTTGGGTACATAACTCATTTGAATTTGACTAGCGCCTTCTCACACATTGCAGTTGATGAAATGGTTTCACACTCGATGTGTTGATGGTGAATGCGCCCTTCCTATCATTGCGCTGGCTTCAGAATGCATGTTCATACATCCCAGGGAAGACCCTCTATTTCACTGTGTGTATCATTTCACTGGCCTGAAAATTTCCAAGACTATAAATTAAGGGACATTCGAGGTATTTACCAAAGCGAATTAACAATCATTTCTGAAATATCCCCGAGTATCCCTGGAAACTGCGCGGAGTGTTTTTGTGTGGAGTGCTAGTCAGCATTTTTTGTGTCTGCGCTTGGTTCTGTGCTTTTAATGGTTTGCCTTTATTTTGCGACAAAGGGGAACGAAAAAGGTTTTAAAATAATTGTTTGTACTCGAAAGTACGGAAGGAGGAGAGGCGGCCGTTAAAACTGGGCTCTCGGATCGGAATCAGGAGGCATTGAAGGTGTACCCAAACTGTATGTGTTTTAATATTGCTGGTAACATCAGCGGGCTTTTGAATACAGTTCTACTTTCACAAATGGACCTACCTCCTAGCTCTGCCTGTAACATCACATTCTGCATTCTCTCCTTTCCTTCGGTATGCTTTGTCTGTGTAGCGCACAAGAAACAATAATTTTCACTGTATACGAATACATGTGACAACAATAAATCAAATCGAAATCAAATTCAACACATTAATAGCTATTACATGTAATTTTATACAGAATCAAAACTGCTAGAATTAATTGTACATAATAAAGCAGTCTTTAAAAAATTGGGAAGTGATTTCCCCAACACTATGCATTGTTAATTGTTGATTAAATTGCATCTTATTTATTGCAAGATCCAGTAACTATTTAATCATCAATTCACACAAGAGTCAACAATCAGTTTCTCATCGCTGTTCTGCAGTAATCCGGTAAAACACATTTAAGCTACACCACACTCACATAATGTATTGTTAATTCTGCATAACGGACACGTTGAGATTTGAAACATTTTTTGGTTAATTGTCATTGATGAATTCCTCGGAGAGCAATGGTCGATTCTGCAGCGTTTTCCTGCTTGCGATTGTGTGCTGATGTTTACACGAACTACAAAGAACCTCAGCGGCGAATACAATCAGAAAGTTCAATCACTGCTGTTTGTTAGCAGACATAATATGGAACAACACAAAACAGCGTCTGTAAATATAACAATGCCCTTAATCAGAAATACTAACATATACAGTAAAGGATAAAGCAATCTATAACAAATTATTCCAATTTGGAGACGTCGAGATATTTACTATTTTAAACATTTATTCTCTTGACGCGCAGATAAACACTCACTGACAGATAGTGCATTACTTATGCAGAAAGGAAATCCACCAGGCATTTGTTTCAAGTGTACTAGCTCCTGGAAATGTTAAACTCTCAAGGACCACCGATAATCTTTTCTAGTGGTCATTTATATTTCCAGGTGACCTGACGCTGAAAGACACACTGAATAGCCAGAAAAGATCCCTTCCATTCTCACCCCCCGCCCCCCAAGAAGTTCGCTCACAAAGACTGCGTCCTCCTTTTGTCCTCAGAAAACAGGCGCGAGGGTTTAACATCCTAACCTAGTGCGTGAGAGATGGGGGAGTTGATCCGCCGGGTAACCCTGGGACGAGGAAAGATGTACCTTTTTTTCCCTCACCCCCCCACCCACCCACCCACCCACCCACCCAATTGTCTGCCTTCTGTTGATTTAACCACCGCGTGGCTCTTAAAAGCCTTCACTGCACTCTGAGACAATTGTGCTAAAGTAACTTTTACCCTGTCTCACCTTCCCATCGAAATATCGTATCAACAGATCGGTACTAAATCAGACTGCCTATTAGGCGATTTCAGTGACCTGGCTAACTCACCTCTCCACCCACCCGCCACCCCAACCCCCTCCGTCTCCCTTGTTTGTCTTCCTTATACCAAACTTGGAGTTAAATTGAGTTTATTTGAGGTCAGGCCACCTTTCAGGTGATTTCTTTATCTGGTTAAGCTATCAGTCTCCTCAGGAAACTTAGAGGCTCATGAATCATTCTTGATAGTGGACACGTGAATGGGTAAAGAAAAGTTTGGAGTGGTGCTGTTGATTGCCCTATTAAAATGTTCAGGCACAACAAACACTTAATAAAAGGCACATTAACTGTAGCAAATCGCGTGTAT
This sequence comes from Carcharhinus amblyrhynchos, assembly GCF_965287045.1. NCBI lineage: Eukaryota > Metazoa > Chordata > Chondrichthyes > Carcharhiniformes > Carcharhinidae > Carcharhinus > Carcharhinus amblyrhynchos. The sequence goes on along the minus strand of NC_137343.1, from coordinate 8,187,015 downwards.
CTACACACCTGCTTAATTAGGAAGTGTGACTCAATGGGAAAGGCTTCACGGCAAAGAAAAGGTTATTTTTTTAACCCAGGCATCTTTAGCAGACGGACAATGGGACTGGCGACAAAGATGGGCCGGCGTGCCACCTTCTATTTAAAAATAAAGAACTTCCAGACGAGGAATTATTGTGTCCTTTACAGAACGCGTCCTGTGATAATTGTTATAAGTGCTCCAGCCTTTGTGGTCAGAAGGAGCGAAGCGCTTTCCAATTACCTGAGCGGCTACAATAGTAATCTCTACAAAAAAATATATAAATTGCAACGAGCCTCTTAATTGGCACACAACGGCGGTATAGGTTAAATTTTAAGAGTTACTGTGAGGCCTGCACAGGCACAGCGGGCCGAGTGGCCTCGTCTGTTTTGTATTGTTCTGTAACGACAAAAAGCATCGGAAAACTTCCGCCATGAAAGCGACGTGTAAAACAGTTCACATGAGATCCCATGTTCGATAATAATATTGCAGCTTTCTGAGTTTTGGTACCATGTTGTGCTGGGGGGGAGTTCCTCGGGTAATATTTATAACCGGGACTTGTTAAATATTCCACCTTGAAAATGACTTTTTAAATAAAATGTAAATTGCGAAGAAAGGGGATTCGACGCTTCCAGGAGGAGCTGGACAAACATTTAGCAATTTGCCGGCTGGAGGTCTGATGTTTTTCCTGGTGTGGTTTTGATATGAAATGAATTCGCTTGCCTTAAGTGCAGAGTCTGGGAAGAAGTTGGCACCGAGGCGTTGCGAAAGGGTGTGATCTCAGGAATGTGTTATTTTGAATGGATTGTTTAAGTTACTGAAAGGTGGGTGCCCCCAAACCCACCTCGAGAATCATTGCGACCTACTATGAATGGGGCCATATTAGAGTCGGCGCCTTTCCGTTGTTTTACAGAGAGTTTGCCCATTGCAAACAGACAGCAACTCTAATATTATATGGGCATCAAAATCATAGAATCCTACAGTGCAGAAGGAGGCCATTCAGCCCATCAAGTCTGCACCGACCACAATCCCATCCAGGCCCTATCCCTATGACTCCATGCATTTACCCTAGCTAGTCCCCGTGATATTAAGGGGCGATTTAGCTTGGCCAATGCACCTGACCCGCACATTTTTGGACTGTGGGAGGAAACCGGAGCACCCGGAGGAAACCCACGCAGACACAGGGAGAACGTGCAGACTCTACACAGACAGTGACCCAGGCTGTGAGTCGAACCGTGGTCCCTGGCGCTGTGAGGCAGCAATGCTAACCCCTGGCAGTCCACTGTGAAGAGGGACTGAAATAGATTTCTTAATGACTGACAGCGTTTTCCGTGGGCGCAAAGGTTAGCGAAATGGGTGCGATTTTAACTGGCGGGCATTTATTGTTACTCCGAAGTGTGTTTCATTTGAGATGAGAATGGGGGAAATTTCAGCGCGGTTTTGCAGCGTGCAATTGAATAGATCTGTGGCTCCTCAAGACTGAATTAAGGCAAGAAGGAAAAACCACTGCCCACCCAGATTGGTAATCCTGCCCACTGCCTTCTGATCGGTATTGCCTTCCTTATCTTTGCGGCGTGACAGCAATAGCAGACAGGCAAAAAAAAAATTGTACACTCAAAATGTATTTACTGCCTTTGCAAATGACCAGAGCAAGCCGTGGCTCTGGGCTGGTTAAGCCTCTGCGTGTGGAGTACTTGGTTGCAGTTTCATATTCAACTGAGTGCGCCCGGCTTTTCCTTGCAATCTCCTCGCTAGGAATCTCGGCGGAAAATAGCTGCTCATAAAAGGTTAGGCGGTTCTGATTTCTTTCTTGCCATTGCTAGCCGATGAATTTCAGCAATACCCCCCACGCCCCAACCCTACCCCCGCCATTTTTCCCTGCGCCCAAGTTATCTCAAAGACTGTTAAGTATTCAGGAAAAGAGCAACGTTTCAAATCAAGTCCCACCTATGTTAAATATGCTGGAAGGCCGATGGTAAATACCTTAGCTTGCAATTGGAACAGTTCCCGATTTCACTTTGCCATTTCAATGTGATCCGATGATTCGTTTGCCCGGGTTGTTATTTTCGCATCTTGGGGCTGTTTTTTTCTCCCTTCAGGGGAAGGAAACGGCATCTTTCTTTAATAGGTAAACACGTCAACTCCACTACCTGTCAGCACTGCCGATCGCTTCTTTCTACATGTGTTAGATTGTTATCAGGTAGCCTTTGGCCACCTTACATCTGCCATAATACTTTCAGTGTCAGGATAAATGACATATATTTAGCGCCTTGGGACTTTTGACTATGCTGACTGCGCTATATAAATGCAAATTGTTTCTTGTGCCTGTTCGGATCGAAAACACATTGAAATCTGCCCCAACCTCACATCCCGAGTATGGCAATGTGAATCTTCTCTGGCCAGTCAAATGGATCGTGGTGAGAAGTGATCAGCGATATTATGGCATTAGATACAAAGTTAATGCTACAAAATCGATTAGTTCATTTAGTTTTTTTAATAATAAATTACTGAGGACGTGTCCCAGTGAAGAATGGTATTTTACAATATTTTGTGTATATAATAAACACAAATACTAATATACATAAAACATATCAGCTTCATTCTCGCAGAGAGTTATAACTGCTTTTGCTATTCGTTACTCGAAGGTAACACACATATATACATATTCTCTCCCTCGATAACAGAAAGGCAACACACACACATATACATATATATACATATACATACACATATACATATATGTGTTTGTGAGCGTGTGTGCGTTGCCTTTATGTAACGAATAGCAAAAGCAGTTGTAATTTACTGCGAGAATGAGCGCTGATTGGGAAAGTAGACAGTGTAAAAAAAGGGCAGGACGTGAGATAGAGGGAAATAATCTTACCGAAGTTGCAAAGTTTACCCAGGGCTTATATATATATAGAGAGAGAGAGAGAGATAGTGTAGCCACCAGCAATTCGAAAAGACAATTTTAAAATGTATATTTGTACAACTTTTTGTTAACACTGTTATTCATTACCTCCTCCGTTTTAAAGTCCCGCCATGCCAATGACTTTTTAGTTTAAAAAAATCCAAACACAAGTTGGAGACAGAAAGCTGGATCTCTCTGAATTCTGGTCTGAAAGTCACTGGACCTCTCCAATATTCGGACATTAGCTGCCATCTCCCAGAAGTCTGGGGACGGGACAAGCGCGGCTTTATTTCACTTTATTATCTTTGCTCGCTTCCGCGTGTAAAACAGAATGTGAAGGCGGCCTCGCCTTTTGCTGCTTATTTTACATAGGTAACCGTAAGGAATTTGACGTTTGGGGTACTTGTCACTGCGATTCATCCAGTTAAATCCGTCTTATATTTACACTGGAGTTTTATTAAACAGATAAAAACAGATAGAGTGGGAGTTGGGGGTGGGGCGGAGGGAGTGAGGAAATAACAATTAAAGCAAAAGGCAAACAATGTTACGGTGATTGCATTCAAACTAAACGCGAACACCTGGTGCGGACAAGCCAGTGGCAAAGGAACGCAAGCAAGATAGACTGAAGGAGAGGAGATAGGAGGGGGAGAGGGGACAGGGAAAGGACGGACAGGGAGAGAGAGGGACAGAGGGTAGGGAGGAAGAGAGACGAGGGAGAGAGAGGGCGGGAGGGAGAGAGGGAAGGGGAGGAAGAGAGAGAGAGTGGGAGTGAGAGAAGAAGAGAGGATAGGGAGGAAGAGAGGAGAGGGAGAAAGAGGGCAGGAGGAAGAGAGGAAGGGGAGGAAGAGAGAGAGAGGGTGGGAGGGAAAGAAGGAGGGAGGGAGAAAGGGAGAGAGACAGGAGAAAGAGAGGGACAAGGAGAGAGGGAGGGAGGGAGAGAGAGGGACAAGGAGAGAGGGAGGGAGGGAGGGAGAGAGAGAGGACAGGGAGAGAGAGGGGAGAGAGAGGGGGACAGGGAGAGCGGGAAAGAGAGAGAGGGGGACAGGGAGAGAGGGAGGTGAGAGAGAGAGAAGAGGGAGACAGGGAGAGAGAGAGAGAAGACGGAGAAAGAGAGGAGAGAGGGGGACAAGGAGAGAGAGAGGGAGAGAGAAAGAGGAGAGAGCCAACATTAGAGTGAATGTATACATTTGACATGTTCGACACTGTTCAGGGAATCAGGAATGTCTCATTCTTCCGAATCATGACATAATTCTCATTGCAAGTTACAACCACCCTCTGGGTCAGTAAGTAATGATGTCACTTCTTACATAGCTGGGAGTCTGGAGGAAGTCACAGACAATGCTAATTCTCTTCGGATGAAAATTCCTCTGATATTGGATCAGAATATAGCCTTGAAGTGAAGTGTGAATGTATGTGTGTGTGTGTGCGACTGAGTGAGAGGGTGTTGGTGGCTGAGGGGCAGAACACTCTCGCAGTCTGCATCTGGACACTCAGCTGGGAGATCTGGAGCTCTGAGCAAGGGATGGGAGTTTGCTGGCCATTCTGAAAACAAAGGGACGACTCCGGGGCCGCATGGAAGCACCGCGCTGCGTCAGCAGGAGATGGAGCATCTGTCATCTTGCAGAGAGAATTTAAAAAGCATTTGACCCCCCCCAACCTTCCAGCGAGATCGCGCGAATCTTCAAGGGCTTTAACCCCATGTAAGTGTGGCCGTTTTGCAAGGCTTTGCTCCTTCTATACTTCCAAACGGGCAAATCGGTGTCTACTCAGGGTATTTGAATATGGTTTAAACACAGCAATGGAAGATCGCGGGCTGTCTGACATTCAACCTAAAATTAACAAGCTATGGCTTGGGGTGGAGAGGGGCAGCACTCGAGGTGTTTCCAATCGATCTCCGAACGATTTTCTGCAATCTAGGCAGATCCTGTGTTTACAGACAGAGCCGTCGATGCATGGGTTAATCCCGAGTTAGATAAGTCGCTGCTGAAACTGGGTCAATTTCATTCACATGTGAAGTTCATGGCTGGGTATGTATCCCCTGCCGAGAGAGGTGCCTCTCTACACTCAGGAGAACGGGCGACAGAGGCTTGTTGTGTTTAGACTTGCCCGTGGAGTTTGAATGTAGATTTCTGAAATCCCTGCACGGCCTTACCAAATAAAGCCGGGCCCAGAGTCTGATATGGGGGCTGTCAGCAAACTGGCAGTGTGATAGAGATTGTTTAAAAGTCCAATGTAGATCCAGAGCGGCCTTTTAAATGGACCTCTCGCTCAGTTCCTGCCTAAGGACGGGATGGCTTTAATTAATCATGTTAGAGACCCCTCGCCAACTGCACAATATAGAAACCTCACAGGTATTTGGAATGATCCTACTGTCCACACTGCTGCCCCACCCCCCACCCCTCACCCCTCACCCCTCCAAATCTCTGCTATTCTCCTCCACGAGAAATGAATGTTACAAATTTGCCTTTTCACAATAAAACCTCTGTTTATTTGAATGGTTTTGAGGGTTCCCAGTTTCAACGTGACAGTAAAAAAAAGCACTGGCCCATTAATCAAGCTCGGTTTTCAGTTTAAAGTTTTCATTTATAAAGGTCCCTTGTCAACAATGGGAGTTTCTATTCCATGGCTGCTTTTGTAGACAGCGAAGGGTTTACATTTAGACAAATTTAGACAGATTGTGTGCGTGTTGCATAAAGAAGAACACGCGTTTAACAATACTGGGGCATTTACAATGGACACATCCAATGGAAATGTCAAGTCTAGTTTAATAATGCCATCTTAAATTAATATATTGAAGTATATATTAAATGTACCAAACGGATAGTGTTGAGGCGCTCTGGTGTGTTGGTGTTGTGTGGGTATTAGGGTTCGAAAACAACGATTGCTTAACCCGCTCGTCGATTGGGTATGCAGGGGAGGTGTAAGGCTAAAATATAATGCAACATGACGCACCACACAATTCAACTGATCGTTAATGAGTCAATTAAAACTTTATGGTTAAGGTAAAATTGATGCGTCATTGACAGAGACCCGAGGCACACGCACAGCCAATAGCAAGGACGGCGAAAAAAACATGAGAATGTAAAGGGCATTCTTGAGCAGAGACCTTGGGGAGTTGCAAGAGAGGTTGGCAAGAATCTGTGCCGAAAGAAATGTTTGTTTATCACCAGTTGCAATGTAAGTACTACTTTACTCTGAACAATAATGTCAACTAGATCTGAATTAAGAAAGGTTTTCATTAATCATTTGTGACAATTGCATTGGCAGAAATTAACAATGGCCTTTAGAATGTAGTTTAATGGTATTAGTTTTCCAATCTTGTGTTTAAAGATTTTTTTTTGGCCTGGAATTTTTCCATGTTGATTTCATTCAATTATATTTAGGGTTGAATGTAGTGCAGGATTTGTGGTGGGTTTCAACTAGAAAACTGACCCAGACACAAATGGAGAGAGAGAATAGTTTGCACTGACTAATTGTGTAGGGTTCTTTTTCTCTCTCTCTTTAAAAGTTCCGAACTTCTGAGCCAAAAAAAACACACGAGTTTCTGTGTCAAATGCCTCTGGGTCTGGACAGTGGTCGCTCTACCCGGCTCGCATTTACTGTATGCCCCGGTCTGCGGCAGTTCGGCCCCGGCTCTGTATGGGAAGTCCAGTGTAAAGAGACGAGTTCCTCTGTACCCGGGCAATGCATTTTATCTTTTAACGCCTTCAGAGTCAGGGGGGAAAAAAAAGGCACTTCCGACGTGGCAATGATTAAAAGCGTCGGAATTGACTCGTACATTACACAGGCAGAACATGGATCACCATGTCTTTCTTATCTGTACGGTTTTGCTTTCAGCTACTTTAAGGAATAAATACTTCAGTCAAACCTCGAGCAGATTAAGCGCCCTATTCCTAAACCCCGAATAAATCTGGATGGAGGGATTGAGGGAAGTGGAAGCCACGATGAACATCTACCAATTGATGCTTAAAGCTGATGAGACCTTTTCACAAGGTGATCTTAACATGTGTCTACATAATTCTGTGCTTCGGGGCTCAGCACCGCACACACACACACCCACAGATGGGGCTCACAGCGGGATATTCGGCCGTGGAAGGGAGTCGACTCCGGTAGTTTTAAACAGCTTGGCAAAGGGAATGTCCCGCTTCAGGTGTAGGTGCCTCCTACAGTCCCATTTTATTAAGAGTTAGAGGTGCTTTAACAAGCATGGTTTAACTCATGAAGGACCGGTGGTGTTTTTACTTGACAATACCTTGCCATAACATGTCTACCATAAAACAGAAAAGAAAACACGCCGATCTGTTCTTTTCTAAATAAAAAGTGAGGTGTGTTCATCTCGAAGATCCTATGGAACATTCTAGACCTGCACGGTGAAATTGCTGCACCGACCGGCGGCTCTATATGGTCTGTACAAGGGAGAACGCTAAGAGCTCCCCGAGTCCTTAAACAATGTTAGCACACAACTTACACTCGTTAATACATTCTGAGTAAGAGTGCAAAACATATATCAAGAGGTTTTCCCGTTGAACTGACCCTGTTCATTTTCACGGCACAGCTAGGCAAGCAATCTCCTGACCTTGGGAGCGAGTCCTACATCTCCCTCAGTCCTCTCGACCCAATTTATAGGCATAAATGGAAGTAAATCAGAAAATTAGATTCAGAGATGCCGCACTAGGTATCTCTCTGCTCTGGGGCAGGGCTGGAGGGTGTCATTATTCCACCTTTACCGAGCCCATCTCTAACATCTGACTGCACAGCCGCCCAAAGCTTACAGTAATTTTGAGCCGGTGTTAATTTGATGATGAAACAAGCGCTGATGATTTCGAATTCGCTGAGTATGCGGGAGAACTGTGCAAACTCTGCATTAAGGCAGGCGCGAAATCTCGCAAATGCCTCCGTTGTTTTAATTAAATACGATTTTCTAAAATGTGAACGCTGGAGTTAACACCAAGCTGCGTGTTGGCAGTTTAATATAAGATCATGATGCGTTATGCACTGTCTGCAAACCTCTGCCCTTTACTCTAAGAAAACCGCGACGCCCACATTGCCCCAAATATTGGTGGGGATCAGGAGGTAATGGGGGAGAGGGACAGAGCGAGCAAACGTGGTGAAACTGTCTCGCCTTTGCCGTGTGCCCTCCTTCAGTACACAGTCCGGATTGCTGTTAGAGTTGAGTTTGGAATTGTGGAGGGGGGGGGGGGTCAGATTCCATTGAGAATTGTGCAAAACAGGACATCCCGCCTCGAAAATGTTGGATATCGATAGCTTATTGAAGTGGACTGAGTGAAAAACATACACGAGGTGGCTGTAGTCAATCTGAGCTAGGACAGGTTCCACACTGGTGAATGTGTCAGTGTCACATTTTAGGTATGAGTTCGCGTTGATACTGTCCTGAATTCGTCTCCAGCGCTGCAGACACTGCGGGTGAAGCGAGATCCGAATCTTTGCTGCCCCAAATCCCACCCTCTCCCCCACCCCAGCCCCCATCTGCCCATTCACCCACCACCCCCCCCCCCCCCCCCACCTACCCCCATCCAGCTCTCTCCCCCTAAATGCATCAATGTGCTTGGCGCTTCTGAATGAGAGGTGAAATGAACCCCCCCGCGCCCCCCCCGCCCCCCCTCCCTCCCACCCCCAGCAGCGCGGGAACATGACAGAGGTGTTTCAGTGGAGGGAGCCAGGACTCGAATCAATCTCTCCAGGAGGGGACATCCCCCGTAATTTTTCTTCCCCGTTTTATAGCCAGCATTTAATATTTAAAAAAAGATATTTGCCCTCTGATTGACTGCAAATTATTCAAATAAAACATCACATGGGAAGCACATTGCTATGGACTGCCGGGAGGGGGGGGGGAGAGGCTGGGGGTTGGTGGTGGTGGGTGGGGGGAGGGGAGGGGGGACAGATAGAGGGCGGGGAGGGATCCGCCGCTTCTGACATTCTTCTCGCTGTCACCTCCTGCGTTAAAGATAGGGCCCAGCCACTGGCTTCTGACATTACCCCGGAGCTGTGAATGAGAGAGTTCCCCGATCCACAACCCCGGCTTTCGGGGGCGAGAGAGAGGGGAAGAGGAGGAGGAGGAGGGAGAATTTACTATGAAGCAGTTTGAAAATGCATTTCCCCCTCCCGTCCCCTACAACCCCCTCCCTCCAAAATGAACCCAGCCTTGCCGGTGAATCGACCAATATATAAGTAACAAAACAAACCAGAGGAAATTGGCCTGGCAAAAAAATATATAACTCGGACATACTTTCTGGGGAAAGACGGGAAAGCTTTTAAAGGCAAAACGAAAAATCTCAGAGAGATCCGTGGCTGAGACAAAGCACCAGGTTAAACTGGGATCTCTTGTTGTGTTTGGTTGCAGTTGTAAAAAGGGAGGCAAGAAAGAAGGAGGGGGAAATCCCAGCGCTTTTACATTCTGCTCCTATGGACGCAAACAGTCCTCTCTCTCCCAAGGCAAACGCTTTCAGTATTGCCTCTCTGATTACAGCGGCCCAGCAACCAGGAAACGAAGCCATTCTCCAAAGCCCAGCCTTCGGCAAGCACTTCGACCCCAGTCTGACTTGCAGTAGGATGCATTTTAGCACGGTGACAAGAGACATGGAAGGTAGGTGCTATACCAAGCGCGCTTCTCGCAAAACCCTTTCATTTTAACTGTGAGGAAAGGCTGAACTCCCCCCTCCCCCACCCCTGAAGACCCCCCCCCCACCCCGCAAACCGCCCCCCACCTCCCCTCTCCCGGTTACGCAATGTTCAGGGACGTGTTGCCCGTCGACACTAGGGGCTCCAGCTCCCCCCCCCCAGCGCTGCCATTCGCTGGCGAACCGTGTGCCACCGACTAGTCCCGATATGAACATTGGATCTGGTGTGTGTGTGTGTCTGTGTCTGTAATTTTTAAACCCCCCCCCCCACCCTTCCTCCAGCCCCCACCCCTTCACCCTCCCCCACCATCCTCTCCTTAGCCTGGGGTATGGAAAGTGTGGAAAAGGTCCCTCCACCCCACCCCCCCCCCCCCCAGGTGTGAAAAGTGTGGATGTTTGGGGGTTAATTTGCCCGGTGACATTTATTTACTGATGGGAGCTTGCTGTTTGTTATTGCAGGGACAAAGTTCCAATGCAAATGTGGATCCCCATTGTTTAAATTGTTTTTTTCTCTCTCTTTGGTAGCGGGTGTAACCCAAGTGTCTCGCCGCCCCCCCCCCTCCCACTTTTGGGTGTCCCAAAAAAAAAGCAATGTTTTTTTTCTCTCCCCTCTCCAAGCTGTTCTGTGCTCTGTCAATCACAACCATCGGGACCCCTCTGTCCCAGGGCGACCAAATCCACATTACCTGTAGGCCCTTATCTAAATAGAGAGAGAGAAAAAAAAGAGACCGGTTTCATTGTGAGGGGAGGCCCTTTGCTGGTGATAAGAGCGGTGCACAGGGTCTGGATTCAGAGCAGAGTAACGCAGAGCTCAGTTCGCTGTCATCCCCGGGGGTTAGGCTCTGAGAAATCCCGAGGCGGACGAGTTGTACAGGAGAGGGAGAAAGGACGAGGAGGGGAGAGATAGAAGAAGGGGGAAATACATTTTTTCTCTCTCTCTCTTAAAGAAAGCCCGGAATTAATATTGGGAAATGATCTCCGCCATCTCCAGCCCCTGGTTAACGCAGCTCTCCCATTTCTGTGATGTTGCAGCGTTCACGGCCAACAGTATTAGTAGCTTGAACTCGTCCGGGGCTTACCATCTCTCGCCTTCTCCCGGGGAGCCCGGTGCTTACAGCCACGAAGCGCAGTATGAGCCCTGCTCGGCCGCCCAGTACAGCAGCTTCGGCGGCGGAGGAGGAGGAGGCGGCGGCGGTGGAGGCTCGGCTCCCTCCTCGGAGAGCCCCAGCGACCCTTCCAACTGCTCCACGTCCTCTTCCTCGGTCACCGGCAGCAGCAAGGCGCCGGTCAAGAAGAACCCGAAAGTGGCCAACATCACGGTGCAGCTGGAGATGAAAGCTTTGTGGGACGAATTTAACCAACTGGGGACCGAGATGATAGTCACTAAGGCGGGGAGGTAAGGAACACTTTTTACCCAAATACACAGCCGCCATATTTTGCAATTGTTCTTCTCTCTACCGCTTACAAACCGTGAATTACTTTGGAAAAGTCCCCAACTTTATTTGTCAAAAAAACTGTGACCGACACTCTAATATCCATGTCTACAATTATCAATGCTTTTGCACTTACTAATACACCAGAAAAGCCCAAACTCTACATCTCAGCACCTTTCTCTCGATAACATGGAAAGAGAATAAAAGTTAACCGCGCTCCGTTTAAGTTGTTTGAAAGAGCGGCGTATCTAAACTTGCAACATCTCTATCCAGCCAGCAACTCCTCCGTTCCGATCGCCCCCAAAGATTTATGGTGCTTTCAGAGTTGAGGTTAGATTTATTTCCGAAATTCAGAATGAAATGCCGCCCTCTCTGTTTGGGCGCTATCCGAGAATGGATGTGTTCAAACCAAACCCCGCACTAGAAACACATCGCTTTTACAAGTCGAGACTCCTCTCTCTCTCCCTCTCTGCAACACTCGCCTGCAACTAAGATTAATGGCAATATTAGTGATGAGTATCAATTCTTGAGGGGTGACTAACTGGATGTAGGATGTTTGGGGGGGTGGGATTGGGGTGAGGTAGCCCTCGGAACTCTAGATGTGAAAATATTACACACATGACATTTACCCCGCTGTGAACCCGGGCCGCTGGGGTTAGATAGTTAGTGAGTTAGGAGTCAGTCTTTCATTCGATCTGATGTACAGATACATTTTTTTCCCCTCTCTCTATCCTTTCGCATCTTTCTCTCAAAGGGAGGATATCGCACGAGCGAAGACTCGACCTGGGGAGATTGGGAAAACAGATAAAGAAAAGGCCAGGGCATTGTTCCACTCTCTATTATCGGAGTTTCTCCCTGTGTATACACAGCCTCAGCAATTGCAAATAACTCCCACAAACAGCCCGTGATCTGCCGAAGTCACCACCACCCCCCCCCTTCCCCGATCATTTCACGTTGGAAACTTGCAGGGTACCCAATCCCCCCTCCAACCTAGGCATCGAGACAGAACACTGGGTTAACATAACCTGAAGAATTCCCATTAAATAAAATCAGTGAGGTTGTGCAAAATGTTTAAAGTTTACCTATCAGTGTCACAGATAGGCTCACATTAACACTGCAATTAAGTTATTGTGAAAATCCCCTATGGCAAACTCTAATCTGTATCGCCCCTCGGCCCCACGAATTGTCAAGTTAGTTAACACTTAGAATTGTTAATTCATTTGTCGATCTGTAAATGTTCGCCGCGTATAGATAAAGGGATTTAATAGTTAAACAAACAGTCCAGTCCATTTTAAACTAGAATGAAAGACTTCACAAAAAAGCATAAATAACAATTTGTAAAAAAAATTGTTACACAATTTGTGCCAGTGTGATGTGTTGCATTTAATTTTCATCCCTAACTAATCCTGGTTTCACTTCAGAAAATCGAAATACTTTAAGACTTCGGCTGTGTTTTTTTAAAAAAAAGTTCTCCCTAGTATTTGTTCATGAGGAGGGAGCCTTGAATCTAAAATCCGACTGAATGGGATCGAAGCCACAGAATTGCAAGAAATGTCCAGCTTTTAAAGAAAATGCCAGAAAATAAAACAGTGCATATCTGGGCATGATCTGAAGAGGGAAATCATTTCCTTTTGTCCCGGTTCCTTCAGCTGAAGTATGCAGTGCTTTTATAGCTTTGCAGTCAGCCTGTCCATTAATTTGGCAGAAAATGGCGGTGCCGGGGAAGTGGGGAGGCGATCAGCAATAATATTGGATTAGTAAGTGTCCCGGGCGGATTTCTCCTCAAGTCATCTATAAATGTGGTTTCAAATGATTTTTCTCTCATTTTTGAAGTCGACATTCTGACTCAGCCAGCTCCCCAAATTTAATCGATGTAAATTTGAGTTATGTAAATATAGGTGTTGAATTAGTTTGTCTTTCATTCTGTTCTGAGCTGTTTGCCATAATAGCAATCAGTATGATGGCACCCGCTCAAAAGATTCTGGCTTCTTGATGGGTTTTTTTTTTCGCTCTGCGTTCGCCTATATTAATATCTTGGCATTAAATCAATCCAATCCGCTTAACAACTGCCAAATATGCTTGTAGTTTTTTTGGACTAGAATCGTAGCATCTTGTAGACCATGTGGATTTTGTATGGTATATATGTTAGTCAACTCTCCGAGATTAATGCAGAGGGTTTGGCTGGAAATAATAGAGGGATTTTTTTTTAAAAAACTCAATCCTTTCCACCCGGTCAATGGGAATGGGAGGTTATATTGAAATGGGAGTTATTGTCCAGGGGCCTGGCTCAGAGTTATTAGTCACAGGTACATTCACACTGCAATGAAGTTACTGATAGTTTCTAAAGTCTATAGGTCAAAATCAAGGCAGTGCGCCAAACTCGTGAACTGTTTTAACCGGTTCGTCTCCTACAGTGTTCAAGAGAAGCCGATGATATTATCCGCTCTGATGTGTGGCCAACAAAACGTTGTTTAGGGAACAACAAGAGAATATTGATAATGTAGCGAGTGAAATGCTACCGGATAATGTAACCTTCAACACAAGTGGAAACCTTGAGACACGTCCTTCTGAACCCCTTACGTGTCGAAATGTAAGGGCCAAGGGCAGAAATTCCCCCCTTATCAGAAGGCCAGAGTGTTCGGGCTAAGGAAGAACCCATCTGGTCACGGTGTACGCACACGAGCCTTGCAGCCTAGTCCCACTCTGCTGCTCACTAACCCTCCCCTTTCAAATTCACAGTAACCTTTTCTACAAAGGAGCATTACCCCTTCTTCAATTAAATGACGAAGGAAATCTAAAACCCTGCAGGGTAAAAAGATCTATCTCAAGATTTCACTGACGGAGGCTGACAGAAATCACTTCTCTATTCACCAATTTAATGAAATGCTGTGAAGCAGCTATGCATTTTCTTAAGAGAGAAATGAACATTGTAAGGTTTAAAATTCGCTTATTCTAAATTCGTGTTTTAATTGATGTTGGAACTTAGAAAAACAACTTTAACCATCATTGCATACAAACTCTCACGCGTGCACATACACAGACACCGACAGGCAAAGTCACACAGACACAGATTCACACACGCACACACAGACACACACAGACATAAGCACACAGACATACACACGTAAACTGTGACGCACACCGACATATACACGCCCACACACACACATACACACACATAGATATACACACGCACAGATACACACACACAGACATACACGCGCGCACACACACATAGACAGACACAAACACACACACACAAAGACATGCTCACACAAAGACACGCGCACATAGGTACAAGACACACAAACACACACACACGCACAGACACGCGCACAAAGTTAAACACACGCACACAAACACACACAAGCATACGCACCCACAGACATACACACATACACATGCACATGTACACACAGAGACACATACACACACACACAAAACACAGAGCAATCCTGGCCGGTTTATTAGAGCATATGCCTGATTTAATGTGAGGCAGCGTAATACGAAAACTCCTGTAAAATAACCAATGGCAGATCTTATTTTTGTAGATATATTTATTTGTATCTAAAGCACAGAGCAGAATAGAAAATCCTTAAATAAGAACTGAACTGGTCCGGGCAAGGTAACTGCCTGAACTCTTGTATGTGGACAGGCACATACATAATACAGTTAATATTATGTTGCAGTAACCTGGTTTTCAATCTCTTAATTTCAATTATTCACCTGGTGGGATCGGCGCATCTCGTTTGATCCTCTGTATTTATTACAAAATGATTATTTATTTCATTTTCAAAATAATAACTAATCGAAAGGAAACCTGATGGGTACCTTTACATGGAGACAAAACGTTGGAGATGTTGGAATCAATTTGGAAAGAATGGGAAATTGTCAGCACAGTCGCAGCAACTGTCAGGACAAATATTGAGCCATCATTTCAGTTTCAGTTTGTTTTTAACTGGAGACGGAATGAAGTGAGATCCATTTTTGTATACAGTGATAGTTAGACTTACTGAATGACAAAAAAGTCATTCCAACAATTATTGGTCAGGTTTTTTCTTTGTTTTAGTAAACTGGCAGCAAAAAAATGGAATCGTTCTGACTCTCTCATTTTCAGAACAGGGACTAGACTCCAGGCTTCTGAGGCTGTTCCTAACCAAGCGGGTAGGTTTACACAGGTCCAGCTGCCGCCAAGCTTGGCGTCCTTTTTTTGAGGGGGGGGGGGGACGAGGGTTGAAATAGAACATTGCACTTTACCGGGTGCTAAATGCGGTTGTGGACCGGTCTACTGTGGGCTGGAATCCAGACAGGAGCAGCTGTTTATTAGCCATGTAACTGGAGTTCCTCCAGGTGGGAACTGAATGAGAAAGAGAAGTCGCTATCTCAGAAGACGTCGAGACCGTTTACACAGAGGGGCATCAGGGCTGGGAGGAGAGGGAGAGAAGTTCATTACTATGAGCCGCAGGGGTGCTGGAGAATCGGGGGCAGCAGCCACCCCACCCCCTGTTGTGCCAGTTCAAAGCAACCTGGTGGATTCCTGACGGTGCGGGTTTTAATCGCCTCGCTCCTTCTCCCCCTTCCCTCTTAACAGGAGAATGTTCCCGACTTTCCAAGTGAAGATTTTCGGGATGGATCCCATGGCTGACTACATGCTGCTCATGGACTTTGTACCCGTGGATGACAAAAGATACCGGCAAGTAAAATAAAACTCTGCTTTCTTTAGGAGAAAAATAAAACGAATCCCCGGTGGGAGGGGGGGACTGGTGCAGAATTTATTTGATACAGCAACAACTGAGAGAGACAAGCAAATAAAGGCATTGTAAATGTCACTCCCCGGTTGCATACAATGTCAAAAATGTATTTAATACTGATCTATTTATAGATTATATATGTATTACACAATAGATATATATGCATGGGTGGTATATGCTATATAAATATGTGGATGTATTTATATGTTATAATTATATTATATGTTATATATTATAATTTTGAGTGAGCACATATATTGTTTTATATGCATGAATGTATTATATCATATATGTGTGCATATATAATGTTAAAGTTTAAAGTTTATTTATTATTGTCACAAGTCGACTTATATTAACACACTGCAATGAAGTTACTGTGAAAATCCCCTACTCGCCACATTCCGGTGCCCATTTGGGTACACTGAGGGAGAAATTAGCCAATGCACCAATGATTATATGTATATATATTTATATAAAAAATATATGTGTGTTTGTGTGCACTTATAGACACTCTAAACTTCAATTTCACAGTACCCCACCCACCCCAGGATCTCTCCCTCCCCCACATTTTCCAAGCTCCACCTGTATCCATGTGTTTTACATTCAAGGGGTGAGATAAGTTTTTATCTCTATCTAAATCAGTGAAATTAAATACAGCATAAACCTGGAGATGTGCAGTAGGCAATTTATTACAAAATGCTATTTTAAATTTTGGAGAGTAAGTTGATCATAAACTTTGGCTTTAACTTATTGATATACCGAAGAATAGAATTACATTTTTTATCATAATCAGTCATCAGTACCAAGTGCACATTTAATGCAGCGTTTGAGCTGTTAATTCCCCTTATTACCAGGATATTTTCACTAAATATACAACGCTCATATTTCCCGACGTATCACATAAAATAATCTGAATCAATTTGTGACAGTGTGGTGGAATTGTTCAGCCCAAGGGACTGCAGTAAACATTGACAGAGGAAGCAGGTTCAGTGTGGATCTCCAGTACCGGAGAGTTTGGCTGGATTAAACAATGTGTGGTGCGGATGGCGTCATTTTAATCGCGACATGTTTTGGGTGCAGGCAAAAAAAAACAAAAAATGCTTCCACTCAAAAATAACTGCAGACAGGCAGGCCTGGAATGAGCTTGAGTTCATACGAATTTGCTGAACAGGGAGGAGGAAATTGTAGGCTGCACAATTGTTGTTTCGTCCAGATGAAAGAATAGGCTGTAAAGTAAAGTCCTCCCCAGCTCTTGACTCTTAAACTGGAACTTCTCGCCACGTTGCATCAAAACACCGACTTTCCATGTAATACTGAGAAGTGCCACTGGTCAGACCAGTCTTATTGAGGCTGTATTTTAAAATGGCCTAGCCTAGGGCAACTAGGGTTGGGCAATAAATGTTGGCCAGCCAGCGACGCCCACGTCCCACGGATGAATTAAAAAATATATCAAATACTGGGAAGGAAGGAAATTGGCTTTTTGCGGTTACTCGGCGACTGAGTGCAAACTTTCAGAGCACTCTCCCTGCAACCCTTTACTTTCCATTTCCCAGTCTCCTTCCACCCAAGCCCATAAGGACTTTTTCTTGATTTTTTTTAACAAGTTGTGAAATGATGATTTTTGCTGAGTTTGATTTAATTGCCTTCCTCACTTTATTTCTTAAAGGATGCGTGTATTAACAGAGCGCGCCATTCTCTTAAACTCAGTTTGCAGGTTTCTGAATCCCACATCAAACTGCCGATTTAAACATTAGATTAGTTAACTTAAGGCATGTCTTTTCAAGGAAACGTTTTGATCAGAAGCGTTCACTTGCCGCGATTTCAAAAGGTGTGGATGACACATGAGAATAATTTGTTTCATTCCATCGGGTAACTGGCGAGTTTACCCACTCATATCCCAGTACATGGAAATAGAATCTGGATAAGTAGAAGGGTTATTTTGTACCCAATCATATGTATATTGGAGAGAGGGGAGACTTGTTACTCAGATTTCAAGAGCGATTTTTTTCTAAAAAAAAAGAGCCTAAAGCTACATGTGGAGACTACAGGGTGAAAATGTAATATGATTTTTTTAATTGAACAATTTGGAATAGAAGCGCCTTTGGTAATTTGCAGACACGCGAGTCTCCTGTTAGGATTGTGTTTTAATTGCTAGTTAACTGGTTAGGCTTCCTTTACAATTTAAACCTATACCCAATTTGCCTCGTCTAATCCCGAGAAGGTGCCATCGATATTAACGCAGCAAATATGAACCCGGGTGTGTCTTCACCGGAAACCCTTTCACCCAGGCTTCAGAAGGAAATGGGGGGCCCCTACAATAATTGGGCTTGATTTATAATTTCAATCCGTTATTCCCCCGAAATAAAAAAAATCAGGGCGGTTAGACTTGCTCATAAATTGAAACCTGCTTCATTGTGTTTTCCCTGGTACTTTCTGAACCCTTTGCTCGCGGTTATTTATTGACAGTAAGCAGTCTCACCACACTAGGTTAAAGTCCAACAGGTTTATTTGGTAGCTCGTGCTTTAACCTGGTGTTGTGAGACTTTTTACTGTGCTTACCCCAGCCCAACGCCGGCACCTCCACATCCTGGTTATTTATTTAGTGAGTGACCGGATATGTGTGTTCCTTTTTGCAGATATGCCTTCCATAGCTCCTCCTGGCTTGTGGCTGGGAAAGCAGACCCAGCTACCCCAGGCCGAGTACATTATCATCCCGATTCCCCCGCTAAAGGCGCTCAGTGGATGAAGCAAATAGTCTCTTTTGACAAGCTGAAACTAACCAATAATTTATTGGACGATAACGGCCATGTAAGTAGGCTGAAGATTTACGTTCCGTTTGAATTATTTCTTTTTTTTTGGTTGGGGGGGTGGGTGGGACTGACCCCTGAATTTTTAAATAACCTCCTTTATTCCTCTCCCTCCACGCAGATTATCCTGAACTCCATGCACAGATACCAGCCGCGGTTTCATGTCGTGTTCGTTGACCCCAGGAAGGACAGTGAGAAGTACGCCGAGGAGAACTTTAAAACATTTCTATTCGAGGAGACGAGGTTTACAGCGGTCACGGCGTATCAGAATCACCGGGTATGTGTGGATCTGAAGATTATTATTCATTATGGGATCGTCCTCTGGCCCCACACTGACAGGGTCGCAGGATTTGCGAGGCTTCATTCATCAAAGTTGTTACTGATGAATGACGACCTGGAACGATTTTTTTTGCTTAAATCCTGAACCATCATCAATTTCTCGCAGTTAAAGGCCAGATTTGAGCGCATTGTAAGGCAGCTAACCCCGATTGGAAAGAGTTGCTCTCTTAGTGATGATAATGGCTAGTTTTCCTGAACTGTAGACGTGGTTTAAACTTCTCAAATAACGGGAGCAATTTTAAAATACCGCGAGGAGATGAGGAGGAATTTCTTCAGCCAGAGAGTGGTGAATCTGTGGAACTCTTTGCCACAGAAGGCTGTAGAGGCCGGGTCACTGAGTGTCTTTAAGACTGAGATAGATAGGTTTTTGATTAATAAGGGGATCAGGGGTTATGGGGAAAAGGCAGGAGAACAGGGATGTGAAAAATATCAGCCATGATTGAATGGCGGAGCAGACTTGATGGGCCGAGCGGCCTAATTCTGCTCCTATTTCTTGTGGTCTAAGTCAGGAGAATGCAATGGTGGGCATTCAATTAATGTTTAAGTAAACGCCTGCCGAGACTGGGAGATATATAAGACACAGCGCTGCTTTAACAACTGTAAATAAATCGGTGAACTTAACCAAACACAGTCCATGCGCCGTCTGCACTCAATTGACTGAAAGAGAGATTTGCAAACGCGCTGTGTTGCAACACTTAAAGGGCACACAGCTGTCCCGTCTCCCTCCAGGAGTCCCAATTCACAGGGAGGCAAATTAAATTCATGCCCACTTTAAATTTATTGCAACAACTCCAGGCATGCCGGAACAGTTATATATAATATTTAGAAGGCTGAGCCATAAAAGGGATTCGCATGCTCGGTCTCGCTCTCATTAAACGTGCATGTAACATTGAAGTATGTCAGTGTCTGTGTGTCACCAGCGCCATGCCTTCGAATCTTCGCGCTAAATCATATTGTCATCTGTTGTACATCTCTGCCTGGCATGCATGAACCCTGATTACACAGAGCTTGGAGCATGACACAGGTTTTTTTCTCCAAAAGGCAGTTTTGAACTGGAAGCCCCCCCTCCCGGTTGTCGTTTGAGTACTGCCGTCTGTTTCGGAAAGAGTCTGGGGGAAGGTGTACCCTCATTCCAGGGCATCTGCTCAGCTCATTCCCAAAATTTCTGCGCGGAACCTGATAGCTGAGGGAGTTCAGGCTCCATATCCATAATGTTGCACATTCAGCCAACCCCAAGGGCTCCCTTCCTGCAATTATGACTATAGAAAACTTCCTAAAACCCACTGGGACGCAATTATCTGTATAAATTCAAGGCCCCGGCTACTTTTTTTTCTTCACCGCAAGCATCACAGCAAGGATTGTCAATCAAAGATAGCTTGCCTTTAGTCACTTACTGACAACCCGGGCGATATTTCATTTTAATAACAATGTTTTTGCCAAACCTCTGAAATATTAGTCTGTAGAATATGAAGAGATCTCTCAATACTGATCGTAGCTGCACATTTGTTTCGGTTTGGTGTTTTTTTTAATGAAATACCGATGTGTAACACTGTTGCCATGGTTCTGATGTCTGCGAACAGCTGTCCCAAGTCTGACTACCATACCTCCTGCTTTCCATCAGTTGACCTTTCCGTCTGCAACTGTCAATAACGGATTAAAGTTTGTTTTACAACCATTCCGGACATTTACAGGGGCATATTTTAACCATGAATTAACAACAATATAAAATTTCGCGCCTGATCATATCTGCTTGTGACAACTCGGTGTATGCGGGAGTTAATATTTAAACGTTTGCTACATTTGCAAGTTGTTTAACGCAAAGCTGTATCTGCCGCTGTAAAATGATTCCTCTACGCATTTGAACAAAAGGAGAAAATAGCTATTGGGGCCGTTAAAACTGGCCTATTACCAGCAAGGCCTGTGTTATAGAGAGTGATAAGCAGTCTGATTTAGAAAGCGTGCGGCATCCGCGTACAAAATGAATACCCAGATTATCCATTTGTCCATAATTTTGTTTTGAAAAGGCAGAGCTCATTTGCAAATAAATCTAACACTTTAAATACACTCACACACACACACACACACATAACTCAGTCACTCCGGTTGCAATGTTATCTGAATCTCGCGACAGCTGAATCTCACCAAAAGTTTGTCAATATTTGGAGTGAAAAACATTTGGGTTTCCACGAAAAATAACCAGTCAGTTATTTAAAGAATTGTGCACGTTTAGTTTCACTGAGAGGTATCTAGAATTAAAACTATTTATTTATTTTTAACCTCCTCAGATAACACAACTAAAAATCGCCAGCAATCCGTTTGCTAAAGGATTTCGAGACTGCGATCCGGAAGATTGGTAAGTCAGTCCCTTGAGTGACTGGGAATTTTATTTGCTAACTTGAGTAGATCTTTAACCTTTCTTTATTGTTTGTAGTTTTTAATATTTGTATATTTTTTCATGCATTGTCGTTATTTTTAAACACACACAATACCTGGAATTGATATAAATATTCTCGAATGAACAGTTTTGTCCCATATTTTAGGCCGAGGAATCACAGGCCAGGATCTTTACAGTTAATCAGTGCTTTCGCCCGGAACAGAAACTCGGTATCATCACCCCAACAGAACGGCAGTGACAAAGGTACATTATTGCCTCCCTCATTCGGTGTCTGTAATATCCCAGTCAACACGCTCTTTCCCCACGCCCCCCCCCCCTCCTTCCCAGACCATGTAGTTTTCAAGCAAGCTTATCTATATTTAAAAATGAAGACTTTATCCCGCGTCTATCCCAGAGCGCTTCCCGTGTTTTACTTTCTGAAGACACATATTAGGGCCCAGTTTCTACACAGCAAGCTCCCACACACAGCAAATGAGATAAATGATTCCCCCCTCCCTTCCACTTTTACTATGAATTTTGTTGGTTGATGGGGCTAAATGCCCAACAAGGCACTGGAAGACTTTTCGCTTTTTCTGGGATAATACGAATTAATTGTAAAGTTGTTCTCTGAGCTTTGAAGAATTCCTAACTCATCCAATTAGCTTGTTTTGTGTTCATTTGCAATATGCGCCTGGAATACAGAATGGAATGGATAGCTTTAACATTATTGTGTTCAATCTAATGTGGATTTTAAGAATCGGAGTGAATTTCAATTCAATTTTGTAGGAATAATGAAACTCCTTTCACAACTGTTTCCAAACAAAGTGTGGAGCACATGTCAAACTAAAAGCTCACACGTTGTGATAAACACCCATTCAAATAGGAGTGATAACACACTCGGTCGTAGGTTCAAGTGCCACTCCAAAGATCTGAGCACATCATCTACGTCGCTCTTTCAGTGCTGTACCGAGGGAGGGCTGCACAGTCCCAGGTTTATCTTTCACATGAGATCACTAGAAAACCCAGGTTCAATTCAGGCCTCGGGTCACTGTCTGGACGGAATCTGCACATTCTCCCCATGTCTGTGTGGGTTTCCACCGGGTGCTCCGGTTTTCTCCCACAGTCCAAAGATGTGGGGGTTAGGTTGATTGGCCATGCTACATTGTCCCATAGTATCAGGGAGATTAGCAGGGCAAATATATATGAGGTTCGGGGATAGGGCCTGGATGGGATTGTGCTCGGTGCAGATTCGATGGGCCTAATGACCTTCTTCTGCACTATAGGAATTCTGTTCTATTCCATTCTAAAAGCAGTCATCTGATCGTTGCCCCATTGCTGTTTGTGGAATCTTGCTGTGCTCAAGTGGACAGCCACGTGTTCCACATTACATTGGCTCCAGATAATTTGATTTACTGGAAAGTGCGTTGGGGCGGCACGGTGACATAGTGATTAGCCCTGCTGCCTCATAGCGCCAGGGACCCAGGTTCAGTTCCCCTTTTGGGTGACTATCTGCATGGGTTTCCTCCGGGTGCTCCGATTTCCAGTCCAAAGATGTGCAGGTTAGGTGGATTGGCCATGCTAAATTGCCTCTTTTGCGTGTTGATTACGGGTAAATACGTGGACTTACGGAAATAGAGCCTGGATGAGATTCTCAAAGAGTCGGTGCAAGCTCGATGGGTCAAATGGTCTCCTGCACTGTAGGGATTCTATGAATCCAGTTCTATGAATGGTATGTTGTTATACAACAGCATATATTCATTAAACGCCCCTAATGTAATAAAACATTCCGAAGGCATATCACTGAAGTTTTATAAAGTAAAAAAAAAACTTACCGTGAGAGATGTTGGGATATGTAACGAAAATCTTAATCAAGCGGGTAGGTTTTGAGGAGTGTTTTGAGTGTGGGAAGTGAAGGGGCAGCAGGGGAGGGAAATCCAGAGCTTGGGGTTTAGCCAACGGAGTTAAACTGAAATGTAAGATCTTGGTGTTTTTTGCCCAATTGTTGAGAGCAGCTAAATCAATTCTGGACTGGCCACTATTTTTATTTTCTGAGCGGCCATGTTAACAGTAACAGTTTAAAAACAATTCCTGCACCCACTTTCAAATGTTACATTCCGTCTCTGATTTAAAAAAGAAATATTTCCCCCTCCTGCCCCCCACACCACAACACTCAGAAAAGCAATGGTCAAATAACTGGCACCTTTTCTGACTGTAGGCTTGTCCCGCAGAGCCTACACCCAACTAAGTTTTTCTATCGCCAATTCCGTCCCTGCAGCTTTTCGTTGCATTTAACCCACAAGGAAGACTGTATGTGTCTGGGGTTCCGAATGGCGGACAAACACCGTGTCAATGTAACCATAGTAAGCTACTCTCTCCCCACACCCATTGAGGAGCTCCTTACAGTAGTCACCTCGGAAGGGTTAGAGGCTGAGCTTTCTCTGTGGGTTCAGAACCTTATATCTCCTCAAGCAGTAATGAAGGATAATCCGCAATAATACCGCCCCAGCAGCATTTTTTTCACATTTGAGTGTATATATATATATATAAAGTATGTGAATATTTCTTTTACACAAATTCTTGTTTTAAATGCATGAAAATCGATGCAGCTAGTTACTCTACATGGTTACTTTTGGTTGTATTTAAGCGTGGATACTTAATTACAGCTAACTCATAGGTCCGGGTCGGGTGGGTGGTCTAAACATCAAGACAATATTCACATTTCATCACTACTTTTATCCTGTGTTAACTTTGCTTTGTCATCAGTCCAGAACACCATATTCCTGGTGATATTTCCTGTAATTTTTAAGGGGGGACACGAATTGGCGGAAGGCAAGAGGGGGTGAAATATTCATAGAGTCCCTACAGTGCAGAAGGAGGCCATTGGACCCATTGAGTCTGCACCGACAACAATCCCACCCTTTCCCTGTAACCCCACGTATTTACCCTGCTAATCCCCCTGACACTAAGGGACCACTTAGCATGGCCAATCAACATAACTTGCACATCTTTGGAGTATGGGAGGAAACCCACGCAGAGACGGGGAGAATGTGCAGACTCCACACAGACAGTGAGCCAAGCCGGGAATCGGACCCGAGTCCCTGGCGCTGTAAAACAGCAGTGCTAACCACTGTGCCACCGTGCTGCCCATTCCAATCTTTTTCCAATCCTTTGCCCAACTTTTCAGAGCATGGACGGGTCACATAGAAATGTTTGAATTTACGGGATACAAGCAGTTCCAATCGGTCTCGGTTCGACATGAGCCTGTTCCTGCCTATTTCACCTCGCCCTATTAGTATATCATTCCATTTGTTCCCTCAGGTGTCTAACTAGCTTCTCCTAGGATAGATGCACTTATACTATCTGCTCCAAATGCTCCCGCTTTGGCTCAAAAACCTTCTGCTAAATTCCTTGTTGGATTGATCTAGGAGTGTTTTTTCATGGTGGCACAGTGGTTAGCACTGGTTACCAGGGATTCTGGAGAGTCGGTGCAAAGTCGATGGGCTGAATGGCCTCCCTCCTGGGATCCAATGGTTTTGTTTTTAATGTATGGCCCTTATTTTAGACTCCACAAGTCTTCCCTGTCAAAGCCTTTTCCTAATTTGACAATTCCTGGTTTAATGGAAGTGTGAATGAAAAGTCAGTGCGCTCATTCTCTAAATCTTCGCCCCTTATGTTGGTAGACGCAGACACCAGAGGCGACTATGACCGGGATCCGAACCGGACAGCCATGCACCCGGAACATTCTCATCAGCAGCAGCTCATGTCCCGGGTGCTGAGCCCGGCTCTCCCCGGCGGACTGCACCCGCTCACCCGGCCAAGCCCTCCGCATGAACTGCGGCTGGAGCCCCACCCGCAGCCGCCGGACAGTCTCCACCACACCTACAAGTACCGCTCATACCACGATGCTTACATCGGTGCCAAAGCCAGACCGAGTCCATACCCGCTGTCTGGCATTGCAAGCCATGGCTATCACCACATGAATCCCACTGCAAACATGTACCCTGCCAGTGCAGCACCCACTAATTATGACTATGGGCACAGATAACCGCGAGGATTCCGTGCTAAGTACTTTTTTTAAGAGAAAAAGAGAGACTACTAATCCTGCAAACTAAAGAAGATGCACAAATCAAAGCGGGAATGATCTATCTCATTGCTTTAACTGAACTGTTACCACCATTTGCAGTTCAAGGGAGGTTCATGTCGATGGAACTCAGAATCTTTCACTTGACGGGTGAGTGACTGCGTGGCAGGCGATTGATGGCCCACTGACCAATCGCACTGCAGCTGGAAGGAAGGTTTCAGTCGTGATTGGCCGGATCCATGGCAACTGCCTTCGTAGCGTTGTAACTGGTTGATTGATCCACCAATCAGCCACCGCGTTGGCTGCCGGTTGATGACAATGGCCAACCAATTGGGGGACACTTTGCCTCCCATTGGTGCCCAGGGTGGCTTTTGCCCCACGTGTTGTGTCTGGACTGCAATGGCTAAGAGACTTGAGCCAAAGCACTGCACTGATGACTGTGGGGGAGTGATAACGTAAAGCGGCAACTGGAGTTTTATTTTATGTCGTAAGGTGTCGAGTTGCACTTTCAGCTTTGACAAAAGCCATATTGTTATTTGTAACGGGGACGAAGGCACCAATTTATCCAATTAACCACGCAGTTAAAGGCTTAATCCGTTTCTGTGTTAAAAAGGCGTGGGCTTTGATTGTATCAGCGACGCCTGTTATCAGCGAGGCTAATACAGTCTTTTTGATCGTGTGTTCAAACCGGTGGCCACGTAGCTAAATAAAAATGAGAGCAGCACATCACATTCCCGGTGCATTTAGTATTATATTTCAACCGAAAATAAGAAATCATTTCAGAACTCACCATGAATTATTTCGCTCGGATAAGTTATGCAATGCAAATTTAAAGCTACCTACTGATCCAAGCATTTGTAATATTTTAATTTAATATATATATATTTCTCTAGTTTTGTGTGCAGATTGCAACTAAATATTATATTTGGGAAATGGATGTGAGGATTATTTTACATTTATTACCGTGTTACTCTTTAAAAGCAGGCACTTGCGATTAGACAATCAGGCCCAACATTGAGTTACTTCCATGTGCGGATTTTAAATCGCTTGTATTTCTTGTTCGTTCTGGTGTCTCACAAAGAATGCCCTCATTTCTGCATGTGTTCTGAAACGGGAAAAGACACCAAAACAATCGCCGACTAGTCAGTCATTCTCGTTATGCCATGTTGCTATTCGTGACATGTTGAACTGTGTCTACACTCACTCACACTCACAACACACACACTCACATTCACACACACACACACGCACACACACACACTCATACACACATTCAAACACTCACCCACACCGACACGTACACACACACTCACACCCACACATACGCACACAAACACACATACAAGCGCTCACCCACACACATACATTCACACAAACGCACAGAAATACAGACACTCACACACTCAGAAACACACACACACTCACAAGCACACATTCACATAAACACACACACACACACTCACACAAACACACATACACTACACAAACACTCACGCATACACACTCACCCACACACTGACACGCACACAAGCACTCACACTTACACACACAAACGCACAACTACACTCACCCACACACATAATCACACACACAAACACACGCCCACACACACACTAACTCACACACCTGTAATCACACAAACTCACTCACCCACACGCATAATCACATACTCACACAAAATCTACATACAATCTTACACACATAATAACATCCTACACCCGCACGTATTATCACATTGACAAACGTTCAACAACACAAAATCTCACACATACGCAACCAAATACACACACACGCACAAAATCACACAATCACACATAATATCAAAGGCACACCTACACAATCACAAGTAAACAAACACAAATAAACAAACACGCAACCACACACAAACCTACGGGCACACAAAAACATACACACACATTCACGGATATTATCTCTTCAGATTATAGTGCCAAAGTTTGGTCACGCTGAATTTATCGCGGAATGAAGTTGCTATTTATTATTTCTTGCAATGTGGATATTCAAATTATTCTATTAAAAACGCGGGAACTGTGTGGTGGAATAACAGTAACCTAAAGGATGGCAGCTGTAAACAGGGATAGTGTAGATAAGTGTAGATAGCGCACCCTGTAGATACTGTATATTTAGATAGCAACCGTGACTTTTTAGTGGCCGATATTGTTTTAACGTGAAAACGATGTTTGTTGTAAAATGGCTTTCATATTTTTTTAAATGAACCAGCGTGTTGTAATTTTCTATATAAACTGGTAAATTTAAAGAAAGACTAAACGTTCATTTTTCTCTCCTGGCGAGGCGTGCATGGCGTATTTATTCTCATTTCGGAAAAACAACCTTAAATGTCTGATTACGGCACTGTCTGAAGCTGTGTGCTGTGCTGGGGTTTTATAGAAAGCACCGTGGCAGATTGTCCCTGGTTGCGGCATGTATGGGCTCCCTGTAAATAAGGTAACATGGCAGCTGACAACTGTGTGACAGTCCAGGGCTGCTGGACGGGAGGCAAAGGATGTGGGCAATTGGATCGATTATTTTTCTTTGGTCATCAACATTATCAGCCCGCGCTTTTAACAGCGAAACTGAAAACTATTTGCTAAATTAATAATCACCATAATAAACAACAGATGTTTCAGAAACTCAATCTGTAAGATAACATGCATTTTTTTTCTATACCGGGGCTATTTGCATTACCCTGCACAAAACCGTGAAACGAAACTAGCCGGAATGTGAGAGCCTCTCCCCTCTCTGTTCACTTCACTCACAATCTGCACAGTGTTAGGCGCCGTTATCTTTCCTCAGGAGACATCCGCTTTGAACGCTGGGCTTAGGCGATAAGGACCAGGGAATCCCGACCTTAGAAGCCTAACCCAGGAATAAAATTGGAATTAGTGAATGGAACCAGTCACCCAAAGGCTCAATACAGGTACACGGTGTTGCAGTATGTGCAGCAGGCGACAACAGATTCTGGGAAATACAATTTTGAACTGACCTCCACCGTGACACACAAAACAACAGTATAATTATTTATTGCACGTAATAAGAATAGGGTTTGAATATTTAAATAGGGGAAAAGGGAACGGTTATATTTTGCCAGTTAATGGCCTATGTTCTAAATGACACCCAAATTTTAATCCGATGAGTAAAGTTTTTTAAAGTTTATTTATTACTCACAAGTAAGGCTTACATTAACACTGCAATGAAGTTACTGTGAAATCCCCTAGTCGCCACACTTCAGCGCCTGTTAGCACGTCTTTCAGAATGCAGGAGGAAACCCACGCAGACACGGGGAGAACATGCAAACTCCACACAAAGAGTGACCCAAGCCGGGAATTGAACCAGGGTCAATGCTGCAAATATATCTATAAAAGCAGGAAAGAAGAAGCGAAAAGATTGATTCGCCAGGAGCGAAGTTAATTGAACTAAATTACCGAGGCAAAGAAAAACAACACCGCTTCATTCTTAACGACAGCGAATAGTTTTAATTCATTTTTAATTATTGGTCAAAGACTCTTCCCGCTCAAAAAAGACAGTAGGACTAGGGGGCACAGCCTCAAGATAAAAGGGGAGGCGGTTTAGAACGGAGTTGAGGAGGAACTTCTTCACTCAAAGTGTGGTGAATCTCTGGAATTCTCTGCCCGTTGAAGTGGTGGAGGCTGCCTCACTAAATATTTTTAAGACGCGGGTTGATGGGTTTTTGATAGGAGAGGGGATTAAGGGTTATGGGGAGAGGGCGGGAAAGTGGAACTGAGCAGCGACAGATCAGCCATGATCTTATTGAATGGCGGGGCAGGCTCGAAGGGCTGGATGGCCTACTCCTGCTCCTATTTCTTATGTTCTTATGTCAGTCTAACGTTGCAAAATAAAATATCAGTTTTATATTCCGCGAAATTCTGTTTTTTAAATCCTCAAAATTCAAAACTGGGGTGAAAGCAGGAGGCGCTTCATTACACAGAGCAAGTAAGGGATCATCCATGGTGTAACTGCACAGCAGAGCAAGCTCGAGGGGCAGATTGGCCTCCCCCGCTTCTTAACTCTCCTTGCAATTCGTTGAGCTAAAACAGCGTTCCGACGCCGGAACAAAAATGTCTCAGGGAAACAAATGACTTCTACCCCCGGGTTACTGTTTCCTTAATATTCACCCGTTCTCCATCAGAGAAAAAAAAAACATCTCTGTGGACTGACGGTGGGCCAGGCTGAGTTTAAAGCATCTTCCGTCTCGTTACACCCTCGGCAGCTTCGAGGGCAAATCACAAATATACAACTTTACTGCCCAATTTTCCATCTCATTCGAGAACAAGTTTAAACCACAGTCAGTGACCGGACTGCTTGGCTGTTTGATTCTTCACACTTGGGGTCTGATACCAATGGTAAAACTAAATAATCATGGCTATTATAGGACTTGGATTTAGGTAGCGCCTACTCAGAATCCTCTCAAAGGATTCAACAATTCTGGCTGCATTGAATATGTTCCAGACCGAACTGTTAGCCTGGCTTTTTAACATGAGCAGTCTGTGGAAGGTGATTACATAAAACTGGTTTGTGGACACAAAGCCCGTGGTCTCTAACTGGATTGTAGATGTTGGGGTTTTCGACCCTCCTGGTTTCAACAATTGCAATAGACAGATTCCCATTTCTTGGAGTTGTTTGATTACTGAGATCGAAATGGAATGTTGGTTGATGTTTTTTAAAAAAAACTTTATAACTTTAAGGTGGTGTTGCGACGCTCCCAAAATCACACTGACGCTTTCATATATTCACACTGAAAGCTATTCCAGGATGAAGTTGCCCCACCCCCCAACCTCCCCCCCCCCCCTTAGTGCGGTCGCCCCTTCACATCTCCAGCCCCCCCCCCCCCATACACACCCAACATAACAGCTCCCGTACACACATATTCAAATACACATCTACACAAACAACACACAGACGCACACATGCACATACCCACACACAGCCCCACATCCCCTCCCCACACCTATCCACATTTACACCCTACATACACAACACCCCACAGACATTCAAACACACATATACCCACCCGCACGCTCATACCCACACACGCCCCACAGCCTCCCTCCACACACACACGCCCCACACACTTCACACACACACAAACTACACAAACATCCCACGCACATATACACCCCCCACACACACATACACACACCCATCCACACACATGTTCATACATACATACACCCCCCACACACACATAACATACATGTACACCTTGGAGATTAATTTGAATGCTTTAAGGCCAATTCCGCATCGATTTCTCGCTGGTGTGACCGATCCTCAGGATAAATTATCTCCTGCATTTAATACGGATTCCCAAGTGGAGGAATACCGTTTACCAGGGGTCTGTGTGCAGTTCTCTTGCACACAGACCCCTCTGGGAACATCTCTCCGCCCCCCCCCCCCCCCGGTCACATTCACTAACAGCCGGAGAGTCAAGGTGAGAGAACCACCCGGAGGCTCAGTAGGAATATTGAAATTGGGGCTTCCGCTGAGAGGTCAGACGCCGGGAAGGTTTGGGAAGCCCGGGTTTAAAAAGTGGGCAGGGAGTGGAGTTTGGGGGGTCGATGGCGGGATGTCCCACCACCCCCACCAAGGGGCAGAATGTTGCCCTTTCTGAAACATATCCCTCTTTCGAAGTTAACTTCTGCGGATCAGTTCAACTCCAGTAGCAAGCCATTGATCCCGGCGGAGGAACCTGCCTGCTTTCCCTTCCTGCAGTTACAAAAAAAACACATCCATGGCACTTAAGCCGGGAATTGTCATGGAGCAGACTCGAGAAGGAGGCCCGTTTCAAAAGGAGCAATGTCGGGTAGGTGGAGATAAGGTACAAATCAGCCGGCTTGGATGGCGGAAGAGACTCGATGGGCTGACTGGCCTCCTCCTGCCTATAATCCTGATCTG
Source organism: Carcharhinus amblyrhynchos (assembly GCF_965287045.1). Lineage (NCBI taxonomy): Eukaryota > Metazoa > Chordata > Chondrichthyes > Carcharhiniformes > Carcharhinidae > Carcharhinus > Carcharhinus amblyrhynchos. The sequence goes on along the minus strand of NC_137343.1, from coordinate 8,155,738 downwards.
GGTCCGTTGTGAATGATTTTTTTTAAGGGGACCGGCCAGCTGTAAGGCAGGGAATGATTTAAACAGGAGTCTCTGCAGGCGGGCGCTGTGTCGACCTGCTTTTATTATGATTACAAAGTAGCTGAAAGCTCTCCTCACACTGAGCTTTAACTCACACTAACCACCTTGGGTGGGAGGAAAAGAAATCGCTACCTTTTAACACAAATGTGATCACTGAGATGGGAAATAATGTCTCTGAGCCCGCAACACCCACTCCCCTCCCCCGCCTCCCCTCACCCCATTAGGTTTAAAAAAACACATTCCCCTCTTGCAAACAGCAATTCTGCTGCCGAATAAATGGCTTGCAAAATATTAATTCCATGCGATTTTATTTTTCCAAAAATATATTTTATTCGTAAAATATCCAAAAGAACATCTAAAAACGGCCAACGCACGAAATGAATTAATAATCAAGTTCTCTGCATATATCAGTCTTGGTGTGCGGTGTTACCTTTTGTTTGCAAAAATGTACTTTATTATGAAATATGTATTTTTTATTTTTGACCCTCTTCTTAAAGTTACAAAGTCAATTCTCAGAGTGGACCCGAATCCATCACCTTGCTTGCTCCAAAAAAACAAATTCAAATTGAATCCAACTCAAGGTCCCCACAAGAGAGACAAACAAGATCCTAGCTGACAAGTTAAGGCATCTTGGGCCTGATCAGACGCATGATCTCAACGCTACGGTCGAGAACTCTTTGAAATGTAAAGGCATTTACTTTGCAGAATGGGTTGTAATCTCCAGGTTTAACAGCGGACGTAGGTGGAAAAAAAATCACCTGGAAATATATTAATGCGTTAATAAACACGCTTCCCCGGTTGAAATCGGAAAGAAAATACAACAGTTTGTATAAAACTGACAACTGCAATCGGACAGATCGTTTCAGCAGATCTTTCTCAGCAGACAGGAGCGCCTGGTTGAATAATTAATCACAAACTCAATCCTTTATTTCCTTCCTGGGCTGTGATAGGGGTTTCTCAATGAATCAGACAGGGGCTTGACAACCTTGTGAAACTCACTCAAATGTCTCTATAGGGGCAAATCGGGGAGGGTGTGAGGGAGGGAGTTTGCAAAAAAAAGGGGGATTGGTTTTCTAAAGGGCAGAGAGAAGATTCTGTATCGAAAATCCACATGGTCAGATAGGGTTAGACCCAGTTTTATTAATCCAGAGGAGACTATTTTCGGTTCCCTCTTCCCGAGGCTTAAATATATTTCACACAGGTTTTTGCGCCTGTGTTGAGTGGTCGGTTAGAATGTGACAATCTTTCACTGAAATCTTCACGAGTTAAATATTCACACCCGATCAGAAGATTTATGGAAAAATACCACATTCAGATAAATCTGTTCTATCCTGTCCCTGATCTTGCTCGGTACTGATGTCTCTTATTAGACGGGTCGGAATTAATGTTCAGTTTTACCTGGATCGGTGAACTCTCTGTATTAAAAGTGGGCTGGATTGCAACTCAAACCCACCCTGTATTAGAGGGGACCTTACACAGAAGCGCCGCAGAGAGAAACAAACGCTGTTAGGAATTATACACGCAGCAAAACCAGCGTGGAACGCACCGTTTTTAAACTGTAAAGTGAAAGTCTGGAATAAGCAGTTCGTTTGGACGTGAACTGACCAAAAAGGCCAGTAAAATAAGAATGAAATCCTTCGATAAACTGTTGCGAGCTACAATGGTGGAAGGAAATTTAATTGGGTTAATATCATTCGTATCCATTTCTCCCAGTCTCATTATCATGCGTGAATATTGAGTTGTGTTCACAAAGGCCATTCTCTCCCCCTCACCATGTGCCTGAATCATTACTCGGAGACCCTGTCCTCTATAATGGGTGTCAGGTGAGTTACATGCACTGATAATCTCTCCCTGCGGATCCGGGTGCTCCTGAGGAATTCGATTCCCGCCGCATTTTATTGTTACAAGATATGAAACTAGCGATTGCAGCAAACTCCGACCGGAACACGGTTCGGCTCCAACTCTTCTGGGCAGTCCAAAATTAAACAAAACCTCGCCCACCACATCATAACAAAATGTAAACATGCTCCTTGCGGTGAAGGTCGCCAGAACTCTGCATTTTTTTTGTAATTCCCGTTCATCATTTCAACTCGCCCTCAATAAAAATGCACTTCATCGCAGTGTGAATGTCAGCCTACTTGTGACAAATAAATATACTTTACCTCTCTATACACTGGGGTCTCGCCATGGTATTGGGTTAAGAAACAGGAGGGGGATTGGATGCATTTAAGACACTAAAAAAAACTTCCCCAAGCACTCACCAGAGAGAAACATAGAGAGAGTGAGACAAATGGAGAGATCGAGAGACGGGTAGAAAGAGACAGAGAAGTAAGGAGAGTCAAGAGAGAGATGGGTATGGAAAGTGGCAAGTAGAGAGAGAGATTTAGAGCAAGAAAGAGAGGGAGAGACAGACAACGAGAGAGAAAGAGAGATAGAGGTAGGGAGAGAAACAGATAAAGAGGGGCAGGTAGAAAGAAAATGAGAGATAAACAGACAGATAGATAGATAGATAGACAGATAGAGAGAGAGAGAAGTAGAACGAGAAAGAGAGAGAGAGGCACACACATAGGTAGAGAGGGAGATAAGTGGAGAGATACCGGCAGAGAGAGAATTACACTGGGAAAAGACAGCGGCAATGAGGGGAGAAGGGGAACGGGACATCCCTGGGAACAGGAACAGAGACTTCAAGTGAGAGGCAGAGTGAGAAAGGGGGATTGGGGAGGGGACGATAGGTTATGAGCCCTAATGGACTCTAATCTTCACACAGACTGGATAAATCCAACTGGCAAAAATAGTCTGGAATGTGAACTTGTAGAGTTTTCTGGGAACAATATGTGATGAAACTAACTGGGGATGAAACTGTTTTAGATCTAGATTGCTGCAATTTAATAAGGTTCGTTTGTGATATCGTGATAAATGGTCCCCGGGGTAACAGTGATCACAGTACAATTCCGTTTGGAAACACCATACTGCAGTCCCAAATAACAATCTTAAAATGAAACAAAACCCATTACATTAGTATGAAGGGGGAGGCTAATTGGACAAATAGATGGCCATAAATAGCCAGAAACATTATTTTTAAATCAAAATGATATCAAGGAATACATTCTATGAAGAGGCTCGTTAGGCTGGACTGCTTTCCTTTGTAAGAAGTCTCACGACACTAGGTTAAAATCCAACAGGACTGGTGTTGTGAGATTTCTTACTGTGCTTACCCCAGTCCAGCGCCAGCATCTCCACATCTTGTTTTCCTCTGAACAGGGAGTGCCGAGGGGGGAGGGTCCTGAGGTGTTCAGAATTGTGAAGGACATAGATAGGGTGGATGGAAAGGAACCTTTCCCCTTGTTAGAGGGGCCAATAATCAGGGGGCATCGATTTAAGGGAAGGGATTTAGAGGGAATTTGAGGAAAACATTTTTACCCCAGAGGGTGGTGGGAATCTGGAACTCACTGCCTGAAAGAGTGGGAGAGGCAGGAACCTTCAGGACATTTAAGAAGCATTTAGGTGAGCACTTGGCATACATGCTGGAAAATGGGATCAGACAGATAGGTGCTTAATGGCCAGCATAGACACGATGGGCCGAACGGCTTTTTCTCTGTCTTGTAAATCTCCAAGACTATATATGACTCAATTCCATGCTTGTTTTAGGATTACGAATAGTTTCAGATTAAAGAAAGAGATATCTAACATTTCCTGGCGAACCAGGGGCTTGGGAATGATTTGGAAAGCAGCGAACAGCGAGCAAGGAGCTGGTAAACAGGACGGTCCTTTACAAAGCCACTGAGTTGCAATCCCTTAAAGGGAACTTCATATCATCCATCCTTCAACTAAAGTTTCGTTTTGAGAATGTGCCGCTCCTTCTCCTCCAAACTCGGTGCATACCTGCGGCTCACTGCATATTGACAGCTTTACCCTGCTGCTGCTTCCCGGCCTCTCACCACCACCACCCCCAGCCCACTCCCCTCCCCCCACCCTTCCTCCCATTCCCACCTCCTTCCCACCTCCCTGATGAATAGTGGGAAAATTAATGTCCTCCTTGCCGGCGCTTTCCTGTTCAGGGAAAGGCGGACTGAAAGCCGGGGGTTTGGAATCGAATCGGGCTCCCTTCGTGTGAGATGGGGTTGGATTCAATTCTGTCCCGGCAGGAAGGTGCAGAAGGAGAAACTGTTCCGCCGCTGGAGCCGAGCTACGCCGCTTCACCTGCCAGTTCTCAGCTCTGGTGAAGAGGGAATGGGAACATTGAACGCGGTGGGTTCAAAATAAATGCTCCTGGACTCCCGAAATGTTTTAAAACCAGAGTAACCCAAATGTGGAATTGAATCTTCCCGCCCGGCTACTGTTTATTATCATCGAATTGGTGCGACGTTCTGTTTGAATATTGTGTCGACTTAGATGTTGCAATGTTACTGCACATTTATATCCATTCCAACCACCCCCTTCACTCTCAGAAACATATTAATTAAACCCTGCCTTGAATTCCATTCAGGAAATGGCATTTCGAAAACCAGCCCAGAAAAAAAACCTTTTATCCAGAAAAAAAATTCCCCCCCCCAAAAAAAAATTTCAAATTTAAAGTTTATTTATTAGTGTCACTGCAAGGAAGTTACTGTGAAAATCGGTGTGGAAGTAAATCCAATTAACCTTACGTTACATTTTGCGTGTTGATGTCGGATAGTTGAGCAAGAATAATTCAATATACGCTGAACAGATTGTTTGCTCGTCAATTTTACCTGCAACCTGGAATTGGAAAGTTTACCTGGAATTGGAAAGTTCGATTTACAGTTAAATCAATGGCAAACTTTGTAAAACCCTCTTTCGCTTCCGAAATTAATCTTTTCCAATCGTGCTCGCGCTGTTGTCCTAACCTCCTTTTTAACCCATGTTACCACCCCCCCCCTCAAGATATGTAACTGGAAGTAACTGAAATTGATCTTAGTAAATTAAATACAATAATTGCCCTAACTTTTCTTTATTGTCTTTCTTTACTTTTCTCCCCCCCACTCTTTCCCCCTATTTTATCCCCTCTCCTTATCTTTTCTCCCCCTTTGCTTCGCCTTTCCCCCTTTCTCTCAATGTTACCTCTCTCCCACCCATCTCCCCCCTCCCCCACCCCCGTCTCCATCTGTCACAGTTTACCCTCTGATTTCAGCTTCTCCGCCGTTTTGGCCATTCACACCTTCTTTCCTCACTGAGGACTGGATGCTTTAAAACAGAGATGAGGAGGAATTTCCTCAGCCAGAGTGGTGAATCTGAGTAGCAGTAGGCTGCGGAGGCCAGGTCATTAAGTGTCTTTAAGACAGAGATAGATAGGTTCTTGATTAATAAGGTGATTGGGGGTAATGGGGAAAAGGCAGGAGAATGGGGATGAGAAAAAGATCAGCCATGATCTTATTGAATGGCAGGGCAGGCTCGAAGGGCTAGATGGCCTACTCCTGCTCCTATTTCTTATGTTATGATTGAATGGTGGAGTAGACTCGATGGGCCAAATGGCCTCATTCTTCTCCTAGGGTCTTATGGATGCCATTTGCAGCCTTACCCTTTTTTTTGTGCCTATAACTCATCTTCCATTCCCTCCCCCTGCAGTATAAATATCTCCCACTTTCTGTGCCTTTTAACTTTGCCAAAGGGTCATCTTGCCTGGAAACTTCAGCTCTGTTCTCTCCTTAGCGATGCTGCCAGACCTGCTGAGATTTTCCAGTGTTTTCTCTTATGGTTCCTTTAACTTTGATGCTGAAAGATGACTCAGAATTTAATCAACAATTGCTGTTATAATTGTTGTTGAGAAATAAGCCTGTAAATTATTTATTGTTTGATCTGCTTGCTCAACACTTTTCAAGAGGCTAAAATATTCCATGCTGTCTTCCTGATTTTGCTCTATTACATTTATTTACACCACTCATTGCGCCGTGATGTCATTTTCTAACATGGCTTTGCTATTTTTTTCATGTTGTATTGATTTGAAAAATGCAATGGTGCCACAATCATAAACATTGGAACGCTAGCACCCTATCCTATTAATTCCACAGACACATTGTCCCATTGTCCATCATAGAGGGTCAACTAACCCAGCCATATTGAAGGAACCATGATACAAAGTTTAAAGTTTATTTATTAGTGTCGCTTACATTAACACTGCAATGGAGTTACTGTGAAAATCACCTAATCGCTACACTCTGATGCCTGCTCGGGTACACTGAGGGAGAATTTAGCATGGCCAATGCACTAACCCGCACATCTTTCAGATGTGGGAGGAAACCGGAGCACCCCGGAGGAAACCCATGCAGACACGGGGTGAATGTGCAGACTCCATACAGAGAGTGATCCAAGCTGGGAATTGAACATGGGCCCCTGGTATTAAGCCTCTTGGTTGCAATCCAAGGTAATAAAAATGGCGCAAGTCCAGCTTCTTCACAAACTCACCTTATTCTCCTTTACAACTCCACATACATACACCCAATACCCAGTGCCACCTGTAACCCCTTTATATATCCAGGTAAGTACTATTAAACAATTATCATACAAATTAGGTCTAAAGTGGAAGGTTACAGTTAACCTATCCCTAACACCTGGTGCTGTGCCATCATGATAGATTCCATGTCAAGAGGATGTGTGACTTGAAGAGGATCTTGCCATTGGTGGTATCCCTTTGCCTCTGCTGAATTTTCCCTTCGAGTTGGCAAAGGTGTTCTCAAAGAAGCTTTTGTGAGTTGTTGCAGTGCATCTTGTATACGGTACACATGGCTGTCACTGTGCATCGGTGGTGAATGTGGTGCTGATCAAGCAGGCTGCTTTGATCTGGATGGCGTTGAGGTATTGTTGAAGCTGCACCCATCCAGGCAAGTGGAGAGTATTCCATCACACTCCTGACTTGTGCCTTGTAGTTGGTGGACAGGCCTTGGGGAATCAGGTGGTGAGTTACTCACTGCAGGATTCATAGCCTCTGACCTGCTCGTGTAGCCATGGGTATTGAGATCCTGTCTGGTTTAGTTTCCGGGCAATGATGGCCTCCAGGGTGGTGATAGGTAACACTCAAATAAACCCTATGTCTAAAGTAATAATCTGACTAGGCCCCAACATCTCCTCAAACATCACACTGCACAGGCAGCCTTTCTAAGACAAGCCAACACAACTAATCAGGTAGAAGGTCCTGTAGGGAAGGAAATCTGCCACCCTTATCTGGTCTGGCCTACACGTGATGCCAGAACCACAGCAATGTGGTTGACACCCAACCACTCTTGGGCAACTAGGGATGGGCAATAAATACTGACCCAGGTCCTACAAATGAATAATAAATAGTATTTTTAGTATTTTAATAGTATTTTAGTTTTGAATTTAGTTTGTACTTTTACTGAGAATGGCAATTCTCTGTAAAATGATGGGGCGGACAGTGGTACAGTGGTTAGCACTGCTTCCTCACAGCACCAGGGACCTGGGTTCGATTCCTGGCTTGGGTCCCTGTCTGTGTGTAGTTTGCACATTCTCCTCTTGTCTGTGTGGGTTTCCTCCGGGTGCTCTGGTTTCCTCCCATAACCTGAAAAATGTGCTGGTTAGGTGGATTTATGCTAAGTTCTCCCTCAGTGCACCCAAACAAGTGTGGCGACTAAGGGATTTTCACAGTAACTTAATTGCAGTGTTAATGTAAGCCTACTTGTGACACTAATAAGTTGTTGTCCTTATAAATGTGCATATAACAGATTAGTGACAAACTAATAGTCCGCCCAGTAGGGCATGGCTCAGTGGTCAGCAGTCTTTACTCTCAGACACAAGGCTGTGGGTTTAAGACCCTCTCCAACGAACAATCCAGGTCAACATGTCCAGCCAATAGCTGCCGCACGGCCATTCAAAGCAAAACAGAGAAATGTTTCCAGGTGTCTAAACAGTATTTAAAAGAGATGATCTGATTGTTATTTCTGGGAACTTGCTGCCTTTACAACAATAAACGCATTCACAGCCAGTCACCCTCTTTTGCAGGATCTGAACGGCGCTACGGAAATGCAAACGTGGCTTTCAGTGCTCCGTGTGGGCAGCGGCCGTCACTAACCGGATAAGTGCGATGTCAAAACGGCAATGGTTAGAACACTGGAAATCGCGGGTCATGTACTTCGTGTTTAACACTGGGTCACTATAGGGAGTCTGAGAGAGATCCAGTGGAACAGACTGGCGCAAATTTACCAGCGAGAAGAAGCCAGCTGCCGGAGATGGAACACATTAAATGCATTAAACCCATTAACATCCAGTGCAATAACAATGCTCAGGTCTCTGTGGCAATTCTGTGCAGATTAGTTTTCAAAGCAGTGGGAGGTACAGAGCACTTAGCACCGAGAACCTGAGGATGGGTCACAATGTGTGAGTTTATCACCATTGGGCTTTAATCAGCTGAGGTGACCTTTGCATTACGAACACCAAAATCGCTCCTTTAATTAAAAAAAAACATGTCACTGAAAGAATATCCAGCGCTGCGCGGGCTCTGGTCTTGCAAGGTGCTATGTTAGTGTTTTTTGAAAGTTGGCTGGCGAGCTGAGGTTTTGAATCTGAAACCGAGATATTGCTGTCGGAGCCAAAGGATTCTTGCACTTTCCAAAACCTGAATGTGTTAAAAAAAAAACCGGGGCTCAGCTGAATAAACCGAGTTGAAAATCCGCCTTAAAGTCACTCAGCGATTCACCCGAAATTTCCTTCAGTTCGAGCCCATTCTCTGGTTGGGGAAAATAAGAGGTATGAGTGAGTTTGGGATCCATTCTACATTGTGTTAAGATTAAAACCAGGCGCGGTCACTCTTTGAAAGTTAAGGATGCCTTGGTTGCATTTGAATTGTTGTCTCTCCTTGGCACATTCTAATTTAAACTTTCATTTAAATACTACAAGCTGCCTTTGTGGGAGTAAATGTACAGATAAATGGGCAAATGCCCAAACTACTGCACCCACATATCGCCTGAACTCAGAAACTTACAAACGGCTGCCATCTAGCGGAGAGGTCGGTAAACGTAACTGAGAAAGTCAAGTTAATCTGAGGGGAGGCTGTTGAAATGAAGGTTTGCATTTAGATGGCGCCCTTAACAACCACAGGACGTCCCAAAGCGCTTCACAGCCAAAGACGTACTTTAGAAATGTAGTTATAGGAAATGCTGCAGACAAAATGCGCACAGCAAGATCCTAGAAAAAGCAATGTGACCAACGAAAACAGAAAATGCTGGAAAATCTCAGCAGATCTGACAGCATCTGTGGGGAGAGAATAGAGCCAATGTGTCGAGTCTGGATGACCCTTTGTCAGAGTGAAGGGCAAAAGATTATCTTTGCCCTTAGCTCTGAGGAAGGGTCATCCAGACTCGACACATTGGCTCTATTCTCTCCCCACAGATGCTGTCAGACCTGCTGAGATTTTCCAGCACTTTCTGTTTTCGTTTCAGATTCCAGTATCTGCAGTATTTTGCTTTTAGCAATGTGACAAATACAGGCTTGCTGAGGCCTTCATGATTGGGCAGTTAAAGCTTAGCACAGAAGTCACGAGACATTGTTATCAACTAAAATCTTAAATGGCAAAAATGCATTTAAGCTGGTTAACTATAAAAGGAACAATTAAATGGAAGGATATGCAAATCGGGTTAATTGAAGTAGAGTGGGAGACATTCATATGAAGCATTAATGCTGGCATACTTGGGCCAAATGACCTGTTTCAGTGTCTGAAATGTTATGTCATTGTACTTATGGCCTTTTGGCTAATATCAAGCATAGGACCAAGTGTGAGGTCAGGTACAATGCCTGTTCTTATCAGGTTGGGTCTAGTATATCTCTCTTATAGGGACCATGAATTGGATTCAATTTGAATTTTTTTTTGGAGAAAGCGGGGACATAGACTAAGGTCATGCATTTTCCACACTGCGCACTGGCTTTGTAACTAAGAAAGGATTTTTTTAAAGTTATGTAATTGAATTTACAATTATCTATAATAAAGGGTGTATTTATACACTATTTTAATTTTGCAGTAAAGTGAAAGTAAAGTCAAATGTATTTATTAGTCACAAGTAAGGCTTACATTAACACTGCAATGAAGTTACTATGAAATTCCTCTCGTCACCACACTCCGACCCCTGTTCGGGTCAATGCACCTAACCAGCACATCTTTCAGAATGTGGGAGGAAACCGGAGCACCTGGAGGAAACCCATGCAGACACGGGGAGAAGATGTAAACTCCACATAGACAGTGACCCAAGCCAGGAATCGAACCCGTGTCCCAAACTGGTTTCTAGTCAGTGCATAATGAATGATGAAGACCAGCAATGGCGACATGGTACAGTGGTTAGCACTCCTACCTCACAGCACCAGGGATCCAGGTTCAATTCCAGCCTCAAGTGACAATCTGTGTGGAATGTGTGTGTTCTCCCCATGTTTGTTTGGATTTCCTCCGGGTGCTCCAGTTTCCTCCCACAGTTCAAAGGTGTGTAGGTTTGGTTGATTGGCCATGTTAAGTTGCCTCTTAGAGTCAGGGGGATTAGTGGGTAAAATACTTGGGGTTACGGGGCTAGGACCTGGATGGGATTGTTGTCAGTGCAGGCTTGATGTTCTGAATGGCCTCTTCCTGCACTGTGGGGATTCTATGAACTGACTCCAGATTCCACCAAAATCTCAGAAGTGAAATTCCCTGAAGTTAAGGTGTTTCATCCCCCCACCCCCCAAAACGGCAGGCCACAGAGCTCTTGTTTAAACACAGCTTTCCGCAGTGTACAGCACTGCTAGGGGCATCCTCTTTATATTATGATGTTAAAATGTGCCTAAATCAAAAGGCTACAAACTGATAAGACAATCGAGGAAGATTTGGAACTGCAAGTGTGAAGTGGTTCACTCAATTCAGTTAACAAAGTGTAAATGCACAGTGATATTATTCCTGTCATGTTGTAAAGACTCATTCATGTTTGTGATATTTCCCCAAAGTCATATCATTTATTTAATAATGACTGCAATATACAATCACTTTCTTTCACACTGTGTGCAAGCCTATATCATGTTCAACTTGCCAACCAATGTATTATATATGGACATTCACTTACATAAAGGCTTGCATTTAGCATGTCAATCGCTCTCCAGGTATCAAACTACGTATAAAATATCAAATCATAAGTGAGCAAACTCTTTTCGTTTAAGCAGAAGCAACAAAAAAGTTAGACCCTGCTGATTTTTCTGATCAGGAGATAATCTTGCCACTCTCCAAGGAAAGGAACTAAGCTGCTTCCAATGTAGAGAAATGTTTGGCAGAAAGCAGTTAACTAATGATTGATCTTAAGTAAATTAAACATCCTGTCAATTTTGCCACCGTTGTTCCTTTCTCCATTCTGTTATAGTACAAATTGTTGAGATTTAATGATATAATTGCCGCCCAACTCCAAGACCTGACACATAATCAAGTTGACACCAAGTATTCATTCAATGCTGCACTAAGAGAGGAAGGAAGACGTTATATAGTGCCTTTTAATTTCAGGATATCCAAAAGCACTTTACAGCCATTGAAGCAGTGTTCTGAATTGTAGACCCTGTTGTATGAAACAGCAAGAAGCCTCACACCAGGCTAAGGTCCAACAGGTTTATTTGGCACTAGTTTTCAGAGCCTGAGACTCCAAAAGCTAGTGCCAAATAAACCTGTTGGACTTTAACCTGGTGTTATGAGACTTCTTACTCTGTCTATCCCAGTCCAATGTTGGAATCTCCACACCACATAATGTATGAAAAGCAGCAGCCAATTTGCACACAGCAGGATCCACAAGTGACAATGTGATAATAACCAGATAATATATCTTTAGATGTTAGCTGAGGGATAAATATTTAGTTTAGTTTATTAGTATCACAAGTAGGTTTAGATTAATTCTGCAATGAAGTTACTGTGAAAATTCCCTAGTCGCCACACTCCGGTGCCTGTTCAGGTATACTGAAAGAGAATTTAGCATGGCCAATGCACCTAATCAGCATGTCTTTCGGGCTGTGAGAGGAAACAGGAGCACCCAGATGAAACCCACGCAGACATGGGGAGAACATGCAGGCTCTGCACAGACAGTGACCCAAGCTAGGAATCAAACTTGGGTCCAGGGCGGTGTGAGGCAGCAATGCTAACCGCTGTGCCACCATGCCATCCTATTTTAAATATTTTCCAGTCAAACGGGGAGATCTCCCCCGCTGTTCTTCAGATAGTGCCATGGCATCTTTCACAGCACAGTGGCACAGTGCTTAGCACAGCTGCCTCACAGTGCCAGGGACCCAGGTTCAATTCTGGCCTCAGCTCATTGTGTAGAGTATGCACATTCTCCCCATATCTGTGTGGGTTTTCTCTGGGTGCTCTGGTTTCATCCCTCAGTGTCAGGGAGATTAGCAGATAAATACATGGGGTTATGGAGATAGGGCCTGGGCGGGATTGTGGTCAGTACAGGCTCGAGGGGCCGAATGATCTCCTTCTGTACTGTAGGGATTCTATATCGACCAGAGTGAGCAGGCCTCAGATTAATGTCTTATCTAAAAGACACCCAGCTCCAGCAGTGCGACACAGTACTGGCACTGGAGTAGCAGCCTAGGTTTTGTGTACAGGTGTCTGGCACGGGGCTTGAACTCAAAAACCTCTGACTCGGAATGGACACAGCTGTAATTCTTTGACAGCTCAGGATCTATTGCTGAGTCACATCTACCAAGCTCATCCTCGGATCAAACAGAGATCTGTGCTGCATTATCTCTAATCCCAACAAAAACAGACTGCATTCATGTGTCTGAAATGCAATAACCACACTGATATCAAATGTCACTGTGCACAATGTAGCCTGGGTTTTTAAAAACAGGAGCGAGCATGCATGGGATTCTGGATGAGCATGTATAGATTGGTTACACCAGCTGACTCATCAAACCATACATGTCTGGAGCTGCAGTCATGCATGATCCTCTGGTCACACGGACAACCTGGTGGCACAATGATTGATCCCATGACTTCATATCTGTCTGTGTGGAGTCTGCATGTTCGCCTCATGTCCTGATGGGTTTCCTTCGGGTGCTCCAGTTTCCTTCCACACTCCAAAGTTGTGGAAAGGTTAGGTGAATTGGTCATGGTAAATTGCCCCTTAGTGTCCCAAGATGTGTAGGTTAGATGGATTAGCCATGGGAAATGTGTGGGGTTTTGGGGTGGGAGACAGGACCTGGGTAAAATACCATGTCAGAGGGTTGGTGCAGGCTCAATGGGCCAAATGGCCTCCGTCTGCACTGTAAGGATTCTATGATCACATGTAGCACTTAGACTTGATTTGATTTATTATTGTCACATGTATTGATGTACAGTGAAAGGTATTGTTTCTTGCGCACTATGCAAACAAAGCGCACCTTTCATAGAAAAGGAAAGGAGAGAGTGCAGATTGTAATCTTACATTTACGGCCAGAGAAAGATCATCTTAATGTGAGGTAGGTCCATTCAAAAGTCTGATGGCAGCAGGGAAGAAGCTGTTCTTGAGTTGGTTGGTAAGTGACCTCAGACTTTTGTAAATTTTTCCCAACAGCAGAAGGCGGAAGAGAGAATGTCCGGGATGGGTGGGGTTCTTGATTATACTGGCTGTTTTGCTGAGGCATCAAGAAGTATAGACAGTAGGTGAGGGCTGTTTGAGTGATGGATGGGCTTCATTCAGTTTCTTGTGGTCTTGGGCAAAACAGAAGCCATACCAAACTGCGATACAACCAGAAAGAATGCTTTCTATGGTGCATCTGTAAAAGTTTGTGGAAGTCATAGCAGACATACAAGACTTCCTTAATCTTCTGAGAAACTAGAGGCACTGGTGGGCTTTCAGCATAGTGTCAGCATGATAGGACCAGGACAGGTTGTTGGTGATCTGGACACCTACAGACTTGAAGCTCTTGACCCTTTCTACTTTGTCCTCATTGATATTGACAGGGGGCATGTTCTCCTTTACGCTTCCTGAAGTCGATGACAATCTCTTTCGTTTTGTTGACATTGACGGAGGAATTATTGTTGCCGCACCAGATTCTCTATCTCATTCCTGTATTCCGTCTTATCATTCTTGGAGATCCGACCCACTACGGTGGTGTCATCGGCAAACTTCAAAATTGAGTTGGTGAGGAATTTGGCCACACGGTCATAGTTGTATCACAAGATATATGGAGCTGCAACTCCCATGGAGTTCAGTCCTCAGGCATCCAAATGAATTTTTAATCTTTTCAAATTCAGCCTTGAGTTATGGACGTTGTTGGCAAGGCCAGCATTTGCTGCCTATCCCTAACTGCCCTCAGGAAGGTAATGTTGAGATGCCTTTTGAACTACTTCAGTCCATGTGGTGTAGGTATCTCCACTGTGCTGTTAGGGAGGCAGTTCCACAACTTTCACTCAGTGGAAGTGAAGGACTGGTAATGTATATTTATATCTGGCAGGTTGGTGGGGAGCCTATCTAGAATCTCTTGTCATTACAGCTAGTAAGCATTCAGTACCCTAAGACAATCAATGTTTTTTTTATGAAAGTGGAGGGGAAAACTTGAATAATCCAAATACCTCTCCTGCAGAGGTGAGCCTAAGTAGGTTTAAGAAATCTGAAATAAAAGAATTTCAACCAGCTGGTTCCAAAAGTCCCAATGTCCACCAACAATAATAACAGAAACATTAAAAGCAGGATAAGGACTTAAATCCCCCCCCCCCCCACCACGCCCGCCCCCCTCAGCCTGCCCCAGCAGAGAAGATCATGGTTCATCTTTTTATTTATTCATTTGTGGGACATGGGCATCGCTGGCTGGCCAGCATTTATTGCCCATCCCTACCTGCCTTTGAAACTGAGAGCTTGCTAGGCCATTTCAGAGGGCAGTTGAGAGTCAACCACATTGCAGTGACTCTTAGCCAGGCCAGGTAAGGATGGCAGATTTCAATCCCTAAAAGACATTAGTGAACCTGATGGGTTTTTCCGACAATTGAAAATAGTTTCATGGTCAGCAGTAGATTCTTAATTCCAGGTATATTTTATTGAATTCAAATTCCACCATCTGCCCAGACAGGATTCGAACCTGGATCTCCAGGACATTTAGCTGAGTTTCTGGATTAATAGTCTCAATTCCACTTTCCCTATTTGTCTCCAAAGTCCATGCTCAGATCTGGAATTGAATCCATTGCAGGGAAGCAAAGAAACCCTGGCAACAGTTGACCCTCACTCCAGAGCCACCAGAGGAGCTAATGTAACACTGGGAATATGACACAATCCCAGGCCAACACCTCATCATGTCGGCAAAGTAATCTCATGGTTGTGAACCTCTATGCAATTGGATGATGTGTGTTTATCATATGAGTTATCAGTTAAAATGGAGGCTCAGTGCAGAACATTGTCCATTCCAGACCTCAGCACTTGCCCCATCATATCCAGCAGAATACCACACACCTGTATGACACACACACATCCTGTTGACTCCCGTTGAATTCAACAATTTGCATCTTAACTCAAACTCTCCATTCAAGACCCCTCCCCCTGGCTTTCTGTCCTTCTGGAACAGCACGGTGGCACAGTGGTTAGCACTGCTGCCTCACAGCGCCAGGAACCCAGGTTCAATTCCAGCCTCAGGTGACTGTGTGTTTGCACATTCTCTCTCTATCTGCGTGGGTTACCTCTGGGTGTTCCAGTTTCCTCCCACACTCCAAAGATGTACGAGTTAGGTTGTTTGGCCATGCTAAATTGCCCCCTTGTGTCAGGGGGTTTATCAGGGTAAATATGTGGGGCTACAGGGATAGGCCTTGGTAGGATTGTTGTTGGTGCAGGCTCAAAGGGTCAAATGGCCTCCCTCTGCACTGTAGGAATTCTATGATTGTATTCTATGAAACATCACACCACAACACGTCCACAGACTGAAGAAAACCCATAAACTGGTTGAAACAGTGCTGCACCCTACCTACCGCTCCATGGTGACCTGTTCAACCCATCTACTGCCCAACTCCTATCTCAGGAGCGCTCATCCTGAACAAGAGCCACCAGCAGATATTCTTTGGATCAAGGAATAGGAAATATGGGAAGACACTGACAAGTTTCTTGTGACAAGCCCCATTCGTCAGATGGCAGGCTTTGAATTTCCATGGAGTGAGGGGGGTCCTTGCTAAACTGGTTCAGGACAGGCCAGGGCCCTTGTGCGGGCAACCTCCACCATGGGACCTGAATACAAACTCCTTCTGAACTTGTGGAAAGACAATGCTGCACATTACCCAGAAGTGTCCCTGCCACAGAGTAAGTTACAGATTAATTGCCTTGAACTCGGAAAATGAAGTGGCTTGGAACTGGAGGTTTGCATTCACAAAATAAATAAACTGTCCATTTTCTCCCTCCCCCCATCTTCCTCAGCTCAGTTTGGGTTCAAGTCATGTTTCTTCTATGTATGGCTGGTATCAATGAATATACCAAGGCCTAAGTTGAGTCTTTATTTCAATTTTAAACTGGTTAGAGCAGACATGGTGATGCGACTTTTTCACTTTCTTTCTTTACACATACGGGTGCAAACTACAGAATGTTATAAAGTAAATAGACCGACGATTACAATTTGCGTCATCTGCCACAATTGTTAGCAGACCCGGATGTCTAATAATCTGATTTGTAAAATCTTGTGCATGTCACGTGTGGGATGGAATGTGCTGCATGACTGACAATTACATATTTTTCCCATCATGTGAAGTATCACAGATCATGGACATGACTCACTCCAAAAGGCAAAAAATAAGCCATGCTGTCTGACCATATAATTCAGGTTAAAACTTGCGAGCAAATTTATTTACAAAAAATGTAATTACGCAGAAGCAAATATTGACCAAATAATCAGTGATACGTTTCATTGCATCTGAAAATTGATAAAATATCCAAAAGCTTAATGTCCTTTCCAGACTCTTTATCGTGACCCAGATGAATTTGATGCAGTAGTTTAAATAAATGGAGCCCATCCCTTTGCTTTGACATTGATATCACTCGTCAAACAGGCAGCGGGAGAAAAACCGGTAGCACATACATTACCCAAAGAATGCAGCAACACCTCATATCAAAGCACTTCCTTGGCTGTCAATTAGGCCATTACTCAATTTGATCATTTAGCTAGATACTAACCAAATAGTAACTTCCAGTAGGTTCCAAGTATTCAACACGTCAAACAGTTCCTGATACTGTAATTTGTGAACATGTGTAATGATTTCAACAGCAGCTCATAGAATAGAATCATCATAGAATCCCTACAATGCAGAAGGAGGCCATTCGGCCCATCGCATCTGCACCGATCACAGTCCCACCCAAGCCCTATCCCCATAACCCCATGCATTTACCCTAGTTAGTCCCCCTGACACTATCAGGGGCAATTTAGCATGGCCAATCCACCTAACCCGCACATCTTTGGAGTGTGGGAGGAAACCAGAGCACCCAGAGGAAACCCATGCAGACACGGGGAGAATGTGCAAACTCCACACAGACAGTGACCCCATCCAGGATTTGAACCCTGATCATTCAGCCCCTCAAATCTGTTCCACCATTTAATTAGCTCATTGCTGATGTGTACCTCAAATCTATTTGCCAGTCTTTGTTGCATATGCTCACAAGTCTTAACATAAAGGGGCGGCACAGTGACACAGTGGTCAGCACTGCTGCCTCACAGCAGGGACCCAGGTTTGATTCCCAAGCTCGGATCACTGTCTGTGCAGAGTCTGCATGTTCTCCCCATGCTTGCATGGGTTTCCACTGGGCGCTCCAGTTTCCTCCTACAGTCCAAATATGTGCACATTAGGTGGATTGGCCAGGCTGAATTCTCCCTCAGTGTACCCGAACAGCCGTCGGAGTGTAGTGACTAGGGAATTTTCACAGTAACTTCATTGCAGTGTTAATGTAAGACCACTTGTGAAGCTAATAAATGAACTTAAATAAAACTGAACTTGAAGCATTCACAGTAATTTGTTTTTATTTTAGATTTATTAGATACCCATGTCGATGAAGCCTTTGCAATAGTCTTACCTCGTCAGTCCTGAGAGAGTGGAATATTCCTCAAATAACAAAAAACGTAACATTTACAGAGCAGCCTGCCTGTAATGGTACATGTTCATAGTTGAAGGAGGAATATTCTCATTGACTGCAAAATTATAAAGACACACTGGGGAAGATATGAGAAAACATTTCCAAGAATCATACCTGAACTGAGAGAAATTAGAGACTAAGGAAATTTGGCATGTCAGCTACGACTCTCACCAACTTTTACAGATGCACCATAGGAAGCATTCTTTCTGGGTGTATCACAGCTTGGTATGGCTCCTGTTCTGCCCAAGACCGCAAGGAACTACGAAATGTCATGAATGTAACACAATCCATCACGCAAACCAGCCTCCCATCCATTGAACCTGTCTACACTTCCCACTGCCTCGGCAAAGCAGCCAGCATACTTAAGGACCCCACGAACCCTGGACATTCTCTCTTCCACTTTCTTCTGTCGGGAAAAAGACACAAAAGTCTGAGGTCACGTACCAACCGACTCAAGAACAGCTTCTTCCCTGTTGCAGTCAGACTTTTGAATGGACCTATCATGCATTAAGTTGATCTTTCTCTACACCCCATCTATGACTGTAATACTACATTCTGCACTCTCTCGTTTCCTTCACTATGAACGATATGCTTTGTCAGTATAGTGCGCAAGAAATAATACTTTTCACTTCATGTTAATACAAGTGACAATAATAAATCAAATCAAATCAAATCTAAGATTGGCCGGGATTCTCCTGAAAAATTGTGATGACTCCAATACGCATGAAAACTGGAGTAATTCCTGCTGGGTTTTTTTTAAGCCGTATTTTCAGACTGAATCCCCCACATTCTGGGTACGGCAGAGTACCCTAGCAAGATTCACTCTGAAAATCAGGGGAAGGGGCCTATTCCCACTGGAAAGGCTGGCAGCCTAGCACTGAGCGACCCATCGCGTATGCATCCAACTTCCAGTGCCAAGATCGAGGCATGCATAATGTCCCTGCACAGCTGACCACCCGATAGCTGGCCAGCCCACAGTCCCCTATCACTGCCCCTCCAATGCCTGCAAATCCCCCCCAACCCCTGATCACTGGCCTCCCAGACCTTTCCAGGCCAGTGCCAATGACCACCCCTACCCCACACCCCGGCTAGCCCTGATCTCCTTGAAGCATTTTCAATATCCCTGAAGGCAGCAGGACTGGTAGATAAGGTGGT
Source organism: Carcharhinus amblyrhynchos (assembly GCF_965287045.1). NCBI lineage: Eukaryota > Metazoa > Chordata > Chondrichthyes > Carcharhiniformes > Carcharhinidae > Carcharhinus > Carcharhinus amblyrhynchos. The sequence goes on along the minus strand of NC_137343.1, from coordinate 8,136,485 downwards.
TATGATGGATCTGGCAATCCCGACTCACCAACCAGCCGTCCCGGTGCTAGAGTGCCAGGCTGGCACTGCCCAGGAAGCACCCTCTTACTCCCAACATCCTAGACGCTAGTGGGCCCAAGATTCGATCCCAGGCCCGCTAATCGAATGCTAATCCAAAGTTAAATATTGAAATCAGTTCCACACCATTTTCCAGCATGGAGCTGATAACGGTACAAATCTTGGCTCCAGGGACACACGGGGATTGTGGTGCCCAGTGGGGAACCCACAAAACGGCTCTGCTGATGTCACCCGGCCTGTTGTATTGCTAGAGCAACATTGCGGTTTGGGGGAATCGCTCCCCACCCCCCCATCATTATAAAGTTAAAATCGTCATAGTCCCAAATAACCACTGACTGCTCTCCCTTTTAATGGGGAGGGGGGGGAAATGACTGGTGGTGATTTACTTGTGATTATAACTGTATTCCAGAACTAACTACATTTTTCACTGATAGGACAGCCCTTCTAATAGAATTATTTAAAAGGATGAAGATGTTCGACTTCGATGTGTAGATGTTTCCACTCTAGGCGGGGGGAGGGATTGGGGGGGGTCCAAAACTTGGGGTCATAAATGTAAGAGTCACTAATCCCATTAAAACAAATCAGATGAAACCCATTAGATCAAAAGGCAATGTTTCTATGCTACAAAAGCTGAGTATTGTATATATATATGCATTTATATATATATACGCATTCACATTGGCAGCAGTTCAGTCTTGTTGCAAACTGGGATTGGAGGGTTAAATTGACTCTGGGGAAATGTGGTGTAAGTCTCACTCTGCCCAGGATCTCTGTCACCACCCTGCACTGGTGCCTCACCCTGGCATCGGGGGGCGGGGTGGGGGGGGGACCAGAGCTTGGGGCTGCATTAAGGTGGCGAGGAGCTCAGCAGTGCCCAGAACTAAGCAGCTTCACAGCAAGTGGTGCGAACCCAGCCCAAAATGTGCAGTTGATTATCATTTCATTGAAAAGCATAAATCATTGTCGACATGCCACTGGGAGCAGACCCAATCGCTCAAACTTTATCAAAGAATCACCATCTCTACCCTGGCTTCCCTTTATTGACTTCCCAATTTACCCAGAATGATTCTCAGCACTTCCTCGCTCATTATGTTTATTGTAAATCTCTGCCCACATCTGTTTGTAATATTAAAAGAATTCGATTTATCACAGAATAGGCGGAAACCCCATTAAACGTCTGTTCTATTGCAGCTCTCTGACTCAGTGATGGGAAGCTGTCAGGGACGCTCAAGGTCGGAGCAACAGAGTGGGGGTAACTTTTATGGACTTTTTCCACTACTGGCCCTCTCCTAACTTTTTTTTAAAAAAATTGTAGCCCGTAAGTGGCGTCTTTGATTCCATTTCCTTTTCTGTGTGTTACTGTACAACAGATGCAAAGGGGAGGGGGGTTGGTGCAGACATGTGGTCGAAAAACACGAAAGTCAACAGGACAACAACGGATACCAGTGATATTCACCTGGGAGGAAAGGTTAGCCTAAAAAATAACCGCTCCAGTAATACTGCATGCAAGAACAATCGCCACAGTTCAAAGCGGCTCAGTGCGTGTGAAGCACTGAAGGGGACATGATGTGCCGGATTATCGACACACAACTCTCTAATGATCAGTAAGAGAATAACAACATGTTCCTTACTCAGGTCAACAAAAATTACTGTTATTTACTACCTGCCTCTATCATTTATTATGCAAATCGCCTTGATTTCTGCTTTATTTAAAGTTTTAATGTTATTTATCACGAATAGGCTTACATTAACGCTGCAATGAAGTTACAGTGAAAATCCCCACCTTCTGGCACCTGTTCAGGTACACTGAGGGAGAATTTAGCATGGTCAATCCACCTAACCCGCACATCTTTCAGACTGTGAGAGGAAACCGGAGCACCCAGAGGAATCCCGCACAGACACAGGGAGAATGTGTAGGCTGTACACAGACAGTGACCCAAGACAGGAATCGAACCCAGGTCCCTGGAGCTGTGGGTCAGCAGTGCTAACCACTGGGCCATTGGGTAATCCCATTGATGCAATTTACACACATTTCCATGCAGGATATGTTCTCAATTTTTTTTTTAAACAACTTGTATTCGACTGATATATAGCCGGGTGAATCAATTCCTGTTTGTCAGATGATTTTTCCACTTTTTTTTAAGTTAAAAATTGTTATTTGACTGGGGATGTGATGCAAAATTTCAGCATCTGTTTCACATTTGGGGCAGAGTTTGACTTGTCACACAAATGAAATCGGACTGCACAGAATGAAGCCACTCGGCCCACTTTGCCAATGCTGGCTTATCGGAACAGCTGACCAATTCGTCCCACTCCACTTCTTTGCCCATTGTTCTCCAAACACCAGCCATATTTGGAGAATTGCACCATGTCCAGTACTGTGCATGAAGGGGGGTAGATGGAGCAGTACAGAGAATTGTGAGAGGAATATAAACAGAGAGGGAATGATAAACTCTCCCATTTAAAGGAGCTGTAGTATATATGTTACTGAACAAGGCATCATACAGCACGGAAGGGGAAACTTCACCTTGAGTAGAAGTATACATTTGATCAGGAACTTATGTTTCAATAGGAAGAATAACCAGGTCCATTCCGACAACTTGGCATTCCTTAGTCAGTTCAGGCACAATAGCACCAGACTGAACCCTGAAAGGTCATATCACAGGAGGAGAAGTTTTGTCCTACAGTGCCTGTTGTCTTAGCCAATCCCACTGACATCACACCCCCATCCCTCCCCCCCTGCCCTTTTCTCCTGGTCCCACATTATGTTTCCCTTCAAGTGCTGCAATGTCACTGAAGGCACAGTGGCCCAGTGATTAGCTGCCTCACAGCACCAGGGACCCAGATTCGATTCCTGGCTTGGATCACTGTCTGTGTGGAGTTTGCACTTTTTCCCCATGTCTGCGTGTGTTTCCTCCGGGTGCTCCGGTTTCCTCCCACAGTCCAAAGATATGCGGGTTCGGTATATTGGTCATGCCTAAATTGCCCTTAGCGTCCCAGAATGAGTAGATTATAGGAATTAGCAGGATAAATTTGTGTAGTTATGGGGATAGGGCCTGGATGGGATTGTGTCACACCAGTTCACCAGATTCTCTATTTCTTTCCTATACCCTGTTTAAGATCCAACCCGCTACAGTGGTGTCATTGGCAAACTTAACTTGATGTTCAAATGGTCTCCTTCTGCTCTGTAGTGATTCTATGAAATGCTCTGTTTCTCTCTCCGTAGATGCTGCCAGATCTATTGATAATTTCCAGCATTTTCTGCTTTGTTCTCAATCAGTTCCCTATCATGTGCTCTCTGAAAGGATCCAATTCCCATTCCAGCATCTGCTGCAATCAACTATCCCTTAAACTTAACCAATAACACTCTGTTTGGTCCAGTTTGATACACAGCATAACCATCTCTGAATATTCAGAGAAAAAATGGTACAAAATTAGCTACATTTTGATCTGATTTGATTTATTATTGTCATGCATATTAACATACAATGAAAAGTATTGTTTCTTGTGAGCTATACAGCATGCTGTACACAGAGAAGGAAAGGGGAGAGTGCAGAATTTAGTATTACAGTCATAGCTAAGGTGTAGAGAAAGATCAATTTAATGCAAGGTATGTCTATTCAAAAGTCTGATGGCCGTAGGGAAGAAGCTGTTAATGAGTTGTTTGGTAAGTGGCGTCAGACTTTTGTATCTTTTTCCCAACGAAAGGAGGTGGAAGAGAGAATGTCTGGGGTATGTGGGGTCTTTTCCGAGGCAGTGGGAAGTATTGTCAGAGTCAATGGATGGGAGGCTGGTTTGCGTGATGGACTGGGCTTCATTCACGACCCTTCGTAGTTTTTTTGTGGTCTTGGACAGATCAGGAGCCATATCAAGCTGTGATACAACCAGAAATAATGCTTTCTATCGTGCATCGGTAATAGTTGGTGAGAGTCTTAGCAGACATGCCAAATTTCCTTGGCCTCCTGAGGAAGTACAGGCATTGGTGAGCTTTCTTAACCATAGTATTGGTGTGAAGAGGCCAGAACAGTTTGTTGGTGATCTGGACAACTAGAAACTTGAAGCTTTTGACCATTTCCACTTCATCCCCATTGATGCAAACAGGGGCATTTTCTCCACTATATTTCCGATGACTATCTCCTTCATTTTATTGATATTAAGGGACAGATTATTGTTGTCGCACCAGTACACCAGATTCTCTGTTTCTTTCCTGTACACTGTCTCAGTGTTGTTTAAGATCCAACCACTACAGTAGTGTCATTAGCAAAAATTGAGTTGGAAGGGAATTTGGCCACACAGTCATAGGTGTATAAGGAGTATAGTAGGGGGCTGAGAACACAGCCTTGTGAGGCACTGCTGTTGAGGGTGATTGTGGAGGAGGTGTTATTGCCTACATTTACTGATTGTGGTCTGCGGGTTAGAAAGTCAATGATCCAGTTGCAGAGGAAGGAGCCAGGCCCCAGGAGTTTGTAGGTGAGTTTTGTGGGAATAATGGTGTTAAAGGCTGAACAGTAGTCAATAAATAAGTAAAATTTATTTATTAGTCACAAGTAAAGTTTACATTAACACTGCAATGAAGTTACTGTGAAATTCCCCTAGTTGCCACAGTCCGGCACCTGTTTGGGTCAATGCACCTTACCAACACATCTTTTCTGAATATGGGAGGAAACCTGAATATCCAGAGGAGACCCACACAGACACAGGGAGAACATGCAAACTCCACACAGACTGTGAACTAAGCTGGGAATCAAACCTGGCTCCCCGGCGCTGTGAGGCAGCAGTGCTAACCACTGTGCTACTGCGCTGCCCCTGACACAGAGTCTGACATAGGTGCCTTTGCTATTCAGATGTTCCAGGGTTGAGTGTTAGAACATAGAACATAGAACATAGAACATAGAACATAGAACATTACAGCGCAGAACAGGCCCTTCGGCCCACGATGTTGCGCCGACCACGAGTGTTGGGCCAGGGAGATGGTGTCTGGTGTTGCGGTGATAGGTGAACTGTAGTGGATCCAGGCAATCTGGGAGGCCGGAATTGATTTGTGCCCTGACTAACCTTTTGAAGCATTTCGTAATGATGGATGTCAGAGCCACCGAGCGATAGTCATTAAGGCATGCTGCTTTGTTTTTGTTTGGTATTGGAATGATCGCCATTTTCTTAAAGCAGATGGGGGCCTCAGAGAGGTTAAATATGTCTGCCTACATCCTACACTGCTAAAGAAACATCTGCATTTATGTAGCACCTTTCATGGTCTCAGGAAGTCCCAAGGCCCTTCACCATCAATGTACCCACTGTTATGTAGGAAATGTAGCAACCAGTTTATACACAGCAATATTCCACAAGCAGTGAGGTGATAATGACCAGGTAACTGGATTTGGTGATGTTTGGCCACTCCACCTGGGAGAATTCCTTGCTGTTTTAACAAACATACCCTGACATCCTTTAGAGTTCAAGAGGGCTAATGGGGCATCAGTTTAATGTCTCACCTAAAAGAGGGCACATCCAACGTGGCAGCACTCTGACCATACTGCATCAGCCTGCATCTTGTGCTTGTCTCGAGAATGGGTTTGAACCAACAATCTTCTGATTCACTATTTATTCAGTCAGACACACACATATAGAATTACAAATTGGACACAGTCATTATCCAGGCAATTTCAGAGTTGATTGAGATTAGCAATCTCTCTGAATACATGTTTATTTATCAGGATCTAAGGTAGCAGCAAATATTGGAACTCCAATGTAAGTGATCTGATTGCAGGATATGTACACTGCTTCTTGGGAATAAGATAATGTTTCCTCTCAGAGAAAGACAGGCATCCATGGGCATGAAATTAAACCACAAAAAGCAGAGTAAGCTTTTACCATCACTGCAAACAGCATTGCAGGATCCAGAGACCAAGTAGGATTTTGTTAAGGACCAGATTAGAAACGTCAAGGTATTCTATGAAATTAGCCTAGACCCTAACTTTTACATTTGATTTTGGCATTAGGGTGAGCATAAGCTGGTTCACTCCAGGCATGATGCAAGTGACCCACTAGGAAGCTTTTATCAAACAAATCTTGTTTAAGATCACAATTAGAATATAACAAAAAGAATTAACATAATTTCTACCAGTTAAAAGACTTAAACGTGACCAAATATATAAACAGCTGGCTATCGCTATTGTTCCAATTTAGCAGTATCCCCACATACGGGGTTGGGAGTGGGAGTGTGCAGGGGGAGGGTGCTATTGGGCAAAAGTGGGAGGGATTGAGGGAGAGTGGAAGGGGAAACTGAGAGTGGGGGGATTGGTGGAAAGGGGGATTTGGGGGAGAGTGGGTGACTGAAGAGAATTCAGGGATTGAGCAGAGCGGAGGAGGGGGATTGAGGAGACTAGGAAGGATTGGGGAGAGTGGGAGGGGGATTGAGGGAGAATGGGGGGGATTAAGGAGAGTAGGGGAGGAGGATTGAGGGTGAGTGGGGGGATTGAGGATGAGTGGGATGGAATTGTGGGAGAGTGGGGGGGGATTAGGGAGAGTAGGGGAGGGGGATTGAGGGTGAGTGGGAGGGGAGTAGGGGGAATGGGAGTTTAGGGAGAGTGGGTCGTGTTTGAGGGGAAGTGGGGGGGGGTGGTGTTGGGAGTGTGGAGGGTGGGGATGGAAGGAGAGTAGGCAGAGGGAGGGGTTTGGGATTCACTAACTGTCCATTCTAATATTCCTGACACTCACCCTTTCCCAAGCTGGTAACATTCACAGGGAACCACAGGCACCGAATGGCTAAGCAACCTCCCTGGAATTATATAGTGTCAGGGAAATGAAATCTGAAAAGTGAAATCATTTACTGGAACAAACTTACCTTTAGTAGCTGTTTGTGTTGAAGTTAGGTGGTGACGGTTGTGGAATCTTTATTAGGGGGAACTCAGGAGCGAATGGATAGACCACATTGTGACACCACAATTTTGCAGAAAGGAAGATTGCCAAATGAATCATTAGAGGTGGAGGAGCCCAAAACAAAAGAGATATTCCATGCAAAGATATTCGGCGATGAAGTAGCTGAAGTGTATGTGCCAGTGACTCATTCCCTACCGATTCCTCATAATATGCAGGATTATTGGAATTTTCTCTCTCCAGTATTCCCATTCAGTGTAAGACCAATGCCAATTAAACCAAGCATTGATATAGAATGTGTTTAAGGAGATACCCTCTCGCTGCCCCCCCCGGTTAAAATGGTTAGATGGAATGGTTATGAAATGGTTAATGGGTTCACTCCTGTCTCGGGAGCTGCCTGCCTTTTTGCAGGCTGGATTCCTGCTTGTGAGTTGTTGTGTTAGTGGGTGCTAGGTAACCGCTCCACACAGATACAGGTGTGTGTGTGTATGTGTGTGTGTGTGTGTAAAAGAAGCCAGTGTTCCATCACTATCAATCACTGCAGTGTCACTGTCTGTCAGACAGGCATTTCCAGCGGTGACCCTATACAACAGGCAGCACTCCCCGTAGACATGGGTTAATTATGCTGTGTCCCGTTTAATTGTTCCCTCCCTCCCTGCATGCATCTGATTCCTGGATCTTCTTTAAGGGAAATCTGATGGCCACATTTTAAAATAATAATGGAATCCTTACAGTTCAGAAGAAGACCATTTGGCCCATCGAGTCTGTACTGACCCACAATCCCACCCAGACTCTATTCCCCTAACCCCACACATCTACCCTGCTAATCCCCCTTACTCTAGAGGCAATTTAGCCTGGCCAATCCACCTAAACCCTCACATCTTTGGACTGTGGGAGGAAACCGGAGCACCCAAAGGAAACCCACGCAGACACCGGGAGAAAGTGCAAACCCCACACAGCGACCTAGGCTGGAATTGAACCTGAGTCCTTGGCGCTGTGAGGCAACAGTGCTAACCACTGTGCCATCCATCAACTCCCACACCATCACTTCACACTCTTCAATAGTTTATCAAACTTGTAGAATTTGAAGTGTTAAATCTGACTGGCTGCTGACGATGGATTTCAATGAAATAACCTCTTACAATTTTATCAATAAATCAATTCTCTTTGCCCACAATGCTATGATTCTGCATTCAAATTCCTTTGATGGCAGTTCTGCACAAGATAACATGCAGCAAATGCTAGCCAGACAGGTTCCAAACATCAGTAGACCAACAGTTATTTTAGTTATTTTAGTGACATTGCCTTTTCTAGAAATTGCACTAGTTCATTTTCACCGACCTCATGAAACCAACATAACCCACTCCCTCACTTAAAAGTATTGCAAAATCATGACTACAAGTAATGCACTGGACGTGGAACAGAGCTATTCTCCAAGATGCAAAGCAGAAGGAGACTTGATTTTATGAACACAAATGCACTATGCCATCAAATTGGCAGCTCTAATTGGATAGGGCTGAATCTATAACTCTGTGAAGTGCTGTGGCATTGTCACTGCAGGAACACCTTGAATTGAACCTTCGTGTTGTTGGCAAGGGAACCGCCTGATGGTGCAATTCTCCAAAGGAATGCAACTTAGTTACTCCTGCACTACAATCCTGAGGGAGTGCTGCATGGTTGGAGATGCCATCCTTCACACCAGACTGAGGCTCCCTCTGTCCTCACTTGGATGTAAAAGATCCCTAGGAACTACTCCAAAAACCTCCCTAGTTCTCTGGCCAATACTTGTCCCCACATTACAGCAGCGAATACACTTCAAAAGTACTTCATTAGCAATGAAGGGCTTTGGAACATCCTAAGGTCATGAAAGGTGCTTCATACATGTAAGTAATCTTTTCAAAGTTGTCTAAAAACAATCAAAACTGAATGGAGTTAGTTGGTATTAACTCAGTTGGGTGTAAATTGAGAGAGACCTTGGTGTCCTTGTGCATCAGTCGCTGAAAGTAAGCACATAGGTACAGCAGGCAGTAAAGAAGTAAATGGTATGTTGGTCTTAATAGTGAGGGAACTGAATATAGGGAAAGGGACATTTTCTTGCAATTGTCTTTGCCCACGTTGGTGAGGACACAGTTGGATTATTATGTGCAGTTTTGGTGTCCTTATCTGAGGAAGGATGTCCTTGCTATAGAGGGAGTACATAGACAACAAATAGCCTGTCAGTTTAAAAATATTAACATTTTAAAACTGAGGCAAAACTTTGGAAGTATTTCTCACACTAAAGTTATCTCTTCAAACTTTTTATTTGACCTTAAGTGAAATTTTTCGTTCATTGCTTTGACTCTTGGCTTTCTTCCAGTAATGTGGTCAAGTTAGCACTCTGTATATATAAGCCGAGTGGGTGAATGTTGGAAGGCCATTCAATCGTGAAGGGTAGCACAGCTGTCCTGATCCTCTCTTCACTCAACACCAGTGCTAGCTTTTCCTGCCAGGTTAACTGATTGGCAGACAGGAGAGGGAATCCTGGCAGATTTCCTCCTCCTCCCCAGTATTCGGGCACAGAGGTTATTTGTATCGACCTGCATGTCACCACGGCTGACATTAGTTAACCCAGTTCAGACTGGAAACTAAGCTTGGAATCTTTCTGCTTCACAAGGTTCAGCATAACATCAAGCCGCAATTTTAAACAGTGAACAACAAAGATCTTTTTTGCTGTAGGAGTGCAATGTAAAGTACATAATTGGCTGTAAAGCACTTTGGGATGACCTGAGGTCTTGACAAGATGCCATATAAATGCAATTCATTTTTCCACTGGCTAATCCTATTAATGCTGTGTCTTTAGCCAATTTTTCCAAGTACAGCCACCACCCTGGCATACAGCCGGCAATGTGGAAAACTGCCCAGGTATGTCCTGCCCACAAAATGCAGGACAAATCCAACTTGGCTAATTATTGCCCCATCAGTCTACCCTGGATCATAATAGAAGGAGTTGTTGACAGTCCAAGCAGTCATATTCAAGCTCAGCTCACCAATGCTGAGTTTGGGTTCAACCAGGGTTGTTCAGCTCCTGACCTCATTACAGCCTTAATACAAACATTAACAAAAGAGTTGAGCACCAGAGGCGAGAATGATTGCCCTTAACTTCAAGGCAGCATTTGACTTGAGTGTGGCACAAGGATTCTAGCAAAACTGGAGTCAATGGGAATCGGGGGGAGGGGGGAACTCTCCACTTGTTGGAATCCTACCTGGCACTAAGGAACATGGTTCTGATTGTTGAATGTGAATCATGTCTGTTCCAAGATATCACTGCAGGAGTTCCCCAGGGTAGTGTCCTAGGCCCAACCATCTTCAGCTGCTTCATCAATGACCTTCCTTCATTGGGTCAGAAATAGGGATTTTCTCCGATGATTGCACAATCTTCAGTACCATTCACAACTCCTCAGATACTGCAGCAATCCATGCCCAGTGCAACAAGACCTGAACAATATTCATCTTAGACTGATAAGTCACAAGTACATTCACGCCACACGTGCCAGGCAATGACCATCCCCAACAAAACAAAATCCAACCATCTCCCATTGATGTTCAATGGCTTTATCATCATTGAGTCCCTCACTATCATTCTAGGGGTTATCATTGCTCAATGAACTGGATCAACTGCATAAATACTAAGGTTACAAGAGCAGACCATAGGCTGGGAATTCTGCGGTGAGTACCTCACTGCCTGCCTGAAGCTTGTCCACCCTCTGTTCGCCTAGATGAGTGCAGCTCCAACAACATCCAAGAAGCTTGACACAATCTAGCACAAAGAAACCTGCTTAATTGGCATCTCAAACGCCAACTCATACATCCACTCATTAGCCTACCAACACAATGTGGCAGCAGTGTGCATCATCAATGTAATTTACTACAGCATTTCACCAAGGCTCCTTTGACAATACCTTCCAAACCCATGAACAACTACTACCTAGAAGAACAAGAGCAGCAGACACATGAAAACACCACCACCTGGAAGATCCCCTCCAAGCCACTCACTGTCCTGACTTGCAAGAATATTGCTGTTCCTTCACTGATGCTGGGTCAAAACCTTGAAACACCCTCCTCAACAGCATTGTGAGTGTACCTATGCCAGATGGACTGCAGCGAAAAACTGACCAACAATATCAATCCTTGGAAATCTAACTGAGAATTTCCAAACAAGTATATCTAACAATGGATCCCTGAACATAATAAAGAAATGAAAATGTCCCAAACCCATCTGTAACTGCACACTGACCTTCCAATAGTTTTCACTACTTGAAGGCTTAGTATTCAAATGTTTTGTGCACTTGTCTCTCACAAAAATATTGGAGTTTTGCAAGATGCATTCAGTTGCAAACTAGTGGTCAATTTCAGGAATATGAGCAGCATTCCTCAATTTAAACTGAATATTCTCTTTACAATTGATAGAAACCACCATCACCAACTCCACCCCCCTAAGATCATGGGTCAATGCCTAAACCGTACAAACACCATCCTTAGTGCACCATTATAATCCTGTTCCTTTAGAAGAATAATTATATTAAACAACAAGAATATTAACAGCTCTCCTTCCACCATCATTATAACCCATTTCCTTTAATAGAGAAAACTATATTGAACTACTAGAATATTAACAAGTCACCTTCACCACAAACACATTCTTCACAAAGGCAGGTACATTTTTAGTTCCTAACTGTACATCAAAAAAGAATTAGAGTAACACCACTTGTCAGGACCCCATGCAGATCAGTAACTTTAAATTGATTTGAATTGCCAGCGGCCAACTTAAAGGGATTGCACAACAGGATTGCAAGTTTTAAGACTTTACTGTAACAAACCAACTAGAAGCAACATTGACTAAACATTACCTAATTCTCTGAACCACAGGAAAGTTGGCCTTTATTGATGCATTAACATGACTGGTGGGTGGCACAGTAGCACAGTAGTTAGCACTGTTGCCTCACAGCGCTAGGGAACTGAGTTCAACTCCCGGCTTGGATAACTACGTGTGGAGTTTGCATGTTTTCCCCATGTCTGTGTGGGTTTCTTTGGGTGCTCTGGTTTTCTCCCACCATCTGAAAGATGTGCTGGTTAGGTGCATCGGCCATGCTAAATTCTTCCTCAGTGTATCTGAACATGCACTGGAGTGTGGTGACTAGGGGATTTTCACAGTAATTGCAGTGTTAATGTAAGCCTATTTATGACAAATAAATAAACTTTAAAAAAAGACTGATAACAGAATGTCACGTATCACAATATTTTCTCCGCAAGATTACAGAATTTACAAGAAAAGTTTCCAGTTGTGCTTCATCAGATCTAAAACACAAATAGCTTTTTATATATTATAAAAATATTAGTCTTGCATTGTACGTACAAGTTCAGTTGATGACTTTGTTAAATATACTTAGATTTCCTGTGACATAAGTAGTTAACTTGTTGAGAGTATGGGATAAGGGAAATCAGGAAAAAGTTTTAATCACACATGCCAAAGTCAATATCTAAATTCCACAAGAACGGAAGGCAAAAAAAATTTCAATCAAACATGTGTGCATCAAGGTGCAAAAGAGCAACGGTGGACTCCAAAGTCAGGATTCGACAAAATAATATCACAACCCAAGGCCCATTTTAAGGATCACAGCTGCAGGAATAGAACAAGAGGAAAGTGTGAGGTTGTGATGAGGAAGTTAGGATAGAATCATATATTCTTACAGTACAGAAGGGTGCTCATTGTGCCTCTGCCAGTTCCTTCAAAGTCTTTAATTATTGAAGGTATTAGAGATAACCACCGTTACGCTTTTGAACACACAGATGTTCAGATCACCAAAAAGCGGTCCTGGCCCCTCCACGCCAAAACCAAAGTTAAGAAAGCCCACCAAAGCCTCTACTTTCTCAGAAGGCTAAGGAAATTCTGCATGTCCACTACAATTCTCACCAATTTTTACAGAAGCAACATAGAGAGCATCCTTTCCTGATGTATCACAGCTTGGTATGCCTCCTGCTCTGACCAAGACTGCAAGAAACCACAAAGCGTTGTGAACGTTGCCCAGTCCATCACGTTCCCATCCATTTACTCCATCTACACTTCCCATTGCCTCGGAAAAGCAGACAAAATAATGAAGGATCCCATGTATCCAGACATACTCTCTTCCACTTTCTTCCATCAGAAAAGATATACAAAAGTTTGAAAATACATACCAACTGACTCAAGAACAGCTTCTTCCCTGATTCCATCAGACTTTTGAATTGTTATAGCACATATTAAGCTGATTTTTCTCTTCACCCTATTGGTAACTGCAACATTATATTGTGCGCCCTCTCCTTTCCTTCTCCCCTCTGTATTCCATGAATGGTACGTTTTGTTTGTATACCGTGCAAGAAACAATACTTTTCACTTTATCCTAATACACATGACAATAAAAATCAATTCAATTCACTTTTTGGCTAATCCATTTTATTAAAAAGTTAAATTTTTGTGCACTTGCTCTAATTTTTAAGGAAGTTATAGTTAGCTGGGTAGGTAAACAGAGTCGTGAAAGACATACTTTTCAAGGAGCAGTTCGGTTTTCTATTTTAATGAAATAGTACAGTTATCATACAGCAGGTGGTAAGTGCCGCACAAACCAAATCCCAAAGGGCAATTTGGCAAGCAGTCACAGCTATTTCTTATTTATATAGATCCATTTGCATTGCATGAGGAGAAGAAAATATATTTACTGAAATCAGCAGCTCAAATTCCAGTGTCGCTTTTGGAGATTTTAAATATGAAATTAAAACATTAATTAAAAAAAAACTTAAACACACACTATATTTACCGTTAAAATTAGTCTTACAGGACATTCCCCAAAAAGGTTCTTACTTGGTTAGACTCACAAATAAACACTCCTTTTGGCAACAGATCCCAGATCCCACAGATATTAAATCCATTAAAATCCAGTAATATTACGAGGCACCCACTGTTGCTGTAGGGAAGAGTTTCTCAGGCTTTCTCTCTCTCTCTCCCATTCTGCTGTGGAAAATTCCAAAAGCTTTAAAACAAAACCTTGCACTCTGAATAAAGGTATTTTTCTGGGTTAGCTCCAACCTGCTTCACTTTGCTTCTTTTCACAGCTCTCTGCCAGCGTAGAGGACATTTCAGGAGGTCTTACACGGCCACACCCAAACCCAACCTATCTTCAATTTTTTTTCTCTTTCATCTTTTTCCATTGCTATTATCTTTTTTTGAAATTTGCCTTTCCAAAAATGTAATTCTTTAATGTTTTCCTTATAGCTACCACTTTTAGGCACAATAACATTTAATAATTTTTCCTCATTTATTTATGATCTTGTCTAACTTGTAAACTCCTTCTTATCACCCTTTTGAAATTCAAACAGCTAAAAACCCACTTATTCACTTAGCTCCTAATGCAAATTTTTATGCCTGTTGTGTTTACTTGTAGAAAATCCAATTTGGTAGTTTTTTACTTTTACCTTTCATACCTAGCTCCTTTGATGACCTCATCCATGTAGACACAAAAACCTTAATTAATTAGTCTCTCACACACATACACATGAAAACCACAGCAGACTCTAAAATATTAAAAACATTTTCTTAAGAGTAAATTTTGAGGTATTATAATATATATAAGAGTTTTTACACAGAATTTACAGCACAGGAACAGGTCATTAGCCCAATTACCAGTGCTCCACAAGATTTTTGAAACCAAACTTGTAAATAAATTGCACATACTGTGTTTTTTTAGGTCAGTTAGTTTTAAGTGAATGTGTGTTCCCTTAACAGACACAATCAAAATGATGGCAAAAGGGATAGCTGTCAGTGGAAAGCAAACTAACAAAGAATCCAAGGAGGTGAGCAGATTTTACAAAAAGTTATTATCTGGAATGCTCTACCTGAAAAGATGGGGAACAAGATAATTGGTAACTTTCAAAGGACAAAGAAGAACAAAGAATAATAACGTCCAAACATCGCTGGATTCCGGGGAAGTGCCGGAAGATTGGAAAACGGCTAATGTTACGTCGTTGTTTAAGAAGGGTGCCAGGCAAAAGGCAGGGAATTATAGGCCGGTTAGCTTAACGTCTGTTGTAGGTAAAATGTTAGAATCCATCATCAAGGAGGAAATAGCGAGGCATCTTGAGGGGAATTGCTTGATAGAGCAGACACAGCACGGTTTCGTTAAGGGGAAGTCATGTCTGACAAATTTACTGGAGTTCTATGAGGATGTGTCTAGGGCGGTGGATAGAGGAGAGCCGGTGGATGTGGTCTTTCTTGATTTTCAGAAGGCGTTTGACAAGGTACCTCACAAGAGGTTATTGCAGAAGGTCAGGGGACATGGAGTTGGGGGTAGGGTGTTAGCGTGGATAGAGGATTGGTTGTCAAATAGGAGGCAGAGAGTGGGGGTCAATGGGTGCTATTCGGATTGGCGGTTGGCGACTAGTGGAGTGCCCCAGGGGTCGGTGCTGGGGCCTCAGCTATTTACCATTTATATGGATGATCTGGAGGAGGGAACCGAGTGTATGGTGTCGAAATTTGCTGATGACACCAAGATTGGTGGAACGGCAAATTGCGCGGAGGGTGTGGAGAGTCTACAGAAGGATCTAGATAGGCTGGGCGAATGGGCCAGGAACTGGCAAATGGAATTTAATGTTGGCAAGTGCAAGGTGGTCCACTTTGGTAGGAATAATGGTAGGAAGGATTATTACTTACGTGGCGAAAAACTGCAGTAGGCGACGGTGCAGAGGGACCTCGGGATCCTTGTGCTTGAGTCGCAAAAACCCAGCTTGCAGGTGCAGCAGGTGGTCAGGAAGGCGAATGGGATGCTGGCCTTCATCGCGAGGGGGATTGAATATAAAAGTAGGGAGGTCTTGCTGCGGCTGTATAGGGCATTGGTGAGGCCGCAGCTGGAGTACTGTGTGCAGTTTTGGGCACCGTACTTACGCAAGGATGTTTTGGCCTTGGAGGGAGTGCAGAGGAGGTTTACTAGGCTGATGCCGGAGTTGAAGGGGTTGAGCTATGAGGAGAGGCTGAATAAACTAGGCTTGTACTCGTTAGAGTTTAGAAGAATGAGGGGAGATCTCATTGAGACATATAAGATGATGAATGGGATGGATAGGATAGAGGTGGAGAGACTCTTCCCGCTCAGAAAGGACAGTAGGACTAGGGGGCACAGCCTCAAGATAAAGGGGGGGCGGTTTAGAACGGAGTTGAGGAAGAACTTCTTCACTCAAAGGGTGGTGAATCTCTGGAATTCTCTGCCCGTTGAAGTGGTGGAGGCTACCTTGCTAAATATTTTTAAGATGCGGGTTGATGGGTTTTTGATAAGAGAGGGGATTAAGGGTTATGGGGAGAGGGCGGGAATGTGGAACTGAGCCATGACAGATCAGCCATGATCTTATTGAATGGCGGGGCAGGCTCGAAGGGCTGGATAGCCTACTCCTGCTCCTATTTCTTATGTTCTTATGTTCTTATAGTACAGGACAAGAATAGGCCTTTGGCCCTCCAAGCCTGCACCAATCACGATGCCTGACTAAACTAAAACCATATGCACTTATGGAGTTCATATCCTTCCATTCCCGTACTATTCATGTATTTGTCTAGTTGCCCCTAAAATGCCACTATTGCACCTGTTCCCACCACCTCCCCAGGCAGTGCACTCCAGACATTCACCACCCTCTATGTAAGACACTTGTCTCACCCATCTCCTCTAAATGTTTCCCCACACACCTTAAACCTATGTGCCCTAGTACTTGACTTTTCTATCTTAGGAAAGAGCATCTGACCACCCACTCTGTCCTTGCCACTCATAATCTTATAAACCTCTAACAGGTCATCCTCAACCTCCATCATTCCAGTGAGAACAAACTGAGTTTATCCAATCTCTCCTTAGAGCTAGTGCCCTCCTGACCAGACAACACCCTGGTAGACTCTTCTGTACCCTCGCCAAAGCATCCACATCCTTCTGGTAGTGTGGCGACCAGAATTGTACACAGTATTCTAAATGAGGCCTAACTAAGGGTTCGATTCCCGGCTTGGGTCACTGTCTGTGTGGAGTTTGCTCATTCTCTCCGTTCCTGCTTGGTACAGACAGGTTTCTTCCTGGTGCTCCAGTTTCCTCCGCAGTCTGAAAGACGTGCTGATTAGGTGCATTGACCTGAACAGGCACCGGACTTTCACAGTAACGTAACTGCAATGTTAATGTAAGCCTTACTTATGACTAATAAATAAACAAACTTCATCCTGTGTGTACATATAGGGAAATGTACTGGAACACAAGCAAGAAATTAAAGAATTACAGGAAAATTGCAGGCAAAACCAAATTCTGTATCATACAGGAAAAGTCTGATCCGGAAGCAGCTTCTGCCAGATCAGTTAGAATAATAAAAGGGTGGAAACTAATTCAAACGCTAAACAATTAGAGAAACAAATGGATTACAAACATTAAATGTATTACTTTAAATTGGTAATGGTTGACCCAAGAAATAATTGGAAATTAATAAGGACTTTAGATTGAAGACAAGTTTAGAACATTTTTTGGTATACATTGATAAAAAAAACTAAAATAAAATAATGGCCCATGTACAACATCTGAAGAGACCAATCTCAGTCACGTCAACATTCAGGGCCACAAGTCTGATGGGACCAGCTTAGCTGATGTCACCTTGGTGTGTACTCCTTTGCTTGTTGAACAAAATGGAGTAAAGAGTTACACAAAGGAATATTGCATATAAAAAACATACCTTTAAAACAAAGACATTTCAATTAAGCATGAGCTTATGTTTTAAAAAATCGACACTATTTCTGTCTCTTTCCACAGGAAGCATTGTGTTCAACACAATGAAGTCTCATGAGGTACTAGAGTTAAATTAATTTGTTAAATTAACCTCATGCTAACAAGTTGCTGTAGAATTTAGAGTTGTGGCAATGGGTTGCAAGGCTTATCCTTACAATGTGCTACAGGATCTTAAATGGTTATTTCTGATTTTAACTTTTATTTTTTCTAAAATCCCATGGTAATTTTCGTAGTAGTATGGGAATTCTCATGATGTTCTAGCCAACATTTATTCCTCCATACTTACCTCATTAAAACCAACTAAAACTTTGATTAACTGGTTGCTCACTTCATGGCTATTTGTGAGAGTTTTGTGTGTGCAAATGAGCAGCTGCTCTCACTTGCAAACCAACAGTGATTATAATTCAGAAGCAATTAATTGGCTGTAAACTGTTTTGGAACGTGAAAGATGGCACATATATATATACAAGCTCCTTCTTATAAATTTTCTTTAATTATAAATTCAATAAGAGACAACCCATAACGAAAATAACAAGATTTACAGCCATAATAGAATTAGTACAAAATGCCCACAAGGCCAACATACATCATCCATTAACGATCAGACAATATTACTCACACAGTCTTCAGCATAGTCAGAATACAGGTGATACACTTCTGTATAAAATTAACTCTTTCATGGCTCATTGTAGAGTGACCATAAACTTATGCGCTGGTCTTTAGATCCTGCAGCCATTAGCCTTTCACTTAAGGCAACATGATCTGAGAATGTCACGCAGTGGACACTGGCTGTGTGGTACGGTAAAATGGCCAGGGGTTTCAGCTGCTTCCATCCAAAGACTCGGACCCGATGATCCCAACCAGCTGTGGCTAATATCTTCTTGTCTTGGCGAATGCAGGTGTCAGCTATCCCAGCATTTACTAGCGTTACAGTTTTCTGCAACTAAGAAATTAATTGGAAATAATAATGATTTTTCTTGTAAAATATTCAACATCTAATTTCTTCCCCCCAGTGTTTTCCACTTTGTTTCAGCTTTAAGACACTAAACCATTTTGATGCCATATTTTTAAATGAAAGTGTAAATATAGCAGCTAGTAATTGTAACACCTTTCCAAATCTTGATAAACGTTTTATTGAGACTACATCTGATTTAATGTGCACAGCCTTGGTCTCCATATATAAGGAAGGATATACTTGCCTTAGAATGATAGAGTGAAATTTCACAAAATTGATTCCTGGGTGAGATGATTGTCTTATGATCAGATACTAAGTAAATTGGGCCTTTCTGGAGTTTAGAAGAATCAGAAGTGATCTCATTGAAACATATAAGATACAAGACACGTAAGATTGACAGGATGGACACAGAGACTGTTTCCCCTAGCTGGGGAATCTAGAACCTCTGGGCACAGTCTCAGGATAAAGAGGTTAATTCTCTTAAGAGTCATGGGGTGGGATCTTCCAGTCGTGCCGATAGTGTACCCCTGCCCCAGGTTCCCTAGTGCTGCGGGTGGATTCAATGGAAATCCCATTGACAGTGCCGGGACTGACGGAAACAGAGAATCCCACTGCTGGTCAATGGTGGGTTGGGCCACCTCTTGTCTCCAAGACTTTGGCCCATAAGTCTGCACCAGCCATTAAGCACTTATCCATTCTAATCCCATTTTCCAGTACTTGATCCACAGCCTTGAATGCTATGGCATTTCAAGCGCTCATCTAAATGTTTCTTAAATATTATGAGGGTTCCCACCTCTACCACCCTTTCCAGCAGTGAATTTCAGATTCCCCCCACTCTCTTGGTGAAAAGGTTTTGCTCAAATCCCCTCTAAATCTCCTGCCTCTTATCTTAAACCTATTTTGGTTATTGACACCTCTACTAATGGGAAAAATTGCTTCCTACCTACACTAAGTGTCCCTCATAATTTTGTACACCTCAATCAGGTCCCCCTCAGCCTTCTCTGCTCTGCAGAAGGTACCTCTAACCTAACCAGCTTCTCTTCACAGCTGCAGGTTTGGTTTCTAATATGTGGAATTCAACCATAACATAACTGTAGTTATGACTCAAATTTTAGAGCTATTGTTCACTGAAATACAATACTGAGATAATCAGAACATTTAGCCTTAGGGAAATAAAATAATCTTAGTGTGATTGCACACAGTCTGATCTTCAAAATGTAGCATTAAAATAATATTTAACTCTGAAGACATGAAAAGCTTAATATAATTGGGGCAGCACAGTGGCACAGTGGTTAGCACTGCTGCCTCATAGCACCAGGGACCCAGGATCAATTCCCGGCTTGGGTCACTGTTTGTGTGGAGTTTGCACGTTCTCCCTGTATCAGCGTGGGCTTCCTCTGGGTGCTCCGGTTTCCTCCCACAGTCCAAAGACGTGCGGGTTAGGTGGATTGGCCGTGCTAAATTGCCCATTTGTGTCATAGGGACTAGCTACGGTAAATGCATGGGGTTATGAGGATACAGGCTGAGTGGGATTATGGTCAGTGCAGGCTCGATGGGCCGAATGGTCTCCTTCTGCATTGTAGGCTTCTATGATTCTATGAAGAGCATTCAATCACAATGAGTAATGCAGCAAATCTGAAATATGCTTTTAGTTTTATGAGCTTCAGCTTATTTTGATACTATGTCGACCTAGCAAAGAAAATGTGCAGATTGTCAGAAAACAAGGGTAGTTTTAAGTAATCTATATTTGCATTTGTAGGTATTAAAAACAAAGTATAGCTTTAAATAAGTTTAATTTTCTGTTTCCATGTAAGAAGAGGTTAAAACTTTGGTTAGCTTCACTTGAAATTGTATTGTAATTAAAAGTTTATGACATGAAAACAAACAGGGTTTAAAGAAAGACTAGGCTGTTGCTTAGAAACCAGGGTCCCA
The DNA here is from genome assembly GCF_965287045.1 of Carcharhinus amblyrhynchos. NCBI lineage: Eukaryota > Metazoa > Chordata > Chondrichthyes > Carcharhiniformes > Carcharhinidae > Carcharhinus > Carcharhinus amblyrhynchos. The sequence goes on along the minus strand of NC_137343.1, from coordinate 8,115,869 downwards.
TACTGAAAGTATAAGCATTTACGGTTCAGGTGACTGAGAAGCAAGCAGCCTCACAGAAACTGCCAGCAGACACACTGGGCAATGGAGCAATGGGCAAAAGGCAACTCCCAGAAGCGAAAGAACAGGTAGTTTTAGAAACCAGGCAGTGTAAAGTCCAAGGAAGACTGAAGTCAAAAGGATAAAGAACTGGGATCAGAACAGGGTACTGTTCACTGAAGTTAAAGAAAGGGACAGAGAGAGGCTCTCAGTTAGAGACAGACTGAAAGTTGCAGGCCTGGTAAAGTCAGCTAGAGAGAAGCCAGACACCTGAAGTAAGCCTAAGGTTGGTGACACCTTAATACAGCCTGTGGAGCAGTGGTGTTCTATTGGCATGGATGGGTACCTGAGAGTTTGTGTGGAAACTTGAATGCACTTGGCAATCCAGGCCAGAAGAATAGTGAAAGGGGAAAATGGAGTGGTTTCTTGCTGAAGGTATCTGAAAGAAAGCGTTGCTGGGGAGAAAATTCCAAGGCATGTTTCTTTGAGAGTGGAACTTGGAAACACCTATGGGGTAGTGAGATTTCAGTGAGATCAGTGTGATAAGCATGTGGGGAGCTTAGATGAGAAATCGCCAGAAGTTCTATTGGGTGGCACCTACCAGAGTGTGGTACGTCTGACTACAGTTAGCCTTTTGGGCTACGTGAACTGAGCAATGGAGCCTCGGTACTTACTGAGAACATTATAGTATAAGATATATTTTGAAACTTGTGTTATCCTTAAAATCCATGTACATCTATGAAATTATAGATGGGGTGGAAGAGTATTACATGCAGTCACTCTTTTCATGTTTAATAAATGTTTTATTCTTTTGTTGAAAGGTAATTGGCAACCTCGTGACTCAGTTCATCGACAACTCTAAACAAAAAATAAAAGCTCTGATCTATTGAGTCAGGGTTATATTCTGGGACCTGACTGCCCTAGTAACATCAACTGGAATCATAGAATCCTACAGTGCAGAAGGAGGCCATTTAGCCCATCGAGCCTGCACTGACCACAATCCCACCCAAGGCCTACCCCCAAAATCCCATGCATTTACCCTAGCTAGTCCCCCTGACACTAAAGGGCAACTTAGCATGGCCAATCTGCCTAAGCTGCACATTTTTGGACTGTGGGAGGAAACCGGAGCACCCAGAGGAAACCCACGCAGACACAGGAGGACTATGCAAACTCCACACAGATAGTGACCCAAACCACTATCTTTTGGGAATCGAACTCGGATCCTTGGCGCTGTGAAGCAGCAGTGCTAATCGCTGTGCCACCGTGCCGCCCCTATCATAACAAGATGAACATACGCCAAGATACAAAATTCTGGCAAAGTTAATCCTCTTCTTTAGCTTTCTTTAGAACCATTAGCAGATATAGCTTGCTATAAGATTGTGTGTTTTTGGCACTATAGACAAAGTGGAACAAACAGAAGGCATATGAGGATAATTTGCCAGAACCTGAAGACTCTTGAAAACATAAAACATGAAAAAAGTTAAAATTTCAGTTCCTGCTGGAATGACAATTCAGACAACATACTCTACACTCATATATTGTAACTGGTACATGATTAATTAGCTTGGACTCTGCAACAACTCTTCTTCATGACTAAATATTTTTTCAGCATATCAGACTGTTGGTGCAACACTGAATAAATGACGCACGGGTCATTGTTGCTGACCTTAAGGTTCTGCTGCTTGTCAAGTCTCCAGGAGCTGAGAACCTTCTCAGAGGAGCCGGAGATACCCTTGACCTTCTCTGGGTCAAAGTCAAGACACATGATTGGTTCGTTGTGGCAGGCGAGACGGCTCAACATTTTCTTTTCCGATGGGTCCCAGAGGGTCACAGACCCATCCTCATAGCCAACCAGTAATAAAGGCCGAGTACAGGAAAGAGGCTAGTCAGAAAGGTAGAGAAAGGAATAGTAACGTAACATGAAATGTGCTATGAGAAATTCACACTGTTGCTGCAACCCAATATACAGCAAAGATTCAGACCTAGCGTAACACATTTTGATAGCATATACTTAAAAAACATACAGGTCTCCCAGTGTGACTACAGAAAAGGGCTAGGTGGAGAATAACTTCTCACTCTGAAAAGTGCTGCAGTATTTTCAATATGTTGGAACAGGCTGAAGGGGCTGAATGGGCCTATTCCTGTTCCTATATTCCGGTTAACACAAACGTGAGTACATGAAAAAGTATTGGCTCTCTATCATCAATAGGACTATGTTACATCTGTTTTATGTGTGAATTAACTGCTTTGTTCATACATGGTCCAACTTCTTAACAATTCTGAAGTAACTTTTTACTTTTTTCTTCCTTTCTCTTTAGCCTTACTGTTCTTTAATGTCCTTATTCCTATCTGCAATATTTCTTCCAATGTATTTTGTTTCTTCCTCATCCCCATCATTTCCTGGCTCTTTATGTTACTACATTGTTTTGCTCTAGTCCATTAACTTTGTCCATCACCACTGCTCACTTCTATAATGTTTCTCTACAAAGGTCACAATCAAGATTCTGCTGAAAAAACACAAGTTATTTATGCTTTGTAGCCATTTGTTAATTTGGAGTACAATGTTTAGCCTGTATTGGGTATTAAAAAAGCAACGGTTCTACCAAAACTATGGACAATTCTTCGCAGTAATGTGCGCAAACCCTCCTCGAATATTCCAAGTGCATTCAAACTTCGGACGCTAATAAAAATAATAAATACTCAAAAATGAGTTGTCTGATTGAAAGTGCATATTTTTCACAGATAAATGATACCAAAAGGTCATGTCAGGCCAAAAGAACATCCATCACAACAGGTGTGGAAGATTAAGAGCTGTCCAAAGGCGTGGAAACTATTTGGGACGGATGGAAAATCTTCAAAGGCATCATCAGAAATGGTCAACGGCACTTCATCAAACCCCAGTGGACACTGCCTTGAAAAACTCTAAATGAGATGTGTACCAATTCCCTGTCCTCCTGCTAAAGATCTAACAGCTACTTCACCCATTTAACAGGCAGACAGACTGGAAGAGAACCCAATGTGGGCAACTACAGAACACTAATATTTGTGAATATCAGCAAAAAAAATTTACAAAATGATCAACTATGACAATTTGGCTGGGTAATTTCAGAGATAAAGGGGGTGATTCTCCCAGTGCGGCAGCGGGCGGGGAGACTGAAGCAGAGGCTGTGTAGCGGGTTTCCCACTGGGCGCCATGGCCTCCGTGAGTCTCCGGCCTTTGGATTCATGGCACCGTCAGCTCCGAGCCCGGGGGAGTTGGGGGGGCAGGGTGTCAAGGCTGACCCAGGCACCTCCGACAGAGGGTCGGGAAGTGGGGGGGGGGATGCCGGGATCACATGGCCAGTGACGTTGGGTCACGGGGTCAGCCAGCAATCTGGAGACCGGCAGTGCGGGGCTACTGCACATGTGCCAATCTCCGCTATGACAGATCAGCATGTGCACAGTGACCCGCTCAGTGTTATGCTGCCGGCCTCTCCAGCGGGAATAGGCCCTGCCCACAGATTTTTAACGATATCCGTTGCTAGTGCAGTCTGCAGTGCACAGAGTGTGGGAAATTAATTTTGAATGTCCCGCTGAAAAAAAATGGGATTTACTCCATTTTTTGCACAAATTCGACACCTCGAATGTTTTTGGGAGAATCCCACCCAAACTCTTTAGTTGGTTCCAGTATTGTTGAACCCACATACTGCATACCTTATCCACACAAACTGCCCATTAACTACAGTGGACTGTATAAAAATATTTCAGTCCTCACTGAAATATTGAAACATTTTTCAAATGATCACACAGGGTACATAACCAGTAGCTTTTGTAATCAAGTATCTTTTTGAAGGAGTGCCTTGTTAATCCCAAAATAATCTAAAGCCAATATTATCATTTCCTGCTCGTGACATTTGCAACATGCCAAATTTCTCAGCCAACAACCCAGCCCCCGCCCCCTACACACACACACACACACACACGCACACACACATACACACACACACATGAAAAAAACAGCGCCTGCAGTTCAACTGTCTACAACATTAAGTGCATCTGTGCTGGAAAATTATAGTTTGCTGGATGAATCGGAGACAAGCTAAACAGAAAACAAAAAGAGCACCTGATCAAAACATGAATCACATGCTGAAGGCAAAATGAGTCAGTGTTCAGGTTTCCGCAACACATTAGGTTTGTGTTACCTGCCATAATTTCAGACACATAGGCATGCCCAGTTTAGCATCTGCTGGCGGCTTTAGGATCCAGACTGGCGTCTTCTTAGGTAGGTCTAAAATGTTCACCTACGTTGTAGAAGGTCAAAAAACACCATTGATTCAGCACTTTGCTAAACCTACACTTGTTGCATCCTACCTAAAAAGCCACGCGCAACAACTTGGCAATAATTAAAACTGCACAAAGCTAGTCTACCTTATCTCGTTGCAAAGCAAAACTGCATTGTTACTGACCAAGAAACAGTTTGTCTCCATCCAAAATACTTTCAATACCTCCATTGTTTTCTGAATATAAACACTCATACTACTCTTATACACTGTTCCAAAAGTTGTAAATGGGATATCTAGAGGCAATTTTTAACTAGACACGTTCTTTGTCAAAGATGAGAGACATAATACCTGATGTCTAATAACAGGGTGCAAATCACAAGAGTTTATTGGAAGTATAACAATTGGAAAGATAATAATCTAAAATAAAAAAACTGCAAGTCTGGCAATCCAATAATATAACAATACAACCTTGTAGAAACAGTACTTTCACTCTGTTTTAATTAATTACTATTTGACTGTTTCCTTCAAGCTGTCATGTATAATCTTGTAATATAAGTACTCTATTCAGTTACAATAGATATGCACACAAAGCAGATTTACCACATTGTAAAACTCTGTGTATGATGTATTCTTATTTCTTCTGTTATTAATTTTTCAATGAATATTTCACATTGAGTTCATTTTCAAAGCAGGTCTCTATTTTTATTCCTTCTTTTTAAATGTTGATCACACTTCGCTCAAGCCTATCCTGTCTATATGTGACACAGTGTCAGGCACACCCCGGTGCATTCTCACTTCTAAGTTGTGGATTCCAGTCCCATGAGTCACAGAACTCCTACAGTGCAGGAGGAGGCTATTCAGCCCATTGAGTCTACATCAACTCTCTGACATTGCATCATACACAGGCCCAATCCCACTGCCCTATCCCTGTAACCCTGCACATTTTACCATGGTCAGTCCCCCCAACCTACATATCTTGGGAAACGAAAGGATAATTTAGCATGGCCAATCCATCTAACCTACACATATTTGGACTGTGGGAGGAAACTGCAGCACCCGGAAGAAACCCACATAGACACAGGAGAACATGCAAACTCCACAAAGACAGTCACTCAGGGCTGGAATTGAATCCAGGTCCATGGCACTAGGAGGAAGCAGTGCTAACCACTGTATCACCATGTTGCCCTAGGACCCAAGTACAAAATCAAGGCTACTGAAGAAATGAGGAAGTGTTGTCAAAGGTGCTGTCATTTGGCAGTGATATTAAACCAAGGCACTGTATATCTCTTGAATGTAAAAGATCTCATGGCACTTCTAGAAATTATCCTCAGTGTACTGGCCAAGAGCACAAACAAATTATCTGTCCATTATCGCATTACCATTTGTGGGATTTGGCAGGGCAAAATTTGGCTGCTGGGTTTCCTATATTACAATAGTGACTGCACTTCACAAGTGCTTTATTGGCGGTAAAACACTTTGGAACGTCCCAAGTTGTGAAAGACACTACAGAAAAGCAAATTCTGCGTAAGCAAATTCTTGCTTTTCTTATGTTGACTGGAGAGGTAGCTCAGAGTCATTTAATGCTCTTTAATTCAGCTTTAAAAAATATTTCAAGACAGCGTAGCCAACACCGATTACAAGATGTTACAAAATGTGCCAAAAGTGCTAATAAAAGAAAATCAGTTTTACTCACATGCATGCTGGTAAATGAGATTGAGACAATGTTAAGAGAAGGTTTAGACTATTCATGAGAGCTTACTTGAACAGACCCTGATCAAAGGCACCTATCTGTGTATCATGAGTAGCACAACTGTATGGTGCATTGCACAATTACCTCCGACAAGGTGCTGCCCGGTGAAGCTAAAAGGTAATGGTCAACATCTTTTTGCATTAGCGAGCATTGACAAAATCCATAGCTATCCAAAGGAATGTAGTCAATCACTGCAGTGCGCCCTTCAGATAGATCCCACGTACAGACAGTTGAATCTCGTCCCTGGCTGTATGAAAATATGGAACACAACATATTCTCATTTAATTTCTTCATTAAATGAGCAACAATTTGCTTTCCTTATTGCAATGATTTTAACTCATGCGAAATTAAGCTATGGCTTAAACATTTGAGAACCTTTTTCTTTTAAACAATTTCAAGCCATAAACAGAGTATCCTATAGTTCAAAATGATTTAGGTCCCTCCTCTCCAACAGCAATGACTCAAGGTGTGTACGATTCCACGGGTGCCAGTGGTTTTTGAGTACTTATTCCGAGAGACCACTTTCCACGTGTTCCTAAACCTCCCGATATTTTAAGGAAAGACCACAATGCAAAGTTTTACTCTACAGCCACTCTAAACAATGCAGCACCGCAAAGCAGTGATGTGCGATAGGACCAATCTGTACGTACAAAGAACAAAGAATAGTATTACACAGGAACAGGTCCTTCAGCCCTCCAAGCCTGTGCCAATCATGTTTACCTATCTAACCAGCTGCCTATATACCTTTATTTTCCATTTGTTCATACGCCTATCAAGATAAACCTTTAATGTTACTAACATAACTGCCTCAACCACTTTACATGGCAGAGCATTCCAGGCCTTAACCACCCTCTTCGTAAAAAACTTTCCCCGCACATCTCCAGTGAACTCTTCCCCCCTTTTCTTGATCTTATGCCCCCTTGTAATTGTCATTACTATCCTGGGAAAATGCTTCCAACTGTTCAGTCTACCTATACCCTCATAATTTTATAAATTATAAAGCCTCCATCTTTCAAGGGAGAACAATCCCAGTTCATTCAATCTGTCCTCATAGCTAATACCCTCCATACCAGGCAACATCCTGATAAACCTTTTCTGCACTCTCTCCAAAGCCTTCACGTCCTTCTAGTAATATGGTGACCAGAATTGGACCCAGTATTCCAAATGTGGCCTAACCAACGTTTTATACAATTGTAACATAATTTGCCAACTTTACAATCCCTTGCTCAATGCAAGCTTCCGATTTCAGTCATGGGCAGTTGTCAATCATCAGCTGGACTCTTCACCAAAGGAAGAATGAAAACAGTAAAGGTCCAAAAGCTTTTTACTGGACAGTAGGAGTAGCGGAAAGAACAGCAGTCAATCAGCTATTGGCTCAACATGCCACAGCCAGGCAGGAGGAGAGTAAAGGCCCCAAGGCAGATAAAACAGCATTATTGTGAGTAACAGCAGGCTACTCATTCATATAACTGAGCCTATCCTATCCTTCAACACTTCTCCAATACACATACACAAGTGTGCGCGCGCACACACACACGCATACACACCTCACACATGCACTTATATTCTGGCAGGATTAATCAGATAGTGAACAGGAATAACATTGCAATCAAGTTGAATTATAGCGGTTATTCTATAATGCAGATCAGTTAACTCAATGTTTTACATACGCAGGTCTTTGCAAAACAATGTATAATGGATATTTGGGGAAGGTGTCACACATTATAAACCAAGTGACATAATAAAGGTTACAGTTTTGATTAGATTTTAATGTTTTCATTGAATCTTTATAACAAAGCACTGTGATAAAATGTTCACTTTTTTCAATTACCTTATGCAAATTTATATAATCATAGAATTATAGAATCGTAGAACCCTACAGTGCAGAAAGAGGCCCTTTGGCCCTTCGAGTCTGCACCAAACACAATCCCACCCTGGCCCTACCCCCATACCCCTACATATTATACCCACTAATCCCTCTAACCTACACATCCCTGGACACTAAGGGGCAATTTCTTAGCATGGCTAATCAACCTAACCAGTCCAAAGGGACTGTGGGAGGAAACCGGAGTAACCGGAGGAAACCCACGCAGACACGAGGAGAATGTGCAAACTCCACACAGACAATGACCTGAGCCGGGAATCGAACCCAGGACCCTGGAGCTGTGAAACAGCAGTGCTAACCACTGTGCTACCGTGCCGCTTTATCTTTATAAGTTAATTTATTTCCTCCTATTAAGTGTTGTGAAAGGTCTCCTGACAACTCAGCGATTTAACTAATAAGTCAGAAGGCCCCAAATTTGATCCAAGTCTGTGCTGAGTTAGCTGATCTCTGTTGGAGCAACAAGAGAGGCAAAGCCCACCTCAATAACCTCTGTTATTCTGAGCCACACCTTAATCTAACTTCCTCTGCCCTAAAGCATTTGTGATTCTCAGGAACGTCAACCACCAAGTAGCAATCTCTACATTTGCATACACATTATCCATTGAGAAGGACCAGATTTCAGAGTATAACGAACCTGATGAGGCAATCCCTCCCTTGCAAAGATTGTATCCATAAAACAGATTGTCCACTGTGGCTCTCCAGCACTTTATCTGGCCTGTGTGTCTTTAAGTTCCAGATGTGTATTAGTCCATTGGCTGAGCTGTTCAAAGAAAAATTGAATTAATAAGTTCAACATAAAATTGTACATTGTGTCAAAACAAAAAAGCTTAAGCATAATTCAGCAAACAAAGCTCATGGCATCAGTGATATTCAATGACAGAGGTTCATGGTTGATTTACAGCTAAGTGTTGACTCTAACATGTCTGCAATGGCAAAATTACGTTGGAAAATAAGATTTTCACTGGTCAATCTGTGGTCTACTCTGGTGCACACTAGTGCAGCGCAAACATTACAAAATAATGCATAATGGAGAGTGATGGTGCTCAGCATGGGAGCTACAATATGCTATCAGATGGTGCAGTGCAAACTGACACTCGCAATCTCCTGCAGACTGAGCTCCTGATTTCAATGGATAAGGATAAAGCATCAAACTAGTGTCTACCATGTCCCACAGAGGATAGAAACCAGAAATCAGAAGCTACTTTAGATCAATGTCATGCAACTCAAATGCATTTGCAGAGGCCTTGTGAACATACTAATTAGAAGTTGGAATAGGCCATTCAGCACTGACCCAGCTGCACCATTTGATAAGCTCATAGCTGATCAGAATGTGGTCTTAATGCCACTTTCCTGCCAATCCCCAAACCCTTTGACTCAACTTGTTAGTCAAGAATCAGTCTGCAGTAAAAACATTCAATGTTCCGCTCCCTACTGCTGTCAAGGCAAAAGAGTTCCAAAGATTTACAACCTTCTGAGAGAAAGAAATTCACCTCAACTCCATCTTAAATGGGAGAGTCCCACTTCTAGTCTCTCCAAAAGAGGAGGAATATCCTCACAGCATTCACCTTGTCAAGTCCCCTCAGCATTTTATGTTCCAAAAAGATTACCTCTCATTGTGCTAAAAGCCAGTGGATATGGCATCAGTCTGTCCAACCTTTCCTGATAAAATATCCCTTTTATCCCAGGAATGAGTCGAGTGAAACCCCTTCAAAACATTTCTCATGCAATTACGCTTGGACAATGTACCTAACAAGTACATTTTTCGGACTGTGGGAAGAAACCACAGCACCCAGAGGAAACCCACACAGACACAGGGAGAACGTGCAGACTCCACACAGACAGTGATCCAAGCTGGGACTTGAACCCGGGTCCCACGCGCTGTGAGGCGGCAGTGCTAACCACTGTGCCACCCACTAAGCTACTTCTAGTCCTAATGAAAATACACACACATTTGGAGGAAAAAAAATGTAAGTTTTTATTCTTCTTTCGTGAGGAACACTCAAGTCAACAAGAAACTTGACCGCGTGAGCCATTAATAGGAAAGGACAGATAAGTGTCTGGAAAAATTCCAAATATACTGTTCTAAATAATGGTGTGAGGCAACATTGGAAATCACCTGTGATTTGGCATGCTCAGACCCAATAGCTTGTTGACAGGCATCGTGAGTCCAAATCCCACATCAAACTCAATGCTATGCCACAACACCAGACAATAGCAATTATCATTTAGTTTCTTGACTAGTAATTATTTTTTAATTACCACTTTGGAGCAAAAAGAAAACAAGGAATTATTCTTTAGGGCATTTGCACAAAAGTCTATTACAATAAGCTTAAATTATGTAGTAATTTGCAATCAGATCAACCCTCAAAACAATCTGACTATTACCTTTCCCTAGCACGCAGAGATGAAACATATAATTTGGTGACAAATTTATGACAACATCCACACGAGATGGAGCCTGGGTAAATAACCCATTTGGACATCTTGTTATTGATAATTTGGGCTTGGTTTTCACTCCTTATTGATGTTCAAATCAGTTCCAGACATCTGCTGAAATGAAATGCATTTTCAACTCCAACTTGCCTTCCTGAAATCAAACAGTGCAAACAAAGGGAATGTAGGCTATAGCTTATACTCCTTTATAAAACCATAAAAAAACAGGAGTAGGTACAGCTTCTCGAGCCTGCACCACCATTCAATACTATCACGAGGCTATGTCCCCTTAATTTTGAAAGGTAATTTATTTTTAACCTTGAACGGACTAGAAGTTTTGCAATTTGAAATGAGACAAAACTAACTACTTAAAAATGCAAGGCCTTCTTCCAAACTGAAGGTGAAAAAGCAAAGTGGGACAAATGTACTATCAGATTTGGAAGACTACTACAAATCTAGTAGTAACTGCAACATCTTCTACGCCTGGCCACATCCACAAAACCAGCAAATCCAAATCAGCCGCAAAGATTAAAAATCTACCCCCTCAAGGGCAATCAAAGGACGCTTAACTGTATTTTTTTTTACTGTAATCTAACGTCCCTTATTTCTGATACCAGTACCTGTGCGTGCATGCATGCACACACATTTTTATTACTTTTTTGAAATCTCAAATTTAGTATTTAACACACTTTCTCTTTCTCTAACTCAAGAAAACCTTATTGATCGACTCCACGTTGCTCACTGCGTAAATAGTTAAATATATTCTGATTTGGAAAAGGCATATCCAATTATGAAAATTAAACTTAAACTTCTGTTGTAACCAACCAAGGAAACTGAATCGAGGGGAGCCAGTTCATTACTTCTCATCTAGTTGTAACAATATGACCGTGGCTGGTCCTGAGCCTCAACCATTTTCTTGCCTGTTTTCCATATCCCTTGATTCCCTAAGAAATCTGTCTATCCCCAGCCTTAAACCAATTCAACAATGCAGTAACTGCAATCCTCTGGGGTAGACAATTTCAAACGTTCACAACCCGTTTGAGTGAAGACATTTCTTCCCTGTCTCCTAAATGATCTGCTCCTAAACCTGAGACTCGACCCATATTCTGGATCCCCTAGCTGGTGAAACAATCTCTCAGTGTCTACCCCTACAAGCCCCTTCAGATTCATGTAGGTTTCAGTGAGGTCATCTCTTCATTCTTCTAAGCTACAGAGAGTATTGGTCCAATTGACTTCGCCTCAAATTGTTGAACCACTCATGACAGGAACCAATGCAGCAAAGCTTTGCTGCACCATCTCCAATGCCAGTGTAATAATAATAATTCATTAATAATTTTGGTATAAAAATCTCAAGGAAGTACAATCTTATGCACCACATATCATCGCAATTTCCCATTTCTTGATAAAAATTAATTCATAGAATCCCTACAATGCAGATAGAGACCAGTCAGCCCATTGAGTCTGATTCTCTGAAACAGCATCCCCACCCAGGCCTTCCCCTCCATCCTATCCCTTTAACCCTGCGCATTTTACCATGGCCAATCCACCTTACCTGCACATCTTTCAGACAGTGAGAAGAAACCGGAAACCCCGAAGGAATCCCAAACAGACACAGGAAGAACATGCAAACTCCATACCTGAACCTGGAATCGAACTCAGGTCCCCGGCCTGTGAGACAGCAGTGCTAACCATTGGTGCCACCGTGAATACACTCACTCAATCCACTTTAGGAATATAATTGCCGCATGCAAAAATTTTTCCTTGTCTTTTCAGCTATTCTAACTACAGATCAGCCAGACCTCCTTATAAGGAGGTTCTCTTTGGTTTTAACACAGAACTATCTATTTGTCATATGAACTAATAATCATTTAGATTACGCTGTACCTTACTGAAAAATCACCTGACTGCGCTACACAGTTTCCTCTGAGTGAAAGCAATAGAATACATTCTTTATACATCAGGCATAGAAATGGTGGAAGTCTATTCAGTCCCTCAAGCCTGTCTTGTTATTCATTTAGTTATGGCTGATCTGTATCTTAACCTATTCACCTGCCTTGGGATACAGAGCAAATGACTACTTGCAAAAAGAATTTACCTATATTTTGTGAACAAAACTTCAGCGCACTTTTCAAGTTATATTTGATTTTAATGATAGGGTTCTGCTAGATTTTTCCGCAAGGGTTAGTTTCTCCACAGGTTTTTGTGACTCAGTGCAGAATACTGAAGCTCGCGGTGCTGTTGCTGTACATAACTGTTGGACTTCTCAGGATTTTTTTTTTGCCGGAATGACACATATTAATTAAGGCCTCTTGTCATAGTTTCGGCAGAAGCAGTAACAATCATCTGCTGATCTCGACTCAAAAGGTTTATTCACCTGTCATCAATTGGCCTCAGTATCAACTCGAGCTGAAGTGACCAGAAAGCAGAAAATGCTGCACAGTCCAGTACGGACAAGGTGGGCCAAAAGGCCTCCTTCTGTGCAGTATATCTACATTTTCATATTTCCAGACTCAATATTTGTTCATATTTTTCGCACAAGGCAGAAGCTGAATGCACAGAACCCTGATTGCGCTGGCAAAATGTCAACGGGTGCATATCTACCATCTCAACACAAGATATTTAGAAATGGTTGAGATATATTGCATTCAGCATCTCTTTGGGCACTAAGCAATTGGGAGCCCAATTCTGCCTGTAACCCTTAAGAAGTTTAGAGTCCTGCTTCAGATTCCTTCTAAAATGTACACAGGTATAAGACTGAGTCATTCCTTGGAGCACTGTTGCATCCACAATGTTAGAGGATCTACAAAGAGCACACAATGCAGTATCTGCATTCTAGCACCACACTGCAATAAGGTTTCTTTGATATCAACTACTTCACAAGGAGCTAGTGCACAAGAACTGAAAAACTATATTATTCAGCCAATGTGCAGGCATCACTTGTTGAACGGAGGAACTGTCTTGAGGAGCTGATTAGCCAACTCCTGTTCCGATGTTCCTCCAAACTCCACAGTTAATTCACACACAAGTGTTCTTATCTAAATGTTTTGAGCCATTAAGGCACTTACAGACTTAAAGAGCAGCACAAAGAATTAAACTAGTCACCAGTAGAGGGCAGGCCAGTCACCAGGGGCACATTAGTGGTCAGTAATTATTTGTCTTTCTGACAACATTGCTGTTGAATAATCCAAAAACACTGTGCTGTATTATTTTTACTGATTTCTTTGCAAATTGGTTTATTTAAAAATGAAACCCCTTCCCTCCTCCCAAAAAATACGTCATTAGAAAATCATTTACACATTGGCATACCCAACGTCAGTTTATCACTATACACTATATATATTTGTATAAAAGTCACATTTTTTAGACCAGTTTTCTTAGGCTAAAAGCCATAGCGTTGATTTTTACTCAGGTAATGTTTTAAAGCGACTGACATGTCCACTTGATTTAGGCCCAAGTAAAATCCAAAAGAGACTGTCACAATGGAATAATGTAAAAACCAGCAACACTGAGGGATTCATATTAATCATCTAACATTTATTTATGTTACAGCAATACAAACTATATACATTTCATCATATTAGTTTTCTAACATTTATTCATTTAGTAAACCGGCACTCCTTTTCATTAGTATTTCTACATTCATACTGAAATCAAACCAGTAACATCTCCAGGACTATACTTTGGTTCTGAAATATTTGGACTTTGATCTCTGAAAAATAAAGTCAATTTTTTACATGAGGTATATGAAAAATAGTGTTTTTTCAGGTCAGGATCATGGCTTTTACAAGAGGATATACGGTACATTGCAAATTTTAAAATGGTTAGTGGTGTTACAAAGAAAACAGCTGCCTAATGGAATCATGGCAGTGGAAGATGTTGGAATGTCACCATAAGCAGTTTGCAGTAAGTTGGCTCAAGAATCTTCCTGCACACAGCAACATACCACAGGATGCCAGAACTGGTAGCAGAATCCTTAACATGATAGGGAATTCTCCATTTTTTTAGTTACACACGTGCTACTTTCGTATTAAGTTTCAACAGACTACTCCATGCACCACAGGAGATGTATCTCACCCTGAGAAGAGTACAGGATCACAGCCCTCCTGATCTCTGCAGCAGAAATGCAGAGTATTTACTGAAGCTCCAGTCCCTCGAAGCACAAACTTTGGATCAGGTGGTTGCAGGGCCATAAGAGTTGCCACGACAATCTGCAGAGAGAACATATGATGATTAATGCAACGAGGGGTTAAAAATTGATCCAGTATTCCTTAATTCAGATGCATTAGCTAGTTCTGTAGCTGCCTTTTCTAAAGAATCTAGACTTTCTTCTGCATTTCACAAAAATGGATCACATGAGAAGAGCAGGAATGGATTCTATAAGCAAATCAACAGCATTGAATAGATAAATAATTGTAATCACCATGTAGATTTAGAAAACCACAAATGGTTATTCATCAAATGGAGCTGTGGTACAAAGTAGGTTCTGTTGGCATAATATATGGTTAAAAACCGTTAACATCACAGGTAGCCCGGTGCAACTGAATGATCAGATACAGTTCCACATTCATAATTTTTCATTTGGTAAATTTCTGATTTTAACCACTAATGAAAATTGCTAAATCATGGCAAGATAATTCCCCTTATACAGCTGTATGGGGCAGCACAGTAGTTAGCACTGCTGCCTCACAGCGCCAGGGATCTGGATTTGATTCCCGGCTTGAGTCACTGTCTGTGCGAGTCTGCGCATTCTCTCTGTGTCTGTGTGAGTTTCCTCCATGTGCTCCAGTTTCCTCTTACAGTCTGAAAAATGTGCTGGTTAGGTGCATTGGCCATGCTGAATTCTCCCTGAGTGTACCCCAACTGGTGCCAGAGTGTGGTGAATAGGGGATTTTCATTGTAACTTCATTGCAGTGTTAATGTAAGCCTACTTGTGACAATAATAAGAAACTAATGGAGGTTTGGGGGGGTGGGGGGGGGGGGGGAGCGGGAGAGGGAGAGGGGGGTGCATTTCCTTATTTGTTCAAGATCAACATAGTTTACCCTAGTTCAATGCCGGCATCTCCACATCATGACTAAGATCAGCATACACAGGGCAGGTTACCTTCTATCCTTCAAAGCTGCATCTCACATTTTTCCAAATTAATTTGATCTAATATCCATCTATGCAGCATATCTGTAAATTTTCTCTTGATGTCCTGGAAGTCATGCCTAAGTTGACAAACTTTTGGGTGACCTGCAAGTTTTAATAATATGTCCCAGTATATCCAAAGCTTGTATAAGTTACATGTAAAACAAAAGTGCCCCGTCTCAGAATTCCTGACATGCCACACTCATAGATCATGTCACTAATGTAGTAGTATGGGATAAATTGGAAAGCAATGCAGCAACATCAAACATGACATGATAACCCAAACAATACCTTTAGAAAACCCCAAACTAACCAGGGAGAATCACAGGACACGAGCCCCATTTAACCAGAAAACTGGCTGACCAAATACAGTAATGCTAGCTGTAGACACAGACAATAATGCAAAACAAAGGGGCTTAAAGTGAACTAAAAATGTAAATCAGTCACAAAGAATAACATCTCGGAAAGGGTAGAACAAGCTACTTCAATTGAAAATCATTACAGGATGTTAGTGGCCCAGTAATGGCAGTGACACCTCATGAACACAGATCTTCAAAGATGTAAAATTTCAGGAGAGTGATCACTTATGGGGTGGGGGTGGGGGTGAGATTCCTTATCCCCACACTCCAGACTGCCCCCCCACCCTCCCAAAATGTTGAGAAAATATTTGGCAGCTATCTACCCTGACCCCACCTCCTGCAGTTTCCTGTCAACTGCTAACTTTTATTCTCTTTTGCTACTTGGCTCACTGGTAAGTTTCACACATATTCAGTTTTGATCCCTGGCTGAAGAGTCATTCATAAAAAACAGGATATCAGGTGCAAGTCACACACAACACCAACTGTTTCTCCTCCTTCTGGATGGTTTAATTTAGTTCCCTGGGCCAAGAGTGTAACATCTGCACACAAGAATGTATTTTCCTCCGAATAATAAGTGTCATGATATTTTTCAAACCTTCATGTGAGTTAGCTTTTACGGTAATGTCAGCAACATCTAGAAGAACTGGATATCCTGTCTTGATTAGAAAACTGCTTGGTTAAGGACCCCTCATTTAATTGTGCATTGCTAATCTGTCAGCCACACAGATTTGTCAGCCCAGCCTCCCTAATTAAGATCAGCGCCAGGAATGCTTCCTAAGTAAATGTTGAGCATTTAAGATAGCTGTTCTCACAGCCATGTATCACTAAACGTTAGGAAGTATACTTTGCCTGAGTTAACTTCTCATTTGAGCAGAAGTTTATTAAAAGGCTTTTACTTATCAACATTTGACCAAATATAAGAAACGCTACTTTTGTTGCACAAAGTAATTAATTTCACATGGTTGACATGGCTAAATATTTAGTGCCATAAAATATCATAATTGATGCTACATTATTAACAGGCAGACACTTTTAACATTTATATATAGCACAGTAACTTTGAGATAATATCAAGATTTCAAAACATGGTATCAGAACGTAACACATGATTTAATATTCAAATATTTTTACTTTGCATACTGTGACAGGTCATAGTTTACATAAATTAGTCTGCAATATATTGTCTTAAATTGTAAATAAAAACAATCACATTTTAGCTCCTGTGTGATGACGACTAAAGTTAATCAGAACACAGCATTTGTTCCACTTTTCCTAACTTATTCTGAGGACTGACAGGTTACAAAAATGCAAGGAAAGCACATTTTTTAAAAATCCAACAAATGTTTGCTACATTTATATTTGCATAAAAAATTTACAGCTTCGGACTAAATAAATTGAGCACAGATTCTTATTCATCACATTTCCAAAGCCGAAATTGGATCACTTCTGTAATCTAAACTTTAAGACAGCTATAATTTAAGATTGGGGTCGTACGGGGAGGGGGAAGAGAATTAATTTAGTTGGAATGAATCAAAGAGATTTTCTTTTTCAATATTCTCATCCCAATCCCATATATTGTGGGATCCCATTCCTCTTTGAAGAAGTAACCAAGAGTCAGCCTTGTAGTCAGCAGAAGCAGATAACACAGGAACTGTAATCTGACTCTAAGCCTTGGATAAAGAAAGTTTGTTTCCTTGTGACCATATGATGGCTTGTCCATCAACACATTCTCACTAATTAGGCCTAATTATCAGCCAAAGCTCGCTTCCCCTTCATGTTATTAAATCAGAAATAATCACATGCCCAGGCTTCTGTCAGCACCTGAGAGACCGGAGACCCCAATTCAATTGAAACCACTATCAAGCTCGGCTTTTGGAAGAACTTGCTTGGCAATTTCTCCAGGCTTCAAAGATCCAGGTCCCACAGCCGCATGCCAGCGATGCATTCTCGGGAGTGGACGCGACCATATGACTGACAGTGACACCCTTGACCCCTGCATTATTTCACAAATTACCTCTCCAGAAAGATACTGATTAGCTATTGTGCGTTAAAATTGGGTAAATGGCACACCGAACTTTTGAAACGCATTCATAACAAAACATGGCGCATAGAGTAAAAGAAAAATGATCGCTGTCAGCGGAATGGGCTCTGTCCAGGTCCCACATTTTGACAATGGCAGGGTAGATTGATTAGAATCAAACCGCCATGATTGTGTTACGCATGAGCATTTATAGAGGAATCTGTAAGCCAGGGATTTAGATAAAGTTTGAAAACAGGAATTCTGGTGAAATTTGAGGAAGTTTTCATAGTCAACACATGAAAACCTTGCCAATTCTACTTCCAGTTTGTAAAGTTTTGACAAGAAACTATGTTATTCTCAAATACTAATCAACATTGCTTTTATTTTGATTCCACAATGTTTACGGTTAATCCAGCGGAAGCTACGTTACTGTTTCTAGTCTACAAACTTGGATGTGAACGAGACATCAGTACACAAAACTTTATAAAACCTGTGTGAAGTAACTAAAACACTTGGGACTTGAAAATAACTTGAAAATCAGATTGGATTATTTCCCAGTAATCAATTAATCATCATAAACCAGATAAAGCTTGCAATGAATAGGCTGCAATCATTAATCCCTCACCACATATCCTGAGAGACCACATGCCATAAACCAGTGCTAGCAGTGAGCTGCGAACAAAGGCTGGCCCCAAAACAAGACAACGCCACTCCGTTATAGGAAAATACATTTGTATTCTGGAAGGTAGACCTGAAAACATATCCATTCCACCAACATCAAGCAACTCTCAAATTTCTTGCCAATCCCATTAGCATACACCCACACTAAAATCAGACAAAACAATCAGGGCTCAAGGAAGGCACCAATCTCACACCCTATATTCCTTGAAAATGCATGTTTTATTATTCCTAATTCAACATCACTAAAGAAAAACTCATTCAACAATCACTTATGCACAGCAAAATCAAAAACTATTTAAATTGTGAAATGTAAATATTATCAGACTAAGTGATTTCAAACTGGAATTTGGATTTGATTTCTACATACCCCACTGGTTAACAGGCAAAGTTCACCAGCAGAAGAATTTTCTAAGCTGCCTCTGTATGCCTCCTATCTACTGCTTGAGCGGTGCCGATACAGACCTTGGGGAAAAATATAGGAGTTACTTCCTAAATAGTAAAAGAAATGATTCCTTTGAAAAATCATTCTCAGATGTCTAATAATGGAGTGTTGTGAATTGCTTTTTACTTCACATATCAAACAAAAAGTTCTGGAGCCAAAAAGTATGGCAGCTTCTCCCTCCGGCTTTTAACAGAAAATTTATTGGAAATTTTTTGTGAACCAAGGTGAGGCCTAAGAATACTTCAAAAGCAGCATTTGAGAGTTACATTGCACATATAATACCCAGCAGTAATTATGACTACAGTGCAGTATTGAGGGAATATTGTATTGTCCAAGGTGCCATATTTCAGATGTGACTTTAAATAGAACCCCCTTTTGCCCCCTGCTCCCCCCTTACTTGAGAAAGAATATAAAGGATATACTGCCACTGGAGGGGGTACAGAGGAGATTCATTAGATTGATTCCAGAGTTGAGAGGGTTGACTTATAAGGAGAGACTGAGTGGGCTGGGGCTATACTCATTGGAATTCAGAGAATGAGGGGAGATCTTATAGAAACATATAAGATTATGAAGGGAATAAATAAAATGGAAGCAGGGAAATTGTTTCCATTGGCAGGTGAAACTAGAATAAGGAGGCACGGCCTCAACCTAAGGGGGAGCAGATTTAGGGACTGAGTGGAGGAGGAACTTCTCTACTCAAAGAGTTATGAATCTGTGGAATTCCCTGCCCAGGGAAGCAGTTGCGGCTACCTCATTGAATATTTTTAAGGCAAGGGTAGATAAATTTTTGAACAGTAAAGGAATTAAGGGCAGGTAAGTGGAGCTGAGTTCATGAAAAGATCAGCCATGGTCTAATTGAACGGTGGAGCAGGCTCGAGGGGCAAGATAGCCTAGTCTTGCTCCTAGTTATGTTCCTATGGTTAGCATCAAAGAGCTCACCAGAGCTCAGAGTGCACCATTTCACAGAGTTCTTAATGTTACAGGAGATATTTATTCCATCAACTAACATTACTAAAAATAAGATTAACTGATCATTATCTCTTACTGTGTTCAGTTGCCATATTTCACGCATTATGAGAATGATTACAATTCAAAGGTACTTCACTGGCTGAAGGGCACTTCGGAAGGTGTGTAAAGGAAAACTGCCTTTGATGGTGTGACTAGCCTCCTGAAGCAAAAGCATCTACATCGTACATCGCTGATGGCAGAAATACATTTGGCACTCAATCATTTATGTAAATGTAACAGTGTGCCTGAAGGCCCCAGAAGATGCTGCATAAATGCAAGTTATTTTCTTCAAAGGTTTATGTAAATAGAGATAACCCTTTTTTTAACCAAGGATGCCAATCTGTGCTCTTATTACAGAACTGAATAAAACATAAGAAGGCAGTTTGCCACGCCCAATCCTTTCAGTATATATTTTGAACACTTGTACATACTGAAAACTTTCAGCTCGCCTGCTGTCACACACACGCACACGATTACATTTACATAGCTGACTGAGTGCCATCAGCAGCAACCAGCAACGTACATTGTAGGTGCTCTTGCTTCACCAGGCCAATTACACCATCAATAAGCAGATTTCCCTTAGGCACCTTCGACAGTAGCACCTTCTTAGACAATCACATGAAGAGAATGCGGCTTGCTGTGAAAGGCCATCACCTTTTTTGGCCTACAGGAGTGTGATCAGCCATTTTGTACAATTTGGGTAATACTTACTGGCCAACACAAACCTCAGTTATTGCAAAAACTGAGACAGCAACAACAACAGAGCTGCAAATCATGTCTTTGAAATTTACAATTTCGCTCAGGGATAATCATTTAAAAGTGAAACTTGGTGCTGCAGAAACAGGCCTGTTATATAAAGAGGATCCTTCCCTTACAGATTCTGATCCCATTCAAATCAAAGCTCATTGACCTGAAACACTAACTTTGTTCCTCTCACCACAGATATATTTCCAGCACTTTCTATCTTCATTCCTGCCTTACCGAACCTGGGAATGAAATATGTTGCAAAGCTGCAGTTCTTCAAGTAATCCTTTAATACAGATGCATCATGTGATATCAGCTGGAAAAATTCTTAAGGGAGAGGTGTCATACCGATTTATTTTTTAAGTTTCATGCCCTGATATTTTCTTCTGGTAAGCCACATCTAAAGTGTTCAAAGCACGCACACATAAAGTGAACATTTTCAATTGTCTGGACTCACAAAATAGCTCTCCCTCCCATATTTGAAAGCCTCTAAGGAAGAAGTGTATTCCTAAATAGTATATAGTGTTCTATTCCCCAGCATTGTCATCCATTCCCTTAAACTTGTATAATTAAATCTACTGATCCTGTTGCATAATCCTAAATGTTAGACTAACTTAAACATTAGAAAACGAAACATCCAATTTATCAGTCTCAGAGATGATAAATAAGCTAATGCTGTCTTTCTGCATCCTATATTGCTTGGGAAACAAGGTCAAACTATGGGCGGGTGGAACATGCAGTTACAGTTCCATCAGCCCACCCACGCTGAATAAAGCAGCACCTGTCAGAAGGACTGAAAATGAACCTTAAAAAAAATTGTCATATTGATATTGCAATATTGATAAATTTACTGCCAACAATATGAAATTAAAGCTCATCATTTCTTTAAGTGAAATTTCACTGTCTAGTGCCCAAAGGCAACAAAATTCAAGATAGATCTGTACTTCACTTGCTCTGCTACTACCAGGCAACTGAGCCGAAAACTGCACAGCAAGTCCAAAAGCACAACGTCAGCACAAGGTTCTCAGAGATTAATGGGATTATTACAAATCAATCACATCCCAAACATGTTTCCTTCTGCCCAAAGCAAAGGAACACATTCAAAGGGAAGACCGAGTTACTCATGAACTAGAATTTGGTCCTTTACAATCAGTCCTTCTCTATGAATTACACATCACAATTGACAGAGATTACCACCATAAATAATATCCTGATCCCCCTGAACGATGGATCAAACCTCTCTCTCAGACTGCTTATGCCAGGCCACAGTTATAATTGAGGTTATAAATAAAATTCGGAGAATTAAAAATTAAACACAGTAGATTGATCATTCAGCATTGTTCAAATAACTTGGAAAAAAATTGCAAAACATGTTCAAGATTTTCTGAGCTCAAATTACTATTGGGGAAGATTATATTCAAAATAGAACAGTCACGGAGTTTTCCACTACTTCAAACTCACAACTGTTAGGTAAATTAGGAGTTCACTGAAGAAGTCTTCACAATATTCTAGGGGTTACCATTGGCCAGAAGCTGAACTGGACTAGCCACGTAAATACTGTGGCTACAAGAGCAGGTCAGATACTAGGAATCCTACAATGAGCAGCTCTCCTCCTGACTCCTCAAATCCCATCCGCCAACTATAAAGCTAAAGTAGGGAGTGTGATGGAACACTCTCCACTTGCCTGGATGAGTGCAGCTCCAACAACACTCAAGAAGCTCGACATCATCCAGCATAGAGCAACCGCTTGATTGGCACCCTATCCACAAACATTCACTTCCTCCACCCCTGAAGCCCAATGGTAGCAGTGTGTACTATCTAAAAGATGGACTGTACAAACTCACCAAGCCTCCTTAGACAACAGCTTCCATATCTTATGGGCGGCACAGTAGCACAGTGGTTAGCCCCGCTGCTTCACAGCTCCAGGGCCCGGGTTCAATTCCCAGCTTGGCTCACTGTCTGTGTGGAGTTTGCACATTCTCCTTGTGTCTGTGTGGGTTTTCTCTGGGTGCTCCGGTTTCCTCCCACAGTCCAGAGATGTGCAAGTTGGGTTGATTGGCCATGGTAAAATTGCCCCTTGGTGTCCTAAAATGCGTAGGTTAGAGGGATTAGTGAGTGAGTAAATATGTAGGCATATGGGGGTAGGGCCTGGGTGGGACTGTGTTTGGTGCAGACACTATGGGCCAAATGGCCTCTTTCCGCACTGTAGGGTTTCTCTGGTTCTAACTACCATCTGGAGGGACAAGGATAGCAGGAACATGGGAACACCGCCACCCTCACCCCCCCAAAGCAACTCACTGTCCTGGCTTGCTAACATATACCTTTCCTTCACAGTCGCTGGATTAAAATCCTGGAACTCTCTTCCTAATAGCACTTTAGGATGCATCTACACTGTATGGCATGTTCAAGGCAGTTCATCACCTTCTTATGGGCAATGGGAAATGTGCAATTAATGCTGGTTTAGCAAGCAATGCCTACATCCCATGAATGAATTAATTAAAAAATGGAATCATAATTATATTCCTTCTTTATCACAATGTTCAATTATTAATTTAGTGTCCCTAACCCGATGTTAGTCATATTTGTTCATGTGGGAGCTTAGCAGTAGTTTACCTACTAAGTAAGTGAGGACACTTCAAAAGTAATTCTTGAGCTTGGGATAAGTTACACATGGCTGGGTTATAGGCATTAACGCATCATAAGTATGCCCTAGATTAAAATAACTTCTAAGCAACAATTTAATGTACATATAATATATATCTAGGTATATATACACCCCTATATTAATAATATAGTTCAAGACATACTGCTCCTTTAAGTAAAACATCTTTCACATCAAGACAGATTGAGTAACTTATTTTTACATAGTTTTTCCACTCCAAAATGTTAATTATATTAATTTGGTCAGTTATGATATGGGGGAAACTTGTACTTTGAAAATTCCTAGCCAACAGGAAGATTTCAGTTAGCATCTAGTGCTAAAGTTGGAATGTGCCAGTCTGCAACACTCGGTCGAGGACAATTATTTCAACTGGAAGGTCAGCAAGTTTCGGGCAGACCAAACTGCGTCCTTCACCGAGTTGATGACCCTCCAGCAGCAGTTGATATGGGCTAACTGAAATGATAGATTAAAAAAACTCTGTACTAAGCTGATAATACATCCAGGAGTTCACTTCAGCACCTGTCAACGTGATCTCACACCACAGTACAGTTCCACTCCAACAAATTCACACCCAAGCAGTAAGACAACTGTACATTAGCAGTCTGTGTGTTCCCAGGATTTGGTTCCTGGATCACACTGCCACTTTCGAAGCAATGACCATCCAAAAACACTTCACAATAGCACAGAATTAGCAGTATAACTGCAGCCTTGGGCCCACACACCATGATTAAAAGCTTTACTTCACCACAGATACCTCACTGAATCACTGCTGCCTCAGAGCACCAGGAACCCAGGTTCAATTCTGGCCTCAGTCACTATCTGTGTGGAATTTGCACTTTCTCCCCGTGTCTGCATGGGTTTCCCCTGGGTGCTTTGATTTCCTCCCACAGTCCAAAGATATGCAGATTCGTTTGATCGGCCATGCTAAATTGACCCTAGTGTCAGGGGGATTAGCAGGGCAAATGTGTGGGGTTACGAGAACAGGGCCTGGATAGACTTGATAGGTTGAATGGCCTCCTTCTGTACTGTGTGTATTCTATGATTTTACTTCAAAGTGTGAAATTAGGAAATGTTTTCATATAAATTGCAGCAGAGGTTTGGATTTCTCCTGCAAATGGAATTTGATGCAAGATCATTTGTCAATTTTAAATCTGAATTGATTTTTGTTGACTATCGGCAGGTATATGGATTTAGGTCACATATCAACCATGATCTCACAATAAGCTCAAGAGGTTAAGTGGCTGACTCCTATTATTAATTAATGTTCTTCAACCAAAGTAAATTAATTGAAAATATTAATTCATTTATTTAATAGTTAATTGTATAAATTTAGGGGCTTCCTAAATGCCTGTACATTGATTGGTTCCTATCCTAGACCATCTATACAACGATAGATTTCCATCCCCACTTCAGGAAGATCTTTCCTGCACAGCAAGAGATTCCCCTCCCTCAGACAACAGTGGTGGGCAAACTGCGGCCCGGGGTTCTGACTGCAGCCCATGAGATGTTTTGTTGGCTGTTGCTCACATACAGCTACGTTCCACAGGCTTTCATCCACAGAGCTTTTTTCCTGTGGTTATAACTGAATTCCTACGCACGTGAAGAGAGGGCACGTGAAGTGAGGTGCATGCAGATTGCACACAACACTTACTTTAAGAGTGCATGGCTCTCACAAAGTAAATTTTATTTATTTGTCCCAAGTAAGTCTTACATTAACATTGCATGAAGTTACTGTGAAATTCCCCTAGTGTACACACTCCGGCACCTGTTCGGATCAATGCACCTAACCAGCACATCTTTCAGAATGAGGGAGGAAACTGGAGCACCTGGAGGAAACCCACGCAGGCACTCGGAGAATGTGCAAACTCCACACAGACAGTGACCCAAGCCCAGAATCGAACGTGGATCCCTGGAGCTGTGAAGCAACAGTACTAATCACTACATCCAATCAGGTGTAAAAGATTTATTTTGTCTTTACCACTTGACGTTTTATATTTGAACGATTAAGCATTTTTATCATTTATGAAATATACAATTTGTATTAATGTGTTCAATCTTATTCAAGGTTCATGGTTAGTAAACAAGCCCGATTTTGATCTTGCAGCCCACTAAGATGAAGGGAGGTCACCCCTGCAGCCCATTCACTAGCGAGGAGTTCCCCTCCCCAAAACTCCAGATTCTGCTTTATACTGAGGGTCCCCCAGACTCCCTGTATGGGGATATACTCCCCTCCCCCTGCACAGAGCAAATCTCCCCTCCACAAGACCTGCCCTGTACAGGTGGACTCCCATCCCATCCCCTGTGTAGATAAGACAGTAAGAAGTCTGACAACACCAGGTTTGTTGTTAAGACACCAGACTGCCCTCCCCAGGATCCTCCCTCCTCCAGTGAGGGGCTCCCCTCTCCAAGACTGCATGAAGGACTTTCCACCAAGAACCTCTCCCCTTTCCCCAAAATAAAATCACGGAGGGGGATCCTTCTTCACATTGAGAGCTTTCCCCGGGTCTGGCTGTGCGCCTCCCCAGCCCCGTGCCGGGCCTACCCCGTCCCCCCCAGCCCGGTGCCGGATCTCCCCCCCCCACCCCCAGCCCCAGCCCCAGCCCCAGCCCCAGCCCGGTGCCGGACCCCCCCCCAGCCCGGTGCCGAGTCTCTCCTCGCCCCCGTCCCCCTCAGCCCGGCGCCGGATCTCCCCCCCCACCCCCAGCCCGGTGCCGGACCTACCCCGTCCCCCCCAGCCCGGTGCCGGACCTACCCCGTCCCCCCCAGCCCGGTGCCGGACCTACCCCGTCCCCCCCAGCCCGGTGCCGGATCTCCCCCCCCACCCCCAGCCCGGTGCCGGACCTACCCCGTCCCCCCCAGCCCGGTGCCGGATCTCTCCCCCCCGAGCCCGGTGCCGGACCTACCCCGTCCCCCCCAGCCCGGTGCCGGACCTACCCCCCCCCCCCCCCAGCCCGGTGCCGGACCTACCCCGTCCCCCCCAGCCCGGTGCCGGACCTACCCCGTCCCCCCCAGCCCGGTGCCGGACCTACCCCGTCCCCCCCAGCCCGGTGCCGGATCTCCCCCCCCACCCCCAGCCCGGTGCCGGACCTACCCCGTCCCCCCCAGCCCGGTGCCGGATCTCTCCCCCCCCGAGCCCGGTGCCGGACCTACCCCGTCCCCCCCAGCCCGGTGCCGGACCTACCCCCCCCCCCCCCCCAGCCCGGTGCCGGACCTACCCCGTCCCCCCCAGCCCGGTGCCGGATCTCCCCCCCACCCCCAGCCCGGTGCCGGACCTACCCCGTCCCCCCCAGCCCGGTGCCGGATCTCCCCCCCCCCCCCCCCCCAGCCCGGTGCCGGATCTCTCCCCCCCCCCCCCCCAGCCCGGTGCCGGACCTACCCCCCCCCCCCCCCCCCCCAGCCCGGTGCCGGACCTACCCCGTCCCCCCCAGCCCGGTGCCGGATCTCTCCCCCCCCCCCCCCCCCCCCAGCCCGGTGCCGGATCCCCCCCCCCCCCCCCCCCGAGCCCGGTGCCGGACCTCCCCCCTCCCCCCCCCCCCGAGCCCGGTGCCGGACCTCCCCCCCCCCCCCCCCGAGCCCGGTGCCGGACCTCCCCCCCCCCCCCCCCCCCCCCGAGCCCGGTGCCGGACCTCCCCCCCCCCCCGAGCCCGGTGCCGGACCTCCCCCCCCCCCCCCCCCCCCGAGCCCGGTGCCGGACCTCCCTCCCCCCCCCCCCCCCCGAGCCCGGTGCCGGACCTCCCTCCCCCCCCCCCCCCCCCGAGCCCGGTGCCGGGTCTCCCCCCCCCCCCCCCCCCCCAGCCCGGTGCCGAGTCTCTCCTCGCCCCCGTCCCCCCCAGCCCGGTGCCGGGGCTGCCGCCTGCGGCCTACTGGGCTCGTTGTCAAGGCAACCGCGGCCTGGGCCCAGGCCTGTCAGGATGCCGGTGCTCCCCGGTCCTCCCCCCAGCCCGGTGCCGGGTGTCTCTCTGTCCTCCCCCCAGCCCGGTGCCGGGGCTGCCGCCTGCGGCCTACTGGGCTCGTTGTCAAGGCAACGGCGGCCTGGGCCCAGGCCTGTCAGGGAGCCGCGGAAACCCACCCCCGACCCGGAGCCTTCAGATTCACACCACACTCCTCCGGCCACATTATTTACCGGTTAAATTTCCGAATGAACGCTGCGCAAATCTGAATAATCCCTTCCAAGAATAACTTCCGGCTACTGCTGGACATGCTGGGTAATGTAGTCAGTGTGGTTTTAAAATGTGTCTTCATTTGATTTGATTTCACTTATTTTCATATGTATTAACACACAGTGAAAAGTATTGTTTCTTGCGCGTGAGACAGATAAAGAGAAGATAAAGATATAGAGAAGGAAAGGAGAGAGTGCAGAATGTAGTGTTACAGTCATAGCTAGGGTGTAGAGAAAGATCAACTTAGTGCAAGGTAGGTCCATTCAAAAGTCTGACAGCAGCAGGGAAGAAACTGTTCTTGAGTCGGTTGGTACGTGACCTCAGACTTTTGCATCTTTTTCCCGACAGAAGAAGGTGGAAGAGTGAATGTCCGGGATGCGTGGGGTTCTTAATTATGCTGGCTACTCTGCCGAGGCAGCGGGAGGTGTAGGCAGTGTTAATGGATGGGAGGCTGGTTTGTGTGATGGACTGGGCTACGTTCACAGCCTTTTGTAATTCCGTGCAGTCTTGGTCAGAGCAGGGTTCAGTGGAGATGCAAGTAGGAAAAGTTAGCATGTAGCGAAAGATCAACTTAATGCGAGGTAGGTCTATCTGAAAGTCTGATGGCAGCAGGGAAGAAGCTGTTCTTGAGTTGGTTTAATGTGTCGTCAGACTTTTGTCTCTTTCTCCTGATCAAAAAAGGTGGAAGAGAGTATGTCCGGGGTGCATGGGGTCCTTCATTATGCTGGCTGCTTTTCCAAGAAGTGTAGACAGAATCAATGGATGGGAGGCTGGTTTGCATGTTTTGCAAATTCATGACCCTTTGTAGTTTCTACTTCAAAGATTCACTACCTGAACCAGAATTTATTCTCCATGTTTATCTATGTTTATGTGGCAGATTTGTTTTTCGTTAGTTTTATCCTATTACTCCTTTGTTTAATTGCCTTTCTTGAAGAAGCCTGTTATCAGGTTGCAATAACCGGCAACAAATACTATCAACAATGAGGGCTTATTAACGCACTGAGCAGCTCTTAAACAACGTGCATCTGCCCACGCCCCAGGAAGAACTCCCACGATGCAGACATGTGCCCCCTTTTGTACCCACATCATCCCAGCATCCATGTGACCGACCAGTCTGCATCTTCCCTGTTTAAGTTGAAACAACCGGTAATTCAGAGGTATAACAGTGTAAGAGAACAGTTACAGGGTGTAAGCTAATTGCAACGTACAAAGTTAAACATAGCTAACAAAGCATAGCTATTTATGTCATGCAAAGCACCGATTGAGCTGCTGCAGTTGGCATGTAGCCCAGCGCATCTCTTTCCTACCCACCCCGCTTTTGAAAACATGGTTCATTTGTAGACTAGCTCATGGCGTTTGTCCTTGAACATTGTATTTGGCTTACTCAGGCACCCTGCGCAAGTGTTTGTGTCAATTGCCTGTACTTGGGATGCCCTCAGGTTGTTGTACTCAGTGTGTTTGGTATCAGGTGTCCTTAGGGTGTACCCAGTGGCTACTGAACTTACTGCATTGGCCTCTGGAGGATTCACCCATTTCCATTGGTGTAGGGGTCTTCAGGCTGGATGAGTTGGGTTCTGTGGTGTTGATAAATGAAGATGGTCTTTTTCAATACTGAAGGACCAAACAATGGTGATGATGACTGGCATCGCCTATTGGGTCAAACAGGCTCAATTTTCCAGACTGCAGACATAACAGCTCCAGCAAATTCCATGACCTATCCTAAATATCTCTTTTTTTAATACTCGTCACCAATGTTACAATTCAAGCTGAAAGAACAACACTCCAAGTCATGGATTTAACTGCAACAACAACTGCACTTAATCTACCATTGTGCTGTCTGAGCTTCAACCCTCAGGTTAATTGCCCCATATGTGGTACATAGTGTACCTTATCAGAGTACCATATTGTATCTAATACTCCATCCCACACCGACAATCAGCTATCGTCATGACAGAATCAGTCCTGGTGAAAGGTCACAGACCTGAAGCGTTAACATTGTTTTTCTCTCCACAGTTGCTATCTAACCCGTGAGTACTTCCAGCATTGCCTTTTTTATTTCACATTTTTGTTTTGTCTCCGCTGATGCTGCCAGACCTGCTGGCTATTTCCAAGACTTTGTTTTTATTACAGGATTCAAGGTGTGGTTTTCTTTGTAAAACTGTGAGGAGTTGATGTGTTGCACCAGTGTTGCCAAACAAAAGTGCCTTTTTTTAAAATTTAAATCGAAACCATAAAACAAATATAATATAAATGAAATAACATAATCTGTATTTATTCACCATCCTCCTGTCCTTGCAGTCCCCATCAATCATGGAAGATATAAAATAAGTGTGTTAAATGTGCTGATGGGGCTTGTGTTGGAGCTTTGTGTGTACGAATTGGCTCCCATATTAAAAACATAGAAGCAGGAGTTGGCCATCAGAGCCTGCTCCGCCATTCATTATGATCATGACAGATCATCAAATTCAATATCCTGATTCCCCCCCCCCCCATATCTCTTGATCCGTTTAGCCGCAAGAGTTATTTATAATTTCTTCTTGAAATCAGACAACGTTTTGGCCTCAACTACTTTCTGTGGCAGTTAATTCCACACATTCACCACTCTCTGGGTGAAGAAATTTCTCCTCACCTGAGTGCTAAAAGGTTCCTACATTACAATGGGGATTACGTTTCTAAAGCATTTCATCAGCTGAAAAGTGCTTTGGGTGTTCCGAAGTTGTAAAAGGTGCTTGGATGTCCTGAAAGGCACAAGATAAATGCAAGTGTTTGTTTTCTTTCTTTAAAGGGTTAAATGAATGGAAAAGCACCCAGCCCACACCGTGAATAAATACAGGTCAAAACGTGCTGCATTGGTTCTGAGTAAAGAACTGAAACCACACATGAATCAAAATACTTTGTTGTGTACACATGGAACTTCAGAAAAATGATAAAATAACCACTGCCTGCAGCAATCAACTCAAAGTGCTAGAAAAATCAAAAAGAAGGAACATGTAGCAGCATGCCAGCTGTGTTGGCTGTAAACCCATCTCCTCCTCATTCATACAGATGAGGGTAAGTTTAGTTGATATTTTTGTCAGTGTATCACTAGAAACTTTTATTCCTTTCAATTCATAAATTGCATGGCTTATATATATCTAAACTGTACTTACCTGCAAATCAATCTTAAAAACAGTTCAGTTTTCCACCCTTTTAACATCTCGGTTACAGCAAGAAGCAAATTTTGATACTCATTTTATTATTCTTAACAATTGGAACATTATCAGTCTCAAAGGGTAGCAGTAAGTGAGCACTTGCAATATTCCATTGAAGAAGAGAGTTGGAGAATTTTGCCTCGTTGCTCACCACCTCTGAACAGCTGCATAAGAAACTCACCCCACGGGAATGGAAAATGTTGATCCAATACTTACCATCACACATTATAATACCCCTGTGTCTCTCTCCATTAGCTTTCCTTTTCTCGTTGATGAGCAACAGGTGTCATTGAATTTTCAAAAATTTGTTCATGTGATTTGTTGCCCATCCCTAATTGTCCTCGAACCGAGTGGCTTGTTAAGCCATTTCAGAGGATTGTTACAGGTCAATATCATTGCTATGGATTTGGAGTCACATGTAAACCAGACCAGGTAAGGACACAGGTTTCCTTCCCCAAAAGACATTAGTGAACCAGAGGTTTTTTTTTTAGTGACAATCAACAATGAATTCATGGTCGTCATTAGACTCTTAACTCCAGATTTTCATTGAATTCAAATTTCACTATCTGCCATGGCGGAATTCAAATCATGGTCCCCAGAGCATTACCCTGGATCCCTGGATTACAAGTTCAGTGACAATACCACTATATTATCACCTTGCCTTTGTTAAATCTGGAACTTATTCAAGTGTTCAAAGAAAATCATCCATAATGGCTAAATGTTTGATAACCAGAGGGCACAGATTTAAGATGATTGACAAAAAGACCTGATATAACATGAGGAAAAAACATTTTAGTGCAATGCATGTTTAAGGCATTCCCTAATAGATTGGTGAACACACATTCAATAGCAACCTTCAAAAGTGAATTGGATAAAATAAAGAATAATCATTACAATGAAATGAAAAAAAGTGAGGGAGCAGTAGTAACTAGATTGCTTTTCAAAAGAGCCTGGGCCCTAAATTCTCAAACTCCCTCCCTGAAAACACTCTGCTTCCTTACTACTCTCTCCTCCCTTACGACACCCTTAAAGCCTCTCTTTGATCAGATCTTTTGGTCATCTGTTCTAATATCTCCTTATGTGGCTCAGTGTCAAATTTTGTTTGATAATGTTCCTACAAAGTGCTTTTGCTTTGAGGCTTAAAGGGAGTAAAATGCCCCAATGCAAATGCAAGTTGCTGTTTTACGTGCCTGGCCATAATGAATTATCAATCTCACTTGCATTCCAGCACCTGAAGTGCAGTAATCATTGTTGGAACCCTTTAAGGACAGGATAGCAACAGCACCAATCATTGACGATAACTATGATGCTCACTGTGGGTATTACTTGCAGTACAAAGAACACTGAAAGGGATAATAAACACAGTTATGATGGAGCATTGAGTCTTCATTTACCCAGTGGTAGAGGCTGTGTGTAATTTGTAGGTGTGTTTGTGCTGCAGGCATGTCATGCGTTGATTCTTTTTATTTATTGTTTTTTCACCAAGTATTCAGTTCCTGCTAAGATGGTTACCTTTCAGAAAGAGACACAAAGCAGTGTATTAGTGAGAACAGACACAGGGAGATTACCTTCCCCCAGTAAGCAAACATCATCTTTATAAAATTGTAGGCTTTTTCTGTGAGAAAAATAAGCAAGAATGCTTCCAGCACCTTTTGGCAGTCATTCCCAAAAATCTGGTCCTTTCAAAGAGGTGTTGTCCACCACACCTTTTTCTTCACCCTACCCCTTCCCAACCCATCCCCACAAGTGTTGCTCACTAAATGTGCAAGATACATGTGCTTTACAGACAGCTATAGAAAATACATTTAATTTAATTTGATTTATTATTGTCACATGTGCTAACATACAGTGAAAAGTATTGTTTCTTGTGCGCTATACAGACAAAGATACTGTTCATAGAGAAGGAAAGGAGAGTGCAGGATATAATGTTACAGTCATAGCTGGGGTGTAGAGAAAGATCAACTTAATGCGAGGTAAGTGCATTCAAAAGTCAGATGGCAGCAGGAAGAAGCTGTTCTTGAGTCAGGGGGGTTGGTACAGACTCAGACTTTTGTCTGTCTTTCCCAATTGGAAGAAGGTGAAAGAGAGAATGTCTGGGGCATGTGGGGTCCTTAATTATGCTGGCTGCTTTGCTGAGGCAGCAGGAAGTGTAGACAGTCAATGGATGGGAGGCTGGTTTGCGTAATGGATTGGGCTACATTTACAACTTTTTGTAGTTCCTTGCGATCTTGGGCAGAGCAGGAGCCACACCAAGCTGTGATACAACCAGAAAGAATGCTTTTTATGGTGCATCTGGAAAAGTTGGTGAGAGTTGTAGCTGACGAGCCAAATTTCCATAATCTTCTGAGAAAGTAGAGGCTTTGGTGGGCATTTTTAACTATTGTGTCGGTGTGGGGAAACCAGGGCAGGTTGTTGGTGATCTGGGCACCTAAATACTTGACCCCTTTCTACTTCATCCCCACTGATGTAGACAGGACTATGTCTAGGCTCCTGGGCCTGTGCAACATCAGTGGCAAGAAGTCTCACAACACCAGACTTCTTACTGTGCCCACTCCAGTCCAACACTGGCATCTTGACATCCACATCAATAGCGGTGTAAGTGTCACTCATCATTTAATTTTGACAAATGAGAAATGAAACATTAGTCTGAAGTGAAGTGGGATGGGTGTTTTAGGTTTGCGGTAGTGAAAGGATTGATAGCCGTTGCCTTCATGAGCCAGCTCACACTGTCCCTATTCATAGTTGCCAGCACTCTACACGCTATAGATCATACTTTTTAATTATAAAGGGGAACCCAGAGGAGCTGATAAGAGGCATACCCTCAATTTCCTGTTTGGTGGGAGGATTTCTTCTGATGCTTTGCAATGCCAGCAGCTGCCGGACATAAATTTGCTTCTCTCGTTATGAAATATAATTCAAATGCTCGCTTTATTTCCCTCTGTTTACTGAAATTTTCTAATATTACAGAAGTCCCTTTTGTAGCGCTGCCATTGAGAGACATACGGTAACAGTGAGAAATGTACCAAGGACAATCAATAATTGTAACTGTTTCCCTATTTTCTTATCAAATACTGGTTTGAAAGAAAGCTTCCTCTGAAAACATGATTAAAATTCAGCCATTTTCGCTCATTGTACAATATTGATTCTAGAATGCACCAATTTATAACTAATACCCCTCTATTCAAACAACATAAAATACAAATCTGTGACTGGAGGCAATGGAGTTTAATGTGAAAAAACATTGCACACGCGTGTTAGTTAGCCCTGAGTACTTCTGTAATGATCTTCATGATTATGAGCAAGCCCTTAAGCAAACATGATGTAGTATCATATATTTGCACTGCTAAACAAGGAGCTGGAAGCCAAGTTGAGTAATGTTAGAAAAATAAATATTGTTCACAATATTATTAAACTGAAGCACAACTGTAATGTATCTCTCCTTCAAGAATTAGATACTTATACTTTTCAGGAAAGCTTGTCAGTAAATTGTCTTCAAAGGTTAACTTTGAGGCCAGGATTTCTGACCATTGACTGTATTTTATCTCGACTGTTTCTCAGTGGATGAAGGCCTTTACTGTCCCTAGATACCCTGAGAAGGTGGTGGTGGTGGGCCTTCTCCTTGACCGGTCACAGTTCTTGAACTGATGGAACTCCCATAATAACATTCGGAAGGGAATTCCAAGAAATTGGCCCAGCCCATAGTGAAGGAACAGCAACTTATGCCCATGTCAGGATGGCACGTGACTTGCAGAGCAACCAGGAAGTGATGGTGTTCTGACAACATTGCTGCTTCTCCATGGTAGAAGTCAAAGGGTTGGGTGGTGCTCTCAAACTAACCTAGCTGAGTTGTGAAAGTGCATTCTGTGAATAATCATAGAATCCTATAGTGCAGAAGGAGGCCATTCGGCCCATCAAGTCTGCCCTGACCACAATACCACCCAGGCCTTATCCCCATAACCCCATGCATTTACCCTAGCTAGTCCCCTGATACTAAGGGGCGATTTAGCAGGCTCAATCTGCCTAACGCACACATCTTTGGACTGTTGGAGAAAAATGGAGCACCCAGAGGATGATAAGGGGAGAATGTGCAAACTTTGCACAGAGAGTGACCCAAGCTGGGAATCGAACTGTACATGCATAGAACGAGTACAGTGTACTTGCTGATGTTGGAATGACGCATAGTGATTCCAGTATTATGAGGTGCCAAACAAGTGGACTAATCTGTCTGAATACTGTCGAGCTTCTTGAACATTATTTGCCTGCTAGACATAAATGATGGGAACTATGCAATTTGGCACTTTGCTTTCATTAGTTTATTATGAAAATATGCCCACTCACTATGAACTATAGATCTCCATCAATTCTGACAGGAAATTCCATAGCAGGGGAGCAAGTAAAGCAGTTTCCATTCAATTTCCCACTCCAGTTCACATTTTAAAAGTTTGATTTATTATTGTCACATGTATTAGTATGAAGTGAAAGTATTGTTTCATGCGCTGTACACAGAGCATACCATACATAGAGAAGTAAGGGAGAGAGAGTGCAGAATGTAGTGTTACATTCATAGGTAGGGTGTAGAGAAAGATCAGCTTAGTACAAGGTAGGTCCATTCAAAAGTCTGGTGGCAGTAGGGAAAAAGCTGTTCTTGAATCAGTTGGAACATGTCCTCAGACTTTTGTATCTTTTTGCCGATGAAAGAATGTGGAAGAGAGAATATTCGGGTTGCATGGGGTCCTTAATTATCCTGGCTGCTTTTCCGAGGCAGCGGGAAGTGTAGATAGAGTCAATGGATGGAAGGTTCATCTGTGTGATGAATTGGGCTACATTCATAACCCTTTGTAATTCTTTATGGTCAAGGGCAGAGCAGGTGCCATACCAAGCTGTGACATAACCAGAAAGAATGCTTTCTATGCTGCATCTGTAAAAGTTGGTGAGAGTCATAGTGGACATGCCAAATTTGCTCAGTGTGTTTTCAGGGAAGCCAGTGTAATGCAAGTAAAATATCCAAGCTGACGTCTGTTTATTATCTGATTTGTTTATGCACATGACTGTACAATTGACCTGCAGAACTTCACAGGCTCATTCTGTAGTTCAGTGTCTACATTCGTCTGCAGGTCATCTACAGGTTAATGCGTTATGGCTTCATCAAAGTGAAGATGTTAAAACTGGGAAACTGAGCATTTTCCATTTCTATTCATATGGCAACAGCATCAGGCATACTTAGGTCTCCGAGCTGGCCTTCCACCTTGCACCCTCTATAAATCTGAGCTTATTAAAACTCCACTGCTCATATCCTAACTTGCAGCAAGCCGCATTCACACATTTCCCCAGGCTCAGTGACACATATCGGTTCCTAGTCTGGCAGTATCTTAATTTTTAAAATTCTCATCTTTGCTTTCCAATCCCTTCAGGAGGAGATTGAGCAGTTTAGGCCTACACTGTCTAGAGTTTAGAAGATTTAGAGGAGATCTAATTGAGGTACGTAAGATGATAAAAGTTATTGACGAAGTAGATGTAAAGTGGAAGCTTCATCTTGTGGAAGAATCTAGAACAGGAGGTCCTAGTTTTGGGATAAAAGTAACAGATATAAAACAGAGATGAGAAGAAACTACTTCTATCAAAGGATCGTGAATCTATGGAATTCACTACCCCAGAGTGTAATAATGGATGCTAGGACATTGAGTAAATTTAAGGATGAGATGGACAAATTTTAAATTAGTAATGGGCTGAAGGATTATGGAGAACTGGTTTGGAAAGTGGAGTTAAGGCTGAGACAAGGTCAGCCATGATCATGTTGAATGGTGGAGTGGAGGGCCTGAGCTGCCTTCTGTTGCTCCTAGTTCTTAGCTTCTTATGTCCGTAGCTTTGACCCTCTCTGTGTCTGGATTCTCCTCCAGCCTTACAACTCTCCAGGATCTGAATTCCTCCAATTCTGACCTGTACATCCTAATTTCAAATGTTCCACTGTTGGCATCTGTGATTTCAACTGCCTGGGCGCTAAGATCTGGATTATTCTTCCCTAAACCTCTCTGCCTCTCCACCTCTCTGCCTCTCCACCTCTCTCCCTCTTTAAAATCTGCCTGTTTGTCCAAGCTTTTAGTCATCTGTCCTCATAATTCCCTATGTGGCTCAATGATAAATTATGTTTGATAACAAACCTGCGATGTGCTTTAGGCATCTTATGTTAAAAGCACTTTATAAATGTGTGTTGTTGGTGCTGTTGAGGTCAGGTGTAAAATGATGCAAATACAGCTGAGGAAACTAAGTGCCAACCTGACAGCTTTGTGACCGGGGGAGTTTAAAACGTTAGTTTTGTTTTTAAAATCTAATCTGGTCTGTAATTAACTGGGAGGGAAAGGTGAGAGAGGGGAGTTGGCGGGGAGGAGGAGAGGAAGATAATAGGGGGAAGGGAGAGGGAGGGAGGGGATATTTGTTTCCTTTGGCTTCTATATTTTTCATCTTGTAGCAAATGGTTCTTTGCTGTACTGCAGGGAAAGGAGCTGGCAGTTGGTGAGTATCTGGTAAGTGATTAAGGTTTATTTCAGGGGTTTTCAAACTGGGATCCATGGAACTCAAAGGGTCCGTGACAAGACGGGCACATTTGAAAAGCGATACTAAGCCAACAGGTTTCTGGGACCTGATGGACTTCATCCTAGGGCCTTAAAAAAGGTGGCTAATGTTGGGTGACACGGTGGCAGAGAGGTTAGCACTACTACCTCACAGCACCAGGGACTCGGATTCAATTCCCGGCTTGTGTCACTGTCTGTGCGGAGTCTGCACGTTCTCCCCATGTCTGCGTGGGTTTCCTCCCACAGTCCGAAATACGTGCTGGTTAGTGCATTGACCCGAACAGATGCTGGAATGTGACGACTAGGGGAATTTCACAGTAACTTCATTACAATGTTAACATAAGCCTTACTTGTGACTAATAAATAAACTTTAAAAACTTTAATGAATTAATAGATGCATTGGTGTTAATTTTCCAAATTTCCTTAGATTCTAGACAGGTTCCAAGAGGCTGGAAGCAGCAAATGTAGTCCTTCTTTTCGAGAAGGAAGATAGACAAAAAAACAGGAAACTATAGGCCAGTTAGCTTAATGTCTGTCGTGGAGAAGGTGTTAGAATCAACCATTGAATAAGTTATAGCTGGATACTTAGAAACACTCAAGGTAACCAGGAAGCATCAGCACAGTTTTTGAAAGAGAAATCTTGTTTAACCAATTTATTAGAGTTCTTTGAAGAAGCAACATGTGCTGTGGATATAGGGGAGTAGGTGTACTGTATTTGAATTTCCAGAAGACATTTGATAAGGTGCTACATCAAAGGTTTTTGTGGAAAATAAAAGCACACGGTGTGGGGGTAAGATATTAGCCTGGATGGAAGATTGCTGGCTAGCAGAGAGCAAAGAGTATGCATAAATGGGTCTTTGTCTGATTGGCAGGATGTGATGTGGAGTCCTGCTGGAGAATGTGCTAGAGCATCATCCTTTTACAATTTACATCAATGACTTCAATGAGGGGAGTAAAGGCATGGTGGCTAAATTTGCAGATGACTTCGCAAAGAAAGGTGAGAAAGTATGTTGTCAAGAAGATGTAAGGGGTGGAACTTTCCAGTCATACTTGTCCCAAGGCTGGAAATACCCGCCCAAGGTAAACAGACCTTTGCATTGTCTGCCCCCACCCACTACAATTCCCGTGGTGGGTGGGATGGGAAAATTCCACCCAAGGAGTTTATAGGCAGATATAGATGGGTTGCATGAATAGGTGAAAATCGGGCAGATGGAGTATAATGTGGGAAAGTACGAAGTTGTTCTGTTTGACAGGAGGAATAACAAAGCAGAGTGTTACTTAAACAAAGAATAACTCTAGAACTCAAAGGTGCAGAGGGATCTAGGCGTTCTAGTGCACGAGTCACAAAAAGTTAGTTTGCAATTGCAGCACATAATCTAAAGGGCTAATGGAATGCTATCCTTTATTAGGGGAGGAATATAACATAACTGAAGCATAACGTCCTCTCTTTTATGATGTGGAGATGCCGGCGTTGAACTGGGGTAAGCACAATAAAAAGTCTCACAACACCAGGTTAAAGCCCAATAGGTTTATTTGGTAGCACAAGCTTTTGGAGTATCGTTCCTTCTTCAGGTGAGTGAGGAGTTGTGTTCACAAACAGGGCATATATAGAACAAACTCAAATTACTTGGAATGCGAGTCTTTACAGGTAATCGAGTCTTAAAGGTACAGACAATGTGAGTGGAGAAAGGGTTAAGCACAAGTTAAAGAGGCATGTATTGTATCCACACAACAATGCAGAACCACTGAGCAGAAACTGATAGCCAAGTTCTGCACACAAGAGGACGGCCTCAACCGGAATCTTGGATTCATGTCACACTATCTGTGATCCCCCACGACTTGCCTGGGCTTGCAAAATCTCACTAACTCTCCTGGCTGGAGACAGTACACACCTCTTTAACTTGTGCTTATCTCCCCCTCCACTCACATCGGCTGTACCTTTAAGACTTGATTACCTGTAAAGAGTTGCATTCCAACCATTATCTTGTAAATTTAGTTTGTGACTACATTTGATAAGTTGCTACATCAAAGGTTTTTGTGGAAAATAAAAGCACACGGTGTGGGGGTAAGATATTAGCCTGGATGGAAGATTGCGGGCTAGCAGAGAGCGAAGAGTATGCTTGTGAACACAACTCCTCACTCACCTGAAGAAGGAGTGACACTCTGAAAGCTTGTGCTACCAAATAAACCTGTTGGACTTTAAGCTGGTGTTGTGAGACTTCTTGCTATGCTTCAGTTATACAGGGCATTGGTGAGACCATTTCTCAAATACTGGTGTGCAACTTTGGTTTCCTTATTTAAGGAATGATGTAAATGCATGAGAGGTGGTTCAAAGGAGGTTTACTGAATTGATACCTGGAATGACCAAACTGTCCTATGAGGATAGGTTGCACAGGCTGGGCTTATTTCCACAGGAATTTACTTATAAAAGTGAGGAGTGATTTGGTTGAAGTACATAAGATCCTGAATGGTATTAACAAAGTGGACATGGAAAGGATATTTCTTCTTCTGGGTGAGTCCAGAAGTAGGAGCCACTCTTTAAACATTTTGATTGTCCATATAAGACAGATGATGAAACATTTTTTCTCCCGGAGAGATGTGCAACTTTGGAACGCTGTGCCTTGCAGAGTGGTGAAAGCGGCGGTCATTGAATATTT
The DNA here is from genome assembly GCF_965287045.1 of Carcharhinus amblyrhynchos. NCBI lineage: Eukaryota > Metazoa > Chordata > Chondrichthyes > Carcharhiniformes > Carcharhinidae > Carcharhinus > Carcharhinus amblyrhynchos. The sequence goes on along the minus strand of NC_137343.1, from coordinate 8,075,882 downwards.
GAAATGGCAGCAGTAGATTTGTTTTGTTAGGGAAGGGAATCAAAAGTTATAGGGGGTAGATGGGAATGTGGAACTTGAAACACAAACAGTTCAGTTATGATCTTATTAAATGGTGGTGAAGGCTCAAGAGACCGATTGGCCTACTTCTGCAACTATTTCAAATGTTCATTTCTATGTTCGATGCAGAATAATCTCCCTCTTAGTCAGCCTGAGAGGCCAAGTTGTCTACTCCTGCCCCTAATTAATATGCTCTGTCTTGCTTCAACACTATTCTGCATGTGCATCTCATTTCCATACCTTGTGGTATCTGATTATTAGAAATAATGATGTAAAATAAGAAAATAAACAGACAATAAACAATGGCTGTAAAATGCCTTCAGTGTTTCACTGAAGCCATGGGGGGAAAAGTGTGGAATTCCAGGGCCAAATATATTTGTCAGCATCAATCACACTGCGGAAGTCAATTTTCAAAAAGTAGAAATAGAAACTAAAGAAAAAAAGCCTGTAATTATCTGGTGGTTCCTTCAGACCAGGAGTGAGAAATCTTTGAGGCCATATAGGAAGAAAAGAGCCTCAAGTACATCCAGCACTTTGCTTGTTGTAGCTCAGTCGCCCCTTGGATTGTACAGCCAGCCTTGTAAACCCGTCTCACTGCTGGCTTCTCCTTGTACTTCAGGATTAGGATTAGTCTGCAACAAAAAAAGGACAGCTGTGCACAAAAACTCTTATTATGAGCAGTTTGAGAAGATTACCCATCATCTACCTTTTATCTTATTCAGTTTGTGCATTGAAAAAATAAAGCTGTTCTCAGCAACCACTAAACGTATCAGATAAATATAAACTCCAACCAAGCTCTTAATTCTCAAGCTACTTCCTGTAGATCAGAGAACCCCTGGGAATTTTGAAAATTAAATCCTAAAAAGTCAAAGCGGTTTAACTTTATCCTCTTTCTCAATAATTAAGGGTCAACAATGGGCAGAAAGATTCTTTCCTCATCTCATATTTTTCTATTAATAAAAGTCTTATATATTTGAATGCAGGCTAACTACTTTAGAGGTGTATTTTTCACTCTGTGGATCAGCTTTTATGAAGACATAGAAGACAGCAGATAGGTGATCAAAGCTGGAAGAGCTGTATTGAAATTTACAGATGCTACGACCGATATGTTGAGTCTTATTGCATTGGTAGTAAGTGCTCATATAAATGATCCCATCCACCACTCAAATAAGAGTTACTTGTTAAGATTAATGAGCATAAAATCTAGGTTGGCACTCCCAGTGCAGTTCTGAGGGAATGCTGCACTGTTGGTGGTATTGTCTTTGATTTGAACCATTATTCCGAGGTCTTGCCTGTGCTCTCATGTGGATGTGAAAGACCACATGACAAAGAAGAGCAGAGAAGTTCTTCCCAGGTCAGTTTTCAATCTCCAATCAACTTAATTAAAAAACAGATCATCTTGTCATTATCACTTTGCTATTTGTGGGATCTTGCTGCGCACAAGGAAATTTGGCACATCAGCTATGACTCACCAACTTTTACAGATGCACCATGGAAAGCATCACAGCTTGGTATTACTCCTGCTCTGCCCAAGACCACAGGAAACTACAAAAGGTCATGAACGTAGCCCAATTCATCACACAAACCAGTCTCCCATGCATTGACTCTGTCAATGCTTCCCGCTGCCTCCCGCAAAGCAGCCAGCATAATTAAGGACCCCACACAGCTCGGACATTTCTCTTCCACCTTCTTCCGTCAGGAAAAAGATACAAAAGTCTGAGATCACATACCACCCGACTCAAGAAAAGCTTCTTCCCTGCTGCCATCAGACTTTTGAATGGACCTACCTCGCACTAAGTTGACTTTTCTGTACACCCTGGTTATGACAGGAATACTACATTCTGCACTCTCTCCCTTCCTTCTCAGTGAACAGTATGCTTTGCATTGTGTGCAAGAAACAATACTGCTCATTGTATACTATACACGTGACAATAATAATCAAATCGAATCAACTCGAATTGGTTGCCATGTTTCCTACACTTCAACAGTGACTACGTTTCACAAAAAAAGTAGTTCATTGTCTGTAAAGTGCTTTGGGACACTGAGGTGAAAGGTGCTATGATAATCTGAGTTCACTCTTTATTAATACAGCTACAAACACAAATCAAGTTAACAGTCACAGTTGGACTTACCCGTAGGAAGTTACTGAATTTCTGCAGAATACTGACAGAAGCACAAAATAGAACAGAGTTTTCACTCTAATCTGGTACAGATTTAATCTAACAACAGAAAGGCAAGGTCAATCTACAAAGATGTACTGTGAAATCAAACTGCAATACTAGCATGTGAAAGTATTAGCTGTTAACTGATTTGCAAAGATATTTATCCTTCTAAAGTAAATAGGCTCACATGACTTAATAAAAATATGCCCAACGGAATTTCATATGAATTCTTCAACTAGTTTATGCTGGTAAATGTATTTCCTGCATGGCAACAGTAACTGCATTTCAAAGGTGCTTCATTAGCTGTGAAGCTCTTTGGATGTCTCGGGGTTATGCAAGCCTTACTTTTTAATATGCAGTGTGATGTCATCCCAATAATACCTTATCCATTTAAAATTGTTACAGTGCTTCATTCCTTGGATTCACTCATTCCTGATCTCTCACTTATTGAAGTTAAATCTCAGTCTTCTGTGACTGGAAAATTAGTTCCACACAAGTAAACTACACTAACAGTTAATGAGGAAACATTTTTTGAATTGATTTATTAAAGTAGGGAAAGGTGTTGGCACATTCTAATCTGACTTTAAATATCATTAGAAAGAAGGATGGAGGCTGAGCTGTACTTGTTGGGACCTGATTATGGATTTGGATTTGATAGAAAGAAGTGAATTAAGTTCAAAATTAAGAAATATGATAGTGTTTATTGTTCAACTCTGCAACCAAAAATGTTCACACTAAATGTATGACGATTTTACCATTCTCATTTACCTTTGTGGCCAGATTCAGCACAATTCAGACCCGATTTGGAAAACTGCTCTCAGGTGCCCCCGTACGCTCTCAGCCTGAAAAAAATCATGAGTCTGAATTTCTCAGTGGGGCGGGAGGGCTTATCGCACCCGGAACACTGCAGCTCCGCTCGGAGCCTTCAACTGTGCGTGCGCAGTGAGAAAAGATTTGAAAAATGTGCCCCTGTCACGTCGTTCTCAGGGAGCAGAAAGCAGATAAAGCCGCCCAGGAGCAAAAAGCAGGAGCGATGGCCCTCTCAGTCATCACCCGGCCCCCACAAACATCACCCCACCCCTACAACATAACTGTCCCCCTTATCCACTCAGCCTCCCCCAACTACCCAGACCGATCACGACCCCTTTCCCCCTACTGATTGCCTGTAGAGTGGCAGCGGACCCCCCCCCCCCCCACTTCCCCTGCCCCCTCCACCAGAGAACCATCTAGCCTATACGCCCTCCCCCACCCACCAGAGAACCATCTGACCCGCCTCTCTCCCCCTCCTGCCGCTTCCCTCACCAAAGAACGATCTAGCCCACCACCACCACCGTGCCCCTTTCCCCCCCCATCACCACTATCACCAATCTTAAGTCAGAGAGCCGTTGGAAGCTCTGAACTTATATCTTCAGAAGCTGGAGCGCTCGAAACAGACCTTTGCCGAGCATGTCTGTTTTGTGCCGAATCTGGATGGGTGAACGTGACGGTAAGGGGGAAATGCCAGTAAGATTGGGCATCCAGCTCATCAAGTCAATTTAAATGCATGTTTGCACCCGTTTTGGGAGCAGTTCAGATCACGGCCATTTGTGGGCCTTGGTAAAGTGGGCATCTGCATGGACCTGGGCGCGGATCACACTAATCACTCACACTCCACTTTTCCAAGTTTGGGCACGACACAATGGTAAAATCAGGCTCATTATGAGTAGCTTACTCGCTCTTCCAAATGTGCACCTTGCTGTTTATTAAGATCAAAGCTACCAGCCCGTCTACATTCCATGCTTAGATGAAGAGAGCGCTGCCCCCCACCCCCGCAAAGACAGAGGAAGCATCGGGGCTCCAGAGATACAAGACCCTTGATGCTGCGCACTGCAGTAAGCGGGAAGAAACTGTAGCTGAGCTAAGCTTCATACACTCCAGAAGGAAGTGCTGGAGCCTAATCCTTTGCCCCGGAGCAGCCTAAAAGCCACTCACTCAAAACCACCCCCTCTGTTACTCCCAACCATGTCTCCAGTTACCTGTTTGTCATAGCTAAGGCACCAAGGACAATGGCACCATCTGTGACCCCAAAAACACACTGGGGTAAACTAAGACAACACCATCGCAGCACAGGGGAACCTGTACTGGTCCTTATCACCTATGTTGAAAACAGCTTTCAGAAAAACTTGACAGGGTCTGTGTTCCTCAACATCACAACCGCCTACGACATCATTTGGCACCCTGGTCTCCTCCTGAAGCTGTCACGGGCCCTCACCACCCTGCTGGGTGACCAATAGCATCACTACACTGGTAAACAATCGAAGGTTTGGAGTCCACCTTGGACAGGCAAAAAGTACATGGAAAAGACATAACAATGGACTCCCCCAAGGCTCAGTACTGGCTCCATAAGAACATAAGAAATAGGAGCAGGAGTAGGCCATCTAGCCCTTTGAGCCTGCCCCGCCATTCAGTAACATCATGGCTGATCTGAAGTGGATCTGTTCCACTTTCCCGCTTTCTCCCCATAACCCTTAATTCCCCTGTCTATCAGAAACCTCTCTACCCGTGACTTAAATATATTTAGCAAGGTAGCCTCTACCACTTCAACAGGCAGAGAATTCCAGAGATTCACCACCCTTTGAGTGAAGAAGTTCCTCCTCAACTCTGATCTAAACTGCACCCCCCCCCACTTATCTTGAGGCTGTGTCCTCCAGTCCTGCTGTCCTTTCTAAGTGGAAAGAATCTCTCTACCTCTACCCTATCCATCCCCTACATTATCTTATACGTCTCTATAAGATCCCCCCTCATCCTTCTAAACTCCAACAAGTACAGAACCAGTCTATTTAGTCTCTCTTCATAGGCCAACCCCCTCATCTCCGGTATCAGCCTAGTGAACCTCCTCTGCACTCCCTCCAAGGCCAATATATCCTTCCGCAAGTGCGGTGACCAAAACTGCACACGGTATTCCAGCTGCAGCCTCACCAGTACCCTGTACAGTTGTAGCAAGACCTCCCCACTTTTATATTCTATCCCCCTCGCTATAAAGGCCAACATTCCATTCGCCTTCTTGATCACCTGCAGACTGGGGTTTTGCGACTCGTGCACAAGGACCCCCAGGTCCCTCTGCACCGTAGCATGCTGCAGCTTTTCGCCTTTTAAATAATAATCCCTCCTACTATTATTTCTGCCAAAGTGGATAACCTCACACTTGCTAACATTATACTCCATCTGCCAGGTCCTTGCCCACTCACTCAGCCTATCCAGATCTCTCTGCAGACTTTCCACACCCTCTACGCAATTTGCTTTTCCACTCATCTTTGTGTCATAAGCAAATTTCGTCACCCTACACTCAGCCCCCTCCTCCAGATTATCTATATAAATGGTAAATAGTTGAGGCCCCAGCACCGATCCCTGCGGCACTCCACTGGTCACCAATCGCCAACCAGAATAGCACCCATTGATACCAACTCTCTGCTTCCTATTAAACAGCCAATCCTCTATCCACGCTAACACCTTACCCCCAACTCCATGCACCCTAACCTTCTGTAGCAACCTTTTATGAGGCACCTTAACAAACGCCTTTTGGAAATCTAAAAACACCACATCCACCGGTTCCCCTTTGTCTACTAAATCCCTGCTCCAACCCTGTTCAACCTGTAAACAAATGATCTTCCAAAAACTACCTCCTGAAGATTCACATATGTGAACATCTGCTTTGCAACTCAAGCCCCACTTCGACACCTTGGACCAAACCCTGAATGAGGACTTGTCAAAACTTGAACAATACTGCAACACATGGTGACTTCAAGGCAAACCCTGCAATATCCAGTATCCAGCTTTCTCTATTTTCACAATGCAAAAGTTAATAATGAGATCAACATCAAATGAATAGCTACAAGTTAAAGCATAACGCAACTCCAACGTACCCTGGAATGACCCTAAGTAGGACATTGACCTTCTGGGAATACCTGAAAACAACTGCTGCCAAGTTCTCAGAAACCATATGATTGCCAAACTAGCTGGCTCAATGTGGGGGGTCCTATTTCCATAACTCTCTGAACCTTATCACTTGCACTCTCATACTCAGTCGAAGAATACTAAGCTCCTGTTTGGTCAAAATCATTTGGCACACACACAGAATTGACACCCAGCTGAATGCTACCATGCATATCATTGCTGGAACACTACGCTCAACATCACTCCCTTGGCTCCCTGTCCTGGCAAACTTCACTCCTCCATATATCCACCAACTTGCAACAACCCACAAAATGATCAAAAAAGTTTGCAATGCCCCACACCTTCACGCTGACCTATTCAGCCCATCCAAGGTACAACTCCCATCAAGAAGGCTGATCTGGGAAAACCCTCCAATGCAGGACCTCAATGCAAATTCCAGCTGGACAAATGAATGGGAATCATTGGATACAACAAACAAGCATCAGGTCTCAAACCCAACCCAACTGCTGCCTAGTTTCAACCTTCCAAGGAAAGAGTGGTCCACCCTCAACAGGTCCAGAAGTGGCCACGTCCCCTGCTTGGCCACCTCCACAGATGGAGCATTAGTGCCAGCCCCCTATGTGTCTGCAGGAGAGAGCAAACTGTGCACCACATCATGGAAAAGCATCCAGTCCACAGACTTAGCAGAAAGCCTATCTACACTCAACACAGCAGGACTGAAGGAACTGCTTGTCTTTGGGATTTTGCCTTTGCTAAATAAAATAAATGTACAGATCTAAAGCAATGGGGAAAGAAATAAACTACATGGATTTGGATTAATTGAATAAAAATCACTTTAGATATATATCGAACTCATTGCATGCCATCCTTTTCATTTTGAGCATTTAATTAATGTTAATCAAGTTAGAACTAACATCTTCTCTGGGTTGCTGACATGTAGGGCAAATTTTTCTTTTTTTTGCACAGAGTGCTGGATGAGGTGAGAAAACTGGAATGTGGTTTGCAGACTGCACTGCTGGCTTGTCTTGCCAGATAATGCAGCACTCTGAATAAAGTCGCCAGGTGTGACCCATGCCAAAACGCTGGCAGGGCGGGGCTGGATAAGCCGGCCGATAACAATCTCAAGATCAAAAGGGGTGCCCTGAACTTCAACACAAAGCGCAAGAACTTCCCCCTCTCCCACAGACATGGGTAATTCCCTCCCCCACAGACATGGGTAACCGCCTCCCCCACAGACATGGTGAACCTCCCCCCTCCAATGGAGCTTCCTATTGGGACCCCCCAGAACTGCCCCCTGACACAGGAGGCAGTGCCAGAGTACTGCTCAGGCACGTTCCTCTAGCCTCGGGGTCTGTACCTGTGTGCCCCCAGTGGGTGCCCTCGACTTGGTTTCTGTTTTTAAACAGCAGTTGTAAACCTCACCAAAGTTATATGAGGGGGTATTCCAAATGAGGGCAGATGATATAGAAGGAAAGCCTGCTAGTTCTATGTAAAAGTAATGAAATGAGATTCCGGGCATCCATGGGTGGGAACTTTGTTACATCACCCATGGGAGCAGGAGAATCAGAACTGAAATCTTGTTAGCGAGATTTCTTTTTTCCAAGTCTTACAATATTTTGTGCCCACATTGCCATTTGTGCTTGCAGTGAACATAAGTGCAAAATCACGGCTATGGTATGGAACCTGGCACATGATTTCAGATGATCCCATTTGGCTTAAATGTGATACGAAATAGTTCCCCATAATACGATGTATTGACAGAGGCAAGATCTCACGTTTGTGGAAAATAAAAGCTCATGGTGTAAGGGATAACATATTGGGTTTGAATGAAGATTGGTTGGCTAACAGGGCACAGAAGGTTGGTATAAATAGGTCTTTTTCTGGTTGGCAAGATGTAACAAGTGAGGTACCACAGGGATCACTGCCGGTCCTCAACATTTTACAATTAATGTATCCGACTTGGATGAAGTACCAAAGATATGTTTGCTAAATTTGCTAATGACACAAGGATAGGTAGGAAAGTAAATTACGAAAAAAACATAAGGAAGATACAATGGGAAATATATAAGTCCAGAGAGTGGGCAAAGATCTGGTAAATGGAGTATAATGTAAGTAAATGTGAAATTCTCCATTTAAAAAAAAATTATTAGTATCACAATTAGGCTTGCATTACCACTGCAATAAAGTAAAATTTATTTATTTATTAATCACAAGTAAGCTTACATTAACACTGCAATGAAGTTACTGTGAAAATCCCTGAGTCACCACACTCCTGTGCCTATTCAGGTACACTGAGGGAGAATTTAGCATGGCTAGTGGATCTAACCGAAAGAAGTCTCACAACACCAGCTTAAAGTCCAACAGGTTTATTTGTAGCAAACACCACAAGCTTTCGGAACAGGCTGTCCCTTCGTCAGGTGGGTGGGAGTTCTGATCACAAACAGGGCAGAAAGACACAAACTCAATTTACATGAATAATGTGAGTCTTTACAGCTAATCAAGTCTTAAAGGTATAGACAATGTGAGTGAAGAGAGCATTAAGCACAGGTTAAAAGGATGTGTATTGTTTCCAGTGGATCTAACCAGCATGTATTTCAGGCTGTGGGAGGATACCAGACCACCCAGAGGAAACCCATGTAGATATGGGGAAAATGTGCAGACTCCGCACAGACAGTGACCCAAGCCAGGAATCGAACCTGGGTTCCTGGTGTTGTGAGGCAGCTGTGCTAACCACTGTGCTGTCCCATGAAAAAGAAGCTTATTGTCCAAATGGTGAGAAATTGCTGAAGTCTGAGATTCAGTGGGATTTGGGTGTCCCAGTGCATGAATCATAAAAGTATGCATGTCTATTAGAAAAGCTATTGGAATGTTATCATTTATTGTGAAGGGAATTTATTGCTAAAGTAAGGATGTTATGCTTCAGTTGTAAAGGGCATTGATGATACATCTGGAGCACTGTGAACTGCACTGGTCTCCTTATTTAAGGATTTTTAAAAATTTTATTCATTCATAGGACATGGACGTTGCTGGTTGGCCAGCATTTATTGTCCATCCTTATTTGCTCAAGGGCAGTTGAGAGTCAATGATATTGCTGTGGCTCTAGAATCCAGGTAAGAACAGCAGATTTCCTTTCCCAAAGGACATTAGTGAACCAGATGGGTTTTCCCGACAATTGGCAATGGTTTCGTCATCATCAGTAGATTCTTAGTTCCAGATATTTTTTATTGAATTCAAATTCCACCCTCTGCCATAGCAGGATTCAAACTCAGAGAGATTCTCAGAACATTAGTTGAGTATCTGGATTAATAGCCCAGCGATAAAGTACTAGTTCATCACCTCCCCTATGTAAATGCCTTATAAGCATTTCAGAGAAAGTTTACTAGGCTAATACCAGGAAAGGACAGGATGTCTTATGAGGAAAGGTTGCACAGGTTAGGCTTATATCCACCGGAGTTTAGAAGAGTGAGAGGCGATTTGTTCAAAGCTTTTAAGATCCTGACAGCTGGACAGGATGTGTTGTGGGGTTTCTGAGGTGGCCAGGTACTGTCAGGAATTCAGACACTACAAGACTCACAAACCCAATGCCTCAGTCTAAAGACCTTTATTTTGACCAACGGCCACTAGGAGAAATCATCAAAGGATCAGGGCAGCTCCCAAGATGGAACAGCTAGATCTTTCCAATGAATTCTGACATATATAATTCAAAACAGATTAATTATAGGTTTTCTTATCAATTTTTCCCAACTTTCATTAGCTTTAAATCAATCATCTTCAATATACGTAAATCAACAATAATACCCATCATATACTCTAGCCAAACTCATCTTACCCTCTGCAGAATGGCATTTTATTAGTCCGTAGAATTGGGAAATCTTGGCTGACCCCACTTACTGTGTTGCCTAGTAACCTCAGACGCTAGCCCAAAGTTCAGGTGAACGTTTCTATGAGTTCCCCTAGGAGTCACTGCCAAACCAGATTAACTCATGACTCCATGTCTGGGCATGCATCCATTTTATCTGGACGGTGATTAAACTCTATTCATAAAATTTGATTAAGTGTCCTAAATGTTTTAATCATTAGAAACTCCATTGATAAATCTTGCATATTCTGAAGGCTTAAGCATTCTCTTAGAATATGGTTTTGCCCTAATGCCCTTTACCATGATGCTTTGCAGCAAACTGCCTTTGGCTAAAGTGAACAATGATTCTTAAAAATACATTCAAAATATCAGCATTTGTGTTTTAAAATCATAATCACTTGTTTAAATTGCTTACTGCATTTTCTAAATGTGTAAACTGTTTTCTTGTTTGCTCATAAGCCTGTTTTAAAAGTCATTTAACTTAATGCTGGTAATTCTGTCAGTGCTTTAATATCTAATGGTTTAAAAATCTTACTAACCTATTAGGATTTTTCCCCTTACAGGGTGGATGTGGAGAAGATGTTTCCTCCTGTGGGAAAGTCTAGAACTAGAGGTTACTATTTAAAAATAAGGGGTCACACGTTTAAGACAGAGATGAGGAGAATTTTTTCTCTGAGAGTCGTGAGTCTTTGGGACTCTGTTCCTCAAAAGGTAGTGAAAGCAAAGCCTTTGAATATCTTCAAGACAGCGCTCGATGTATTCTTGGTTAACAAGGGAGTGAACGATTATCAGTAGGCAGGAATGTGGGTTGAGATTACAATCAGATCAGACATGATCTTATTGAATGGTGGAGTAGGTTCGGGGGGGGCCAGTTGCTACTCTTGATTCATATGTCTGTATGATATTTTTACTTTGAATCTAGCAACTACTTTACTGTAACATTTACTTAACCTTTACAAAATCTGTTTAAAATATGACAAGCTTCCTTATTCCTTCACTGAGGCCTCTAATTTACAGTTATATTGTCACACAGGATAAGAAACACAGAAACAGGCCTAGTAACAAATTTAGGAGTTGGAGAACTGGATGTACTCACAAGTCATGAATTTCCTTGCCCCCTTAGCCTTTTGGCTAAGATCGTACATCAGATGAAGCCCAAGATGGGGTGCAGTGCCTTATTTTGCCAGCTTAGATCTTGTTTGTCTGTCTTGTGATGACCTTGAGTTGGATTCAATTGGACTTTGATTTGGTTTTTGGTACAAGCAAGGAATGGATTTGCATTTGTCTGGTCCACTCTGAGCGTTGGCTTTCTAACTTTAAGGATTGAGTAACAAAAGTATTTTGAAAAAGCACCTCAGAGTGCAATACGACCAATGTATATAATCTGAACAAAATTGTACTCTCTAATGAAAATGCTGAAATGTTTGTAATGTTCTCATTACTGAATTGAAGCACCTCAGAGTACACCTGAGGCAGTGTCCTTACCAACAAAATTCAAAGTGCCGAACGAGGGTGAAAGCGAAAGAGAATCACGCTATTTTTTTGGCCGAGTAAAAAGTTGAATCTTACTTCACACTGAAAAAATAACGCAAGATCTGTTTCCCACCGGGGTCTAAGCTCACTGAAAGCCGGTAGGTAGCAGCAGAGGGCACCATTACACATGCTCTCTTCTCTGTATTCTGTATGAACACAGAGAACTGTCAGTCAATGCCTCCCCCAGCTACCACTGACCTTTGTGGCCGATTTCTCCGCCCCCAACCCTAACAACACAGGCCATTCAATCTCCCCATCCCCACAAGACTCCCTCCCTGCTATAATGAGACTCCGTAGTCAATCCCCTCCATCTGCACACAGACTGGCCGATTGTCACTTGCAAAGCACACAGTGCCCGATTCCATCAACCCCCCGATTACAGTTGCAGAGTGTGCAGCATCCCCCCGATCAGTCTGCTCCCTTCAGGCACCACCTCTCCCAGTTTTTCCATCCCTTGACACTGCCCAGTGCCTGGTATGCACTGCCAGTGTGCCAGGCTTACCGTGCCAGAGTACCAGGCTGGCAGTGCCAACCTCATACTGTCCAAGAGGCACCCCTTCTCTGCCCCTGACCTCCCAAAGGAACCTCAATGGCCTCCGATCCTACTGGCGAGGCCATCACATATGGTCTCTGTTGATGAGGACTTTCACCAGCAAGGCTCCAGAGGCAAGCAAGCCTGGATGATTGCGTCCCGGACTCTGTAATATTTAAATTCTAATTTGAATTTAATTTAAATATTACAGTCAGCTTATGCTGGATATCCAGTGCCGGTCAGATCACGGGAGGCAAGAGATGATTTCCTGACTTTCTCACAATCTTACAGGCCAGCAGGGTGCAATGGTCAAATTGTGGCCTTAATCTTTGAATAAAACTTGAATATCATTGCACTTTTATCACAATTTGAAATGTTTTGTAACCTTTGTTTTTACTACTAAAGTATACTTTTTGCAAAAAGAAACCCAAGAGGTTTTATACCAAGGGAAAGCATACAGTTGACAACATTCTCAATTCTGAGCCAAAAGGTTGTGAGTTTAAATGAGTGAGTTCAGCACATAATCTGGATTGATACTTCTGTGCAATATTGGGAGAGGTACTATCCTGACAAAACTTTAAGTGGAGAAGCAGTGGAATTCCCTTGATCAATATTTATCCCTCAGCCCACACCTGAAACAGATGATTTAATCACTGCTGATTGTAGAGGCTTCCTCTGTGCAAATGACCTCAATGTTTCCTACATTATAAAAGGGACAAAGTAATTGAAACAAACACAAACTTTTGGGGATGCTGAAAAATCTAGAATAGAAAAACAGATAGTGGAAGAGCTAGAATTCTTACAGGTGAAGGATCCTTCAGGCAGAGGACTTAAAGCACACATGAAGAAGGCAATAGGAAATGACCTCAAATCTCCTTCTCCATAGCTATGTTGCTCATTGATGTTGAAAATGGAAGCCTTTACAAGCAACTGAGGAAAACACAGGGAAGTGAGGCATGGAGAAATGAGCAGGGGTTCTCCCCTTGGTCAGATCACCAAAACAAGTAAGTGAACTAATCACCTTTGTTGTGCCTTATGAATTTGTGGCACTTTGGAACTGTGATGCCATTGGTGTTGCATGTCTGAGGTGTGACACTTCTGAGGTGCACATCATTAGAAACCCTTTAACCTTTTTCACTTCAAGGAACAAAGCCCCAATTCTTTGCGACTTTCTTCATAACATTTGCAACATTATTCCAGTGAAGCTTCTGTGTATTTTTTTCCGTAGTCGGAATATCTTTATAATATGGATTCATTATTCTTTGACCTTATTTCTTGATGTGATGAAAGCACTTTTCATCTTATGCCAAAAAGGAAAATGTGTGTATTACAGGTTCTTGTGTGAATTTAGATAGGGTAAATGTAATTTAAACGGATACTGTGGGTGAAAGATTTCCCTTGTTCCTGTGTCAGGGAGACATTCACAGTTTCAATGAGAGGCAATCAAACCTTGTTGTTACTGCCACTGCCAGTGCTCAGAACATTTTTGTTTGATAATGCTCTTGTTATGTATGTTAGGACACTTTAAACTGTTAAAGGTGTTGTATAATGCAGATGTTGTTGAATGGTTTGCATTTATGTAGTGACTTTCAGAACTATAGGAGGTTCCAAGATTGCTCTACAGCTGATTAAAGACTTTTTGATGTGTAGTCACTGTTATTGCCCTTTACTGCTTTTGGTTAGACAATGCTACTTGTGCTATTAAAGTCGCAAAAATTGGAATTTGGTATGAAAGCAAGAAGTGCCATGGATAATAATTTCTATCCTTCAGCACTTGTTCTTCAAAAATTTAAACCAACACTATAGTGCAGTTACTGTCTCTTTCAGATGAGATATTAAATCAAGGCCCCATCTGTGCACTCAGGTGGATGTAAAAATCCCATGGCATTATTTTGATGAAGAGCAGGGTAGTTCCAGCCGATACTTATCCCTCGATCAACATCACAAAAATTGGACTATCTGGTCATTATACCAGTGCTGTTTGTGGAAGATTACTGCGCCTAAATTGGCTGCTATGTTTCCTACATTGTACCAGTGGCTGCACTTCAAAAGTATTTCATTAATTATAAACACTTTGGGAAGTCCTGTGGTTGTGAAAGGCATTATATAAATACAAGTCAGTCTTTGCAGCAAAAACATGCTAGGATCGAAATGAAATTTCATGTTTTTCTTTTTGCGCTGCTGCATTTCCAATATCTTGTTTCTGATTTCCAACATTTGCAGTTTCCCCTTTTTTGTTTTGCTGATTTGAATAAGTTAAATTTACTTGGAGAAAACTGTTGCAGTCCTGTATAATAAAAACAGTAATTGCTGGAAATGCACTGCAGCACGTGTGGAGATGAAGGGGCGGCACAGGGGCACTGGTTATTGCTGCTGCCTCACAAGGGCCAAGGTTCAATTCTTGGCTTGAGTCACTGTCTGTGCCAAGTCTGTATGTTTTCCTGTTTCTGCATGGGTTTCCTTCGGGTGCTCTGGTTTCCCCCCACAGTCCAAAGGGTGGCACAGTGGTTAGCACTGCTTCCAGGGACCCCCGATTCAATTCCTAGCTTGGGCACTGTCTGTGCCAAGTCTGCACATTCTTCCCGTGTCTGCATGGGTTTCATCCGGGTGCTCCAGTTTCCCCCCACGGTCTGAAAGACGTGCTGCTTAGGTGCATTGGCCATGCTAAATTCTCCCTTTGTGTACCCAAACAGATGCCGGAGTGTGGCAACTAGGGGATTTTCACAGTACCTTCTTTGCAATGTTAGTGTAATCCTTACTTATGAAGTTAATATATAAACTTTAATTTTCTGGTCTCCCTGTCCTTGTTTATTGGTGGCGGGAGGCAGCACACCATTCACCAGTGGTGGGGTCTTCTGGTCCTGCTGCTGTCAAAGGGATTTCCTGTTGAATCTGCCCCATGCTGCCAAGAAACCCATGGCAGAATGTGTCGTTGGCGGAACTGGAAGATCCTGCTGGGGTTAGCAGTCGGAAAGATCCATCCAACCTTTCTGGTCAAAGCTGAATGCAATCTGCTGAGTGATAGCAGCAGTTTGTTTTGTTTTCATTTTCTTTTTTTGTATTTGTGTTGCTGTAACTGTGTCATTGCTTGAAAATCCTTAACATAATTAAACTGCTCCTTTTAAGATAAAAGAAATGTGTTGATGAGTATTTAGTGCACTAACCACCATGGGGAGACAATTGAATGTTGCCTTTCCTCACTGCCCATTTTGATGCATTATCTCTTTCCAAAGGCTTGTGAGTCTTGGTACTGAATAAACTTCGGACTGAACAAAAATTTTTGTGAGTCTACTTAAAGAGAACTGTGAGGATTTGATCCAAAGAACACACATACAGTTCTTTTTAATACCGTTAATTCACTGCAAGAGTCCTTTTTTTCCCAGTGCTGTGGTGTACCTAGGTTTTAGGAAGCTGGTTTAGATTTCAGGATTAGGTGAAACAGGAGTGTTTTAAACCTATTTGCAGACTTGGATTAGGACAAGATCAGCTCTGAAACAGGCTCCCTGTGTTTAAAGCCAATTCAAACATTAGGACCAGTTCTGTGCTACCCACAGCTGTTTGGGAAAATTGGGGACGTTGTGAAGGAAATATTAGAGGTCTTTAAGGTGATACAAAGGAAATTGTGGCGTTACCAAAGAACTGAATAAGCAGGACAGCTGTATGGATATTTAAACTATTGTTCTATGTTTTACCAGCAGCTTTCAGCTTGTTTGTTCTCTTTGAATTGGAAGCTCCCTCCTGAATACAGGTTTGAAAACTATATGCCTGAAGCTGCTGTAAATACTTGGGATTCAGGTGTAACTAATTAGCTACAAGAGTACCTAAATGGTGTTTAACTTTGTGTGTGGCTTTCAGGACTAACCCTATTACCCCCAACAAGATCATATCCATTTCAGCCGCTTGCCTTTTCGATCACGTGAAAGTTGAGGGTTAAGTTGGCGGTACATGATCTGAAGAACACAATATATTTTTGCGGGAAGGGGGGAGTGGAGCCATGCGTAAGCATTTGCTGTAAGGCAATCTGTGGGAACAACTTCAATATCTGATTAGTTAATGTTGGAGGGGAAGGGTGGTGATACAGTTTCTCCATTGTAGTGTGAGCCACAATATGCCACATGTTACAGCAGGTGTACGAGAAGATGTCTTAAGTGGTTTCAGCACTCGAAGGCTTGTACATTACACCGGGGGCTCCATTACATCAAGTGAGGATTACTGGCACAATGGTTAGCACTGCTGCCTCACAGCTCCAGGGACCTGGATTTGATTCCCGGCTTGGGTCACTGTCTGTGCGTAGTCTGCACGTTCTCCTTGTGTCTGCATGGGTTTCCTCCGAGTGCCCCGGTTTCCTCCCACAGTCCAAAATTGTATTCGTTAGGTGCACTGGCCATGCTAAATTCTCCCTGTGTACCCAAACAGGCACCAGAGTGTGGCAACTCAGGGATTTTCACAGTAACTTCATTGCAGTGTTAATGTAAGCCTACTTGTGACTAATAAATAAACTTTAGAATTATTATTTTTGCAGCATATCCACTGAAGCTTTTCTCTATAACAAAATGGAGGAAGATAACAGAATTTTCACAACCTCTCTAGCTAGTGGAGCCATTGATGAGAAAATGTGCAATCTAATTAATATATTCAAGATTGGTTGAATCACAAGGTAATAGAGCTAAAATACATTATTTAATAATTCTCCACTTTAGAGTCAGTTGATGTTTAATATATTAATTAGCCCAATCTGTAATTGTTGGTGGTGGGCTTTGCTGGTCTCACTTATCTATGGTACATTACACCAACAACTTGTCTTAACTGAGTACCTTTAGTACTATAAAATATCCCAAAGGGCTCCACATGAATGTAAATGGACAAATGTGCACCAAGTCAAAGGCAAGGTTATGAAAAACTTGGTTTAAAAAAAAGTATGTTTCCTAAAGGTGGTATTGTGTGGAAAAGAAAATTCAGAAGCAAAGACTTAGGCAGTTGAGGAGCAACAGAAGGAGGAGCAACAGAATTCACGGATGCACAACAGGCTAGAATTGTAGGATATAGAACATGGAGGCTGTTTTGTTCATGGAAGCTAACAGGATCCTGTGTGTTCCCCATATTGTAGCAGAAAGACCTTTATTCATTCTCCAAATCCCCTTACCTTAAATACATCTGCAGCCAAATACCTGGGATTTAATGGTTTGAGTTATAAGGAGAGGCTGGGTAGACTGGGACTTTTTTCTCTGGAGCATAGGAGGCTAACGGTGAACTTATAGGTCTATAAAATAATGAGGGGCACAGATCAACTACATAGTCAATATCTTTTCCCAAAGGTAGGGGAGTCTAAAACTAGAGGGCATTGATTTAAGGTGAAAGGGGAGAGATACAAAAGTGTGCAGAGGGGCAATTTTTTTCTCAGAGGGTGGTGAGTGTCTGGAATAAGCTGCTAGAGGTAGTAGTAGAGGTGGGTACAATTTTATCTTTTAAAAAGCATTTAGATAATCACATGGATACAATGGGTATAGAAGGATATGGGCCAAATGTGGGCAATTGGGATTAGCTTAGGGGCTTTTTAAAAAAAGGGCAGCATAGACAAGTTGGGCCAAAGGGCCTGTTTCCATACTGTAAACCTCTATGACTATGGGTTAAGATGAAGTTTAGACTACAATCCAGGATAACAGGTTCAGGGATCACATACTCACCTGCTGCAGGACCAGGGAACTTGTAGGGTAAGTTACAGAAAAATGCATTTTGATTTTATCAGAACCTGTCATCATTTTCCCCCTTTTGGTTTCAGGAAATTTTTGCATCATGAAGTAATGATGTTTATATCTTTACACTGTCTTGACAGAAAATTGTCTATATATTTTTGAACTGTTCATTTTCTAATTTTGTGCTGTAATTTCCTCTTTAAAACCAAATTTAGATGTCATTTTTCTTTTTATTTGGTTCAGCTTTTATTAAGTATAATTGCCAATTTTAAAATCTACTATGAACTGTAATAATCCTGCTCCGCTAAAAGCTATCAACATGTCACACCTGTAAATAACACTCCAGATAACATGATAATGTCATGGCTACTTTCATTTCACCCTCTTGGTGACGTGAGGTGACCAATGGAGTGTCATTGCTACGTTTTTCTGTTCCACAAAGGGCTGTATCTCAACTATGTTGCAGATCTCACTCGAGCTCTTTTGCTGAGAAGAGGCTAGACTTCCATCAGTCTGAAAAAGGGACGAGTCTCCTTGGCATCCTTCTGAGTTACCTTTTGGCAGTGGCTCAAAGCCTGTCTCCCATTTCAAGATTAGGATGTATATGTGTTATTGGGGAGCAGGGGAGAAAGGTATACATTTCCTCGCAAAAGGATGCATTTCCTTGCATGTAGTTCTCAAAGGAATGAAGCTGAGGTTTCATTGTGATATGTCAGTCAATTCTACTATGGAGTGACCTTGGATCTAATGATTATATGCACACTCCGAGGCCTCCCTATAATGGCCACCATTGTAAGAGCCTAATATCCAACCAATGGATGATTGACTTAGTATGAAGCACTATAGAAAGGATCCGTGTTGAGGAACTGAGTAGGGTGCAGTGGTCCAGACTCTGAAATTTTTGATAACTTCCAGTTAGGGATCAATAACGTTTTGGGCCAGGATTTTCCAGCCATTTGCGCCAGGGGGATCTTATTGTTTCGCTGACAGCAGCAGGTTCCCTGGTGTCAGAGGATGCAAGCAATGGGAAACCCCACTGACAGCGGCAGGACAATAAGGTCTTGCCGCCGAACAACCGCAGGCCACGTCTGCTGCAAAACATGCCACGGGGGATGCATAAAATCCCACCCATGTTTTGAAACCCCAGAAACTTGCTAAGTGAATACAGTCCCAAGTTTCAATGGGTTTTGAACAAACAACACTAAATTTTACTGAACGAGGTCAAAAAAAATATTTATCTTGTACTCTAACATTCCAGGTAAGTGTGAGATGCATGTGAATTAACAGGCAAACTGTGGTCGAACACAACATACTACACAATAAATAGCAGATGCAACCAAGGTAGAGTTCATGAATTTCTCAACAACCTACCAAACATCAATAATACTGTTGTCAACCAATCTCACTGAAACTCTGCTTCTCTCTTAAAGGATTTCAGTCTTCATTTTCAAAGATCTTACTTTGAAATTTCCTCAAAGTTGCTCCAACTTGGTTGGCACCAATTCATAAAGCACAACCTCAGACCTTTGGCCACATCAAGCTGAACACTACTGCTCCAAAGGGATACTTTGGCAAATACAGTCTTCTGAAGGGCTTCTTTTGAGCCTTCTTCACTTAAACTCTGCTGCCCACCTCCTTTTGGAGCCTGTTTCTCTGCTCCTCTATTTTTAATTGAATTGGGTCTTTTTCTGTATCTGGCCCCTCGCTGGGACTATTTGTTTGGCACTTCTCTCTGTCCCCTCTCCCTGTCCCCTGCCTGGGTCACTTGCTGGCAATGGCACTCTACTCCCAGTCACCTGAACTGGGTTTTCGCATCTGTTTCTTATGCACAGGTGTACAGACGAGAGTTGAAATACCAATCTATGCCCGTGCAGCCCACTCAGAAGCCCATTGGCAATTGAAGTTCCTGACCTTAGCATTCTCAACAAGGTAAGTTTGGGTTTCATTATAGTGCCAATACAATGACTTTAAGATTGCTGTCAAATTTGAAGTCCTATTATTATATGTCATGTGTATATTTTGTAAATACTCCATTGTAAAGAGTCTGCTGAAGGTGGGTTGGGGAAGGATACCAAGCTTTTCAATGCACTTCTGAACACTTGTGAATTAGATGAATAAATGTTTAGTGTTAAGATGTTGCACATGGAATTGACTGCAAATCATCAGATCATAGGCAGCCTGGAATGTTGTGCGGAGCCATCATTTTTTTTAAAAAACTAAATCATATACGATTAAAAAATAATCAAGTAAAATAGACTTTACTAGTCACATATCAGTTACAAAGTATAACAGGTCTGCACCATCCTGACATGGAATGTGCCTTCTCACTACTATGTTCAGTTAATATTAAAGTAAAGCCAAAAATTCATGTGCACCAAACACTATATTAGTTTTTTAATTAAAGTCTGTGCAGCAGTTCTTTCAGCTCATGATTACAGTTCATGTTTGAATGGCATGCTGGATTAAGCCTTGACGCACCTAGGAGCTCACCATCACGTAATGGTATCCTCATACACCAGTGTATTAAACTGTCAGTTGTATACCCTCAGGGAGACAGCAGAGCTGTCACATTGTTGGCACAGTCCTAAATGTGAGTACATACTTTTGTCAAACTAAACTAATGTAAAATGTTTCATGGTTATAAATGCAAAAATTGAAGTGCCAAGACTTGGAGGTGTGAAGCCTTACACGCAGATCCCTTGATGACCCGAGCATCCTCATCCATGATATTGGGATATTTGATGAGGCTGCATCCATTTTTCCAGATGCAAAAGAGTGGCTGTGCATTTATGGTAACATAGGAACAAGAGGAAGCAATTTTGCCCCTCGAGTCTGTTCTGTTATTCAGTAAGATTAATCTGTAGCTCCATATACTTGCTATTTGCCCCATTTTCCTTAATATCTATGGTTAACTGAAATCTGTTAATCTCAGATTTTTTTAGGCATTTGTGGGACATTGGTGTCACAGGCTGGCCAGCATTTATTGCCTATTCCTACTTCCTGGAGCAAAGTTGAGAGTCAACCACATTACTGTGGAGTCACATGTAGGCCAGACCAGGTAAAGGCAGCAAATTTCCTTCCCCAAAGGATATTTGTGAACCAGATGGGTTTTTCTGACAATCAACAATGGTTTCATGGTCATCAGTAGATTCATAATTTCTGACGGTTTTTATTGAATTCAAATTCCACCATCTGCCGTGATGAGATTCAAATTCTGGTCCCCAGGACATAGCTGATTTTCTGGATGAATAGTCTAGTGATAATACTACTAGGCCATCACCTCTCCAGAATTAAAAATTTAGACATTTTCAATTGCAGTTTGCAACAAAGAGTTCCAAACCTCTGCCCATATGCTGAGAATGTATGAATGTCCACTCTCAGCTTGTGGAATTCATTGCTGGGATAGTTTATACCTCATTAGAATAAAGGCAATAATATTACTAACAAGACTTCCAAAGCTGTGATATATCCTCCTGTCTCACTGCCTGTGCCATGTCAGCTATTGATGTGGTGACTTTACTCCTTTTCATGAGGCATTGATACTGATATTCCACATGCAACAACATTTTGCATTTCTATAGCATCTTCAATATGGTAAAATATCCAAGCCTTCCTTATATGGAGCCGACACAACAAAATGAGCTGTGCAAGGAGGTATTAGAACTGGTGACCAAGAAATGATTGATAGGGGAGGCGATGACCTAGTGGTATTATCGCTAGGCTATTAATCCAGAAACTCCACTAATGTTCTGGAAGTCCAGGTCCAAATCATGCCATGGCAGATTGAGGATTTTGAATTCAATAAAAAAAATCTGGAATTAAGAATCTGCACGTGACCATGAAACCATCGTCGATTATCAGAAAGACCCACCTCGTTCACTAGTGTCCTTTAGGGAAGGAAATCTGCCGTCCTTACCCAGTCTGGCCTACATGTGACTCCAGAGCCACAGCAATGTGGTTGACTCTTAACTGCCCTCCGAGAGCAACTAGAGATGGGCAATAAATGCTGGCCAGCTGGTGATGCCCATGTCCCATGAATGAATAAATAGAAAAGAAGCAGTCTAAAAGTAGAAAGAGATTTAGGGAATTTGGAATTGAAAGGAGGATTGGCACCACTCATGGCTCACCTTAAGATTTGCACTGGACCATTCAGGACCATTCACACCAGAACGTTCTGGTCCAATCCTTGATTTCTGCCAAAATCAGCTAAGGTACCAATAATGGACAACTTTGGATCAAGAGATTCCTCCTCCTGATGGCTTTCTGTCAACTCTGCAGGAAAATGCACAAGTATGAGGAGTGGCTGATTGCCTTGGCAATGAGGCACCCTTTCCATAGGGTCTCCAAATCTCCAGGTTCATCCTGGAGTCTCCAGGAGTTAAGTAACCCCTGAGAACTCCTGGATGTCCTCTGGCTGGTGTGGACAAGAAAGGCTGAATGATTTCCTTCCGTATTGTAACTTTTCTATGGTTCTATATTTTTTAAAAAAATGATGCTTTATTGTTCACTTTGAATACTTTTCCTTATTAAGAGATATGAAATAAAGACAATATGATCCAACAGGGTTGCTGGAGAGGGGAGGTCATTTCATGAAACCTCCAAGTATCTTTTCCAACCAGAGACCCTACCTCCCCACGATCATAAAAATCATCATAGAAACCCTACAGTACAGAAAGAGGCCATTTGGCCGATCAAGTCTGCACTGACCACAATCTCACCCAGGCCCTACCTCCATATCCCTACATATTTTACCCACTAATCCCTCTAACCTATGCATCTCATCTCACTAAGGGGCAATTTTAGTATGGCCAATCAACCTAACCCGCACATCTTTGGACTTTGGGAGGAAACCCACGCAGACACAAGGAGAATGTGCAAACTCCACACAGACAGTGACCCGAGCCAGGAATTGAACCCACGTCTCTGGAGCTATGAAGCAGCAGTGTTAACCACTGTGCCACTGTGTCGCCCATCAAATGGCATGCTGACACTCATTGTCCAGATTCACAGCTGAAGAAGGGGCAGTAGGATTTTATATGCTGACAGTTGGTTAGCACCCATGGGACTGCACCCCAGTGCAAGTCTTGGCCTTATGTCAGTATTGAGCAAAGAGAAGGACTTGGTGGATGATGAGTCTGGGAAAGGATGTGTAGATAGTTTTGAGTCATGTTGAGATCAAAAAGGAAGTATTGGGTTCTTGAGAAACATTAAGGTAGACAAGTCCCCAAGGCCTGATGGGATATACCCCAGAATACTGAGAGAGGCAAGGAAGGAAATTGCTGGGGCCTTGAAAGAAATCTTTGTATCCTCACTGGCTACAGAGGAGATCCCAGAGGATTGGAGAATAGCCAATGTTGTTCCTTTGTTTTATAGAAGAGTAGCAAGAATAATCCAGATAATTACAGGCCAGTGAGCCTTACATCAGTGGTAGGGAAATTATTGGAGAGGATTCTTCGAGACAGGATTTATTCCCACTTGGAAATAAGTGGACGTATTAGCGAGAGGCAACGTGGCTTTGTGAAAGGGAGGTCGTGTCTCACGAACTTGATTGAGTTTTTCAAGAAAATGATGAAGATTATCAATGAGTGTAGGGTAGTGGATGTAGTCTACATCAACTTCAGTAAGGCTTTTGACAAGGTCCCTCATGGCAGACTGATGCAGAAGGTGAAGTCGCATGCATCAGAGGTGAGTTGACAAGGTGGACACAAAACTGGCTCGGTCAAAGAAGACAGAGGGTAGCAGTGGAAGGGTGCACTTCTGAATGGAGGGCTGTGACAAGTGGCGTTCCTCAAGGATCAGTGCTGGGACCTTTGCTGTTTATAATCATATATGATTTGGAGGAAAATATAACTGGTTTGATTAGTAGGTTTGCAGACAACACAAAGTTTGGATTTGCGGATCACGATGAGGACCATCAGAAGATACAGCAGGATTTAGATCAGTTGGAGACTTGGGCGGAGAGATGGCAGATGGAGTTTAATCTGGACAAATGTGAGGTGATGAATTTTGGAAGGCCTAATACAGACGGGAAATATACAGTAAATGGCAGAACCATTAAGACTATTGATAGGCAAAGGAATCTGGGTTACAGGTAGGGTTACAGGTATACAGGTCACGAAGTGGCAATACAGGTGAAGAAAGTAATCAAGAAGGCATACGGCATGCTTGCCTTCATCGGCTGGGGCATTGAGTTTAAAAATTGGCAAGTCATGTTGCAGCTTTATAGAACCTTAGTTAGGCCACTCATGGAATATAGTGTTCAATTCTGGTTGCCACACTACCAGAAGGATGTGGAGGCTTTGGAGAGGATGCAGAAAGCATTTACCAGGATGTTGCCTGATATGGAGGGTATTAGCTATGAGGAGAGGTTGGAGAAACTTGGTTTGTTCTCACAGGATGATGGAGGTTGAGGGGTGACCTGATTGAAGTCTACAAGATTATGAGAGGCATGGGCAGAGTGGATAGTCAGACACTTTTTCCCAGGGTGCAAGAATCAATTACTCAGGGGCACAGGTTTAGGGTGTGAGGGGCAAGGTTTAAAGGAGATGTACAAGGCAGATTTTTTAGAGTAGTGGGTGCCTGGAACTCATTGCTGGGGGAGGTAGTGGAAGCGGATACAGTAGTGAATTTTAAGGGGCATAGAATCATAGAAATCCTACAGGGCAGAAAGAGGCCATTTGGCCCATTGAGTCTCCACAGCCACAATCCCACCCAGGCCCTACCCCTATATCTCTACATATTTACCTGCTAATCCCTCTAACCTACGCATCTCAGGACTCTAAGGGGCAGCTCCTTTTTTTAGCATGGCCAATCAACCTAACCCACACATCTTTGAACTGTGGGAGGAAACTGGGGCACCCAGAAGAAACCCACGCAGATACAAGGAGAATGTGCAAACCCCATACAGCCAGTGACCCAAGCTGGGAATCGAACCCAGGTCCCTGAGGCTGTGAAACAGCAGTGCTAACACTGTGCAATCGTGCGCCCCTGATGCCACAGTGCTAACCACTGTGTTACTAGGTGGCTTGACAAATACATGACTAGGACGGGAATAGAGGGATATGGACCCCAGAAGGGTAGAGGGTTTAGCTAAGGTGGGCAACATGGTCGGTGCAGGCTTGGGAGGCCGAAGGGCCTGTTCTTGTGCTGCAATTTTTTGTTCTTCAGCAGGACTGGAGGAAATCGGAAGAATCATAGAAACCCTACAGCACAGAAAGAGGCCATTCAGCCCATCGAGTCTGCACCGACCACAATCCCATCCAAGCCCTACCCCCATATTGACCCATTAATCCCTCTAACCTACACATCACAGGACACTAAGGGCAATTTTAACAGGGCCAATCAACCTAACCCAGACATCTTTGGACTGTGGGAGGAAACCAGAGCACCCAGAAGAAACCCATGCAGACACAAGGAGAATGTGTAAACTCCACACAGACAGTGATCTGAGCCGGGAATCGAACCCAGGTCCCTGGAGCTGTGGAGCAGCAGTGCTAACCACTGTGCTACTGTGCCACCCAAGGGCTTAGAAGTGCTTTTATGATTTTGACTGTCAGTACATTGTAGAGTTCCACTTAGACTGCTGCTTGAAGCTAGTCCTGTAGCCCATCCCATTACGTTTCTGAGTTGTAGCCAATCAAATAACTGAACAAATGCACAATGAAACACTAGACTATTCTTGCCCTGGCCCCAGGCCCCAAACCACTTTCTCTACAAATATATGATCAATTAGAGTTTTTAACAGTAGACACAAGATATTACAGGAATATTTGAAAAGTGAATTCTGTCAGCTTTTTCTTCTCTGCATTGACAAAGAAAATGGGAGGATATGACTTTGTCGTTAGAAAAAGGCATCATTCTGCCATTTGTGTCTTCAAAGAGGATCTGCACCCTATCCCAACCCTGGCCCCCCACTAAATACTCTTTGGAAAAGTGTAGTAATCAAGATGGGATCTGCAAAATGTCTCAAAATCCAACAGTCACTCCTCAACCTTGTGGAGTAGTGCCCTTCCACAGGGATGTTTATTTCTCCCCATGGATAAGCGTCTTTCCTCCTCCCCCACCCCCCGCTCCAATCAGTTGCACAGCTTGTACATGTTGCGAGGTAAAATGAAAGCAAAATGTGGCACATGCTGAAAATCTGAAACCAAAACAAAGTGCTGGAAATACTCAACAGCTTTAGCAACATTTGTGAAGAAAGAAACAGCTAAGGTTTCATGTCAAATATGACACTTTTCTTCTGGGGAGATCTGTTCCAGAAATCAGAAGGCTGAGAGGTCACCTGATAAAAATCTACAGGAGTGGGAAGGAGTTTGATAGACCATAAGACATACGAGCAGAGTTAGGTCACTTGGCCCATCGAGTCTGCTCCACCATTCAAGCATGGCTGATATTATTTTTGTCATCCCCATTCTCCTGCCTTTTCCCTATAACCCCTGATCCCCTTATTAATCAAGAACCTATCAATCTTTGTATGAAAGATACTCAATCACCTGGCCCCCATAGCCTTCTGTGGCAAAGAAATCCACAGATTCACCACTCTGGCTAAATTTTTCCTCATCTCTGTTTTAAAAGATCACCCCCTTTATCCTGAGGTTGTTCCCTCGAGTTTTAGTTTTTCCTACTAGTGGAAACATCTTCTCCACGTTCACTCTATCCAGGCCTCACATTATCCTGTAAGTTTCAGTAAGATTTCCCCCCTCGTCCTTCTAAACTCCAACAAATACAGACCCAGAGTCTTCAACCGTTCCTCATATGACAAGCCCTTCATTCCAGGCTTCATTCTTGTCAACCTCCTCTGGACCTTTTCCAAGGTCAGCGCACCCTTCCTTAGATATGAGGCCCAAAACTACTCACAATACTCTAAGAGTCATATGCCACTTCAGAAGTACATCCATGCTCTTGTATTCTAGCTCTCTCAACATGAATGCTAACATTGCATTTGCCTTCCTAACTGCCAGCTGAATCTGCATGTTAACCTTAAGAGAATCTTGAACAAGGACTCCCAAGTCCCTTTGTGTTTCTGATTTCCTGAGCATTTCCCCATTTAGAAAATAGTCTATGTTTCCTCCTTCCAAAGTGCATAACCTCATGTTTTTCTACATTGTATTCCATCTTCCACTTCTTTGCCCACTCTCCTAACCTGTCCAAGTCCTCTGCTTCCTCAATACTACCTGTCCCTCTACATATCTTTGTATCATCTGCAAACTTAGCACCAGTGCCTTCAGTTTCTTCTTCCAAATCGTTAATGTATACTGTGAAAAGTTGTGGTCCCAGCACCGACCCCTGAGGCACGGCACTAGTTACCGGCTGCCATCCTGAAAAAGACAGCTTTATCCCCCCTCTCTCTGCCTTTTGCCAGTCAGCTAATCCTCTATCCATGCCAGGATCTTACCTTCAACACCGTGGGCTCTTAACTTATTTAATAGTCTCCTATGTAGCACGTTGTCAAAGGCCTTTTGGAAATCTAAATAAATCATGTCCTCTGGTTGTTCTTTACCTAACTTGCTTGTTACCTCCTCAAGAACTCTAACAGATTTGTCAAACATGATCTCCTCTTAATGAAGCCGTGCTGACTCAGTCCTATTTTATCATGCACTTCCAAGGACTCCATGATCTCAAGTTTAATAACGGACTCTCAAATCTTGCCAATGACCAAAGTCAAGCTAATCCGCTATAATTTCCCGTCTGTCACCTCCCTTCCTTCTTAAACAGCGGTGTCACATTGGCTACTTTCTAGTCCTCTAGGACCCACCCCGCCTCCAGTGATTCCTGAAAGATCACCATCAATGCTTCCACAGTTTCCTCAGCTATCTCTTTTAGAAACCTGGAGTGTAGTGCATCCAGTCCAGGTTATTTATCCACCTTCAGATTTTTCAGTTCCCCAGAACCTTCTCCTTAGTAATGGCCACTACACTCACCTGTGCCCCCTGACTCCTGGAGCTCTGGCATCCCACTGGTGTCTTCCACCATGAAGACTGATGCAAAGTAACTATTCAGTTCCTCTACCATTGCTTTGTTTCCTATTATTACTTCCCCAGCTTCATTTTCCAGTGGTCCAATGGCTATTTTTGCATCTCTCTTACCTTTTTTATATATTGAAAAAGCCTTTCCTATCTTCTTTTATTACTAACTAGCTTACACTCATATTTCATCTTCTCCCCCCTTATTGCTTTTTTAGTTGTCCTCTGCTCAATTTTAAAATTTTCCCAATCCCCTGGTTTCCCACTAATCCTCGCCACTTTGTATGCTTTTTCTTTTGCTTTTATGCCATCCTTAATTTCCCTCGTTCTCCCATTAGCATGTTTCTTCCTCCTTGGGATAAATTTCTGTTGTGCTTCCCAAATAACCCCCAAAAACTTCTGCCATTGCTGTGCCACATTCTTCTCTGCTAGGCTGTCTAGAATAGATGGAGAGAAACTGCTCTTCCACCTGTGGAAGAATCGAAAAACTAAGGACCATCATTATGAGGTAGCCACCAATAAATCAGGTAGGGAATTCAGGAGGAACCCATTGAGTGATTAGAATGTAAAGCTCAATACTGCAAAGGGTAGTTGAGAATTGCATAGATGCATGCAAGGGAAAGCTAACTGAACATAAGGACGAAATGAACAGAATCTTATGCTGATGAGTTAAATGAAAAGAGACAGGGAGGAGGCTCACGTGAAGTATAGGCAGCAGCATTGTCCAGTTAGTCTGAATGATTAGTTTCTCTGCTGTGAACTCCATGTCAGTAGTTCCATAACTGGTGCTCTAAATGCTGAACTTTACAAGACAGTTATCTTTTGAAATATACCTTTTATCTCAAAGTAAAACAGAATTCCAGATAAACACCTCGACTCGGAGACATGCCCATGTGATCCACTTGCCATGAGAGGCAAGGATGCCAGTTTAGACATCTTTTTACAATATCTCAGAGGAAAAGGGCAGCTGCTGTCTGAGATGGAGAGACAAGAAGCTACTGCTGTGGAGTATTAGGGAGAACCATTTTTGGTGTTGACAACCAAGCAGGATGCTGGGGAGAGTTTAGTTTCTGATCTGAAGAGAGGGAACAGATGACATGGTGCTCCTCTCTGTGTTTACAAAGTTATAGGATTGTAATTGGTCAGTGATATAAATCATTATCAAATTGAGTGAAAATGATATTCTGTTTTGATTTATTAATCCTTCAGTTGATTCAGTTCACTTTCATTTAAACAATCGCATCCTCTTGGCACAGAGTGGTTTGTTATAGGGTGTTGGCTATCATGCAGTAGGTTTTAATGAACTGTATAGGGCATTGGTGAGGCCGCAGCTGGAGTACTGTGTGCAGTTTTGGGCGCCGCACCTGCGCAAAGATATTTTGGCCTTGGAGGGAGTGCAGAGGAGGTTTACTAGGCTGATACCGGAGTTGAGGGGGTTGAGCTATGAGGAGAGGCTGAATAAACTGGGCTTGTACTCGTTAGAGTTTAGAAGAATGAGGGGAGATCTCATTGAGACGTATAAGATGATGAATGGGATGGATAGGATAGAAGTGGAAAGACTCTTCCCGTTCAAAAAAGACAGTAGGACTAGGGGGCACAGCCTCAAGATAAAGGGGGGGGCAGTTTAGAACGGATTTGAGGAGGAACTTCTTCACTCAAAGGGTGGTGAATCTCTGGAACTCTCTGCCCGTTGAAGTGGTGGAGGCTGCCTCGCTAAATATTTTTAAGATGTGGGTTGATGGGTTTTTGATAGGAGAGGGGATTAAGGGTTATGGGGAGAGGGCGGGAAAGTGGAACTGAGCAGCGACAGATCAGCCATGATCTTATTGAATGGCGGGGCAGGCTCGAAGGGCTGGATGGCCTACTCCTGCTCCTATTTCTTATGTTCTTAAAGTAGATTTGCTGTATATATTTATTAACTAAAAGAGCTAGGAAAGGGTTCAAATAAGGAGCTGTCTCTTGCTTTTGCACACAGCTCTGTCCAATATTAGATTGACCCCTAGGTTTGCATCACATGTTCTCTTTCATCACTGTGTAGGCAGTACAATACTCAATCCCATGTTAACCCTATATATACCAGACCCTTATACTACATCTGAGGTGGGATTTTACAGCCTTGCTCAGACAAGACCGGAAATTACTGCCTGAGGTGAACAGAGATATCTGTTATTGGACTGTTGCCCACGTTGTTTCTGTGGTGGGCGAGGTGGTGGAGTTCCAGCCCAGGTCTTTATCCAATGTATTTCAAGTTATTCCTCATTGTTATTATCCCATCTCCTTCCTTCAAATCTGAGTTTGTAGGTTCAGGTGGCCTGGAGATCAGCTAACCCATTCAAATTTCATTTGTATTACCGTCAGAGATGCGGTAGATTCTGTTGCTACAAGTGAACTCTGTTGATCTGGAGATTGTCCTGGCATCTGGGTGTCTTTTCATCCTCTTTGTCCAGTCCTTGGTGTCAAATCACTCTTTGCCGTTATGGTGATAGGTAGTTGTTGATTTATCCCACATTTTTCTCATGGTGAGAAATGCTGTGCTCACTCCCATAGCACTTTTCCTCCTTCTTTGTCATGTAGTTTACCATGATGCATATGGATGTCCATGCTGGAGTAATAGAACCTTCATTTCTGTTTGTTTCACAATCTTAGTCAAGCGTTTGATTACTTTCTTCTTTTCCAGTTTGTTTTAAGTTTATGAACCTTTCCCTTCAGTTCAGCAATAATGCTGGTAAGTTGAGTTGTTATCTCTGGAACTTTTTATTTAAGTTTGACAGTTCTATCTGGTCTTTTCAGAATCTTTATTTTGTGGTCACTGATCCTTTAGACTCTTTCAATTCATTTGCTGAATCTTCAATTTGTTCTGTAGAAATCACCTTTTCTGCTTTCAACATTTGGATTTTCCTGTCCATTATGCACAACTCCTCCTTCATGCTGTTCGGATTGGACTGAACTTCATCAGCTTTGGTTGTTAATTCTGCTTTCTAGCCACTGTTCTGATTCATCAGCGAATCTTCTCCTGTTCCCAGCCCAACATTTTACATGATGTTCACTTGACCCTTCTGCTCTTGAACTTCCAGCAAGTTTTAACTGAAAATCTACTTTGGCTGAGTTGTTTTTACAAGTTCATAATTAGAGCCTTTCAGGTCCTCCAAGTGTTCTTCCTGTGAGTGACATTTCAGTGTTCTCATTAGTTCTAATTTTTTCTTATCAAATGCATCTTTCATGCATAAAAGTTGAAAATCTACACTGATCTCTTTTTCCTTGCTGTGTATAATTCAGCTATGCTATCATTCAAGCTCACGTTCTGTAACTGTGCTTCTGCTAATTGTTTTCCAGATTCTTCATGAACTTTTGCTTTCTCCTGTAATTCTAGCTTTTTGATTTTCACCTCCTCATATATCTCTTTGGAATGTAATGTTTTTCTAAGCTTTCTTCCAAATGTCCATCATTTTTCATCAGCTCTACAGTCATTTTCTTCTACCTCTGACACCTCAAAATTTTGTTTAGATCTTGAACAGTTTGGCTCATTGACTTTGGTGTCTTCAGTGTTTTCAAGGATATATGCTCAACTTGAGCTTTGAGTTTCAAATTTTCCAATTCAGTTCTGACGTGAATGTTTTCTAACCTTATTTCATTTTCCTTTTACCAAGTTTGTTTTTTATTTGGGGGGGGGGGGGGGGGGAGGTGGGGTGGTTCATTATATAGCTTTCCTTAATTATTTGGCAAAGGCTTTTAATATTTCATCAAAGCTGATTGAGGATTCATCAATGGACTGAATTAGGATTACTTCATCAGCAAGTTCATAAAACCAGGTATTAATCTGGACTATTTCAGACTTTCTACTTAGACTTGATGTACTCCAGTAGTTCAAAAATTCTCTTCTACAAGTGCCCAATTTTCCACTGGATTTGGCACTTGAATGAGTCCAAATTTTATTGGATTTCATGGTTAAAACAATTAAAATGTAGATTCAGCTTTAAGAAGTTGCTGAAATTCAAGATGGAATCCTCACTTTTTTTTTGAAAAAAAAGGGTTTTCCCGCTCTTGCCAGTTTTGGCAGGCTCCTACTACAATGGCACCTGTTCTCAGCCTTGAGAATTTTAAACAATGGTGCTTGGATTTACTAGCTGCAGATCTCATTGTTTCACCACTACACCCTAGGGTCATAAATACGTCAAATCCTGGCCTTTAGTCTTTAAAGCTAGTCCTATAGTCATGATTCTTTTGAATGGATTAATTTTTTTCCTCCCTTTTCAGAGAGAGCTTTGACACCATGTGTTCAGGCACCAATTCAGGAAATAGGTTTTTCCGATGTAAGTTTCTGTATGGCAATTTCTGACCACTGAACTAGATAAAAGGTCCTCAGGATTTGTTGTATCCTGAAGTTTAAAAGTTTTAGCTCACCCCTGCTTGTTCGGCTGACATCGCACTCTGAAAATTAAAGCTGGACTTCCAAGAGATCCTATGGATCTTTATACTACAGTGAGGAATTTTGAATATCAAGCTTTCCCTTGGTGATTTTTTTTTTCTGTGCATCTGCTTCTTGAGCTTTTCTTCTGGTCTGATTCCTTTTAAATTTTTGTTTAGTCTTGTAGGACGTTAATTTTTGGGTTTGTCCATTCAATGCCACCACATTATCAGGTGTTGGTCAGTAAGTCTTAATGAAGTCTTCATAATCCTAAATAGGTTACCTGGGTTTGTTTATTAACTACAAGAATTATGTACATACATACAGTCAAATGTTCAAGTTCAGAGCTATTTCCATGCTTGCTTGTGTACATGGCTCTGTCCAACACTAGACTGACCCCTAGGTGCGAGATATAAGTTCTCTTAAACCATTGTGTAGGCAGGATTATATTCAATCCCACATTAACCAATAAATGCCAGGCTCTAATCTGTGAATTATTCTGTCACTGTTTTCAATATTGGAAGTTTTACAATTGTAGCAGTCAACCGCCAAACAGAATTGGCTGCTGATAATTTTCATCTGTTCCCCCCCATACGGATCTGATTTACATGAGTTAGCACTTAATAGATTGATGAAAAACTCTTACCAAGTAATAAGTTTTATTTTAAAGAAAAAAGCGGCTTGTGTCCTGCTCTTGTGATTTTACAATATTGAACTAACCCTTCTAAGTTTTCAGAGTCCCATTTTAGTTAATGCCAATTATACATTTTAAGGAGTGTTTTGAAAGCTTCTGGAAGAGTCTGGAAACCTGTGGGTTAAAATTGGTCGCTACATCCAAAGCTAATACTTGCTGACAACTATTGCAAATCTGAATTAATAAAATCATCTGTCGTAAACAAGTGAGGTCGAGCAAGAATTAAACAGGAGATATGATAGAACAGCTTGCTAGCATGATGCATTGAAAGCAAATCAGTGGCTGTGAAGGACACAGGGAGGCCAGCAGAATGGTATCTTACAGTAGTTCAAGGCCAAGTCACAAATGAAGTGTAAATAGCTGGATGGTTTGAGGAGGAGAGGCTCCAGTGGGTACGCGACCACTATTTTTCCAAGTAGAAACAGGATACTCCCTTTGGCTGAAGCCATGAAGGGATTTCGTTACCAGTTGAAAGTGATTATTACATCAGGCACACATCAAACATTCGTGGGATCGTTTTATTGAAATAGTGGGGTTTTTGTCTTTTTTTCTGAGATATGACCTTTCCTACCATGCGCTCTCTGTGTGCACTGAAAGGGAACGGGACTGGAGCTGAGATAAGAGGAGTTTTCAGGTCAGCTTGGGTTCCTAGATTGGTCACTGTGGAAATTTTCCAAAGGAGCTGCCATTTTGGATTCCGTAGCCAGCATGGCCATAAAGTGTGAGCTTTTTGCTGTCTGCACAAACTCACACTCATAACAAAAATACAACTTGCAACTAAAAGCACATGTGCAAACACAGTTAAACACACAGCGCACACATCTAAATACACACATGCCATATAAAATTTACAACAGACAAGAAAAAGCAATCTGATCTAACTAGACTGTCCCCCACAGTTAGACAGAGCAGAGGCTCCATCTGCCCCCTCAAATGGCTCACCTGATGAAGAAGCAGTGCTCCAAAAGCTTGTGATACCACATAAAACTGTTAGACTTTAACCTGATGTTGTGAGACTTCTTACTGTGCGCACCCAGTCTAACGCTGGCATTTCCACATTGTGAATGCTATTGATTCCTTCATCATACCATAAATGTAAAGCCTCAACATTATCTTAAAACCTACAGTGTTCCAAAATGGGAATTAGTCTTCTAGTAGATCTCCTGTGCACCCTTTCAAAGCCTCAATATTACTGACCATGTGAGGAGACCAAAACTAATAAAGGCTTAATAAAGATCTTGTATAAGGTAAATAAGCACATGCAAACCACATACATACATACAAATGTACACATATGACTTAATGGACAAACGTAACACTTGTATACACAAATAGACACTTGCATTCATGATTAATACACACAAATAAACACCAATAATCCCAAGCAGTTTATTTCTCACCTCTTACTATACGTGGCACTAATTCAGGCATGGGCACTATCTTAACCCATTCAAAACCTAACCATCTAGGCAGAGTAAAAGCAGAGCCCTGAGTGTCAACAGGCAAATCAACGGTGTGGGGAAGGACTCATCACAACGGTGTTTAATCCTCTTACCCAATGTCCACATACAGATCAAACACACTCATGAATGTACACAGCCAGGAATGGATTCTCGGAGGATTTGCGAGGTACTGTAAACTTCACAGTTACTCAAGAGGAAAACACTGCAATCAGATGGCAAAGTTTCAGGTTCTGTATTACAGACCCATTTTCTTCCAATCCTTCCAACCACGCCTGCTCCATAAAGTAAACAGATTGGAGTCGGTGACAAGTGAAAAACATATCAAGGAGCTCGGATAGCATGATGAACTGCTTTTTGTGGTTTCTCAAAGCTACCTGAACTCCAAGGTGTGTTACATCCTTCGAACTTGCCACAACATGCAGCCATGGCTTTGATACAGGTGAAATTCCCACTAGGGTTGTTTATCCAGGGCTAGATCAGTTCATTTTTATTTTGGGAGTTTGTGGGGGGGAGGGTGTTGGGGGGGGGGGGGGGGGGGTGATGGTTGTTAAGGGTGTAGGGGAGGGGAGGGGTGTGTGGGGTGGAGTGGGGGCTGCACCTCGATGTCCTGAAGCCCATAACTTGAACTGAAACGCTGATGCACTGTCTGAGTTTGAACTTTACCGATACCAGATTCTATTTCATAAGCGTGTGGGAACAGCAGACCAGGCAAGTATTAGATTTAAAATAAAAAAACAACAGATGTCTGGCTGAGTTTAACTTTAGTAATTCAACCTCCTAGTTCTTCCAGCATTCCTAAATCACAGATTTCACTCAGGCAGCTTGAGGTGTCACCAGAAAATTTACCTTGGCTCCTGTCAGCCGTATATCACTCCATACTTAATAACATATTTAAATACAGCCATTTTCACCAAAGGCACTTTGCATTGCAATAAAGTAAAAGGAAGACTTGCATTTATGTAGCGCATTTCACAACTTGAGGATGTTCCCACCAATAAGATATTTTTTAAGTTATAGCTACCTGTGGGAAACACAGCAGCCAATTTGTGCACAGCAAGCTCCCACAAACAGCAACTGGATAATGTCCAGAAAATGTCTTTTTTAGTAATGTCAACTGAAGGATATATACTGGTCCTGACATCAGGGAGGTCTCCCCTGCTCCTCTCTGAAATAGTGCCATGGGATCTTTTATGTCCTGATTTACAATTTGTGCTGGTGCAGTAAACAATTAGAATCATAGAACCCTGCAGTGCAGAAAGAGGCCCTTCGGCCCATCGAGTCTGCACCGAACATAATCCCACCCAGGCCTTACCCCCATATCCCTACATATTATACCCTCTAACCTACACATCCCTGGACACTAAGGGGCAACTTCTTAGCATGGCCAATCAACCTAACCCACACATCTTTGGACTATGGGAGGAAACCGGAGCATCCAGAGGAAACACACGCAGACACGAGGAGAATGTGCAAACTCCACACAGACAGTGACCCGAGCCGGGAATCAAATTCAGGACCCTGGAGCTGTGAAGCAGCAGTGCTAACTACTGTGCTGCCCACAATTAGGAAGGCAAGTGGTACGTTGGCCTACACCACGTGAGGATTTAATTACAGGGGGAAAGATGTTTTGCTGCAGTCATATAGAGCTTTTGTGAGACCATATCTGGATGTTTGAGGTATAGTTTTGGTCCCCTGGTCTAAAGAAGGATATACTATTTCCAAAATGGAATCAGTGCAAGGCAACCTCTTGCAAGCAGTGTCCAGTATACCTTCTAATTCTATTTTTTACTCTTGTTCTATGCTTCTAAAACTTCATTCTAACTCTTTAATATTACATTCTGCACTGTCTCATTTTCTTCACTATGAATGGCATGTTTTGTCAGTATAGCGTGCAGGAAACATTACTTTTCACTGTATACATGTGACAACAATAAATCAAAAACTTGGAATGAAATGGAAGATAACCTGGGACGGTGGGATTGTTTTATGAGGAGAGATTGAGAATAGCATAGGGTTTAAGAGCAGGGAGGTTATGCTGGAATTATATGAAATGTTGGTTATGTCATAGCTAGAGTATAGTGTGCAGTTCTGAAGTCATCATTTATAGGAGGATGTGGTAGCATTGGAAAGGATATAGAGGAGATGGATGATGAGCTGGAGAATTTTTAATTATGAAGAGAGATTGGATAGACTGGGGTTGTTTTCCTTGGGACAGAGGAGATTGAGGGGAGACGTGGTTGAGATGTATAAAATCACGAGGGGCATAGATAGACAGGGTGAAACCATTCCTTTTGGTGGCAGGATCAATGACCGAGGGCATAGATTTAAGGTAAGGGGCAGGAGGTTTAGAAGGGATGTGAGGAAACCTATTTCACACAGAAGGTTAGTAGGAATATGGAACTCGTTGCTTGAAAGCGTGGTGGAGGCAGAGACCCTCATAACAGTTAAGAAGTACTTAGATGTGCACTTTGCGCTGCCAAGGCACACAAGCAATGGGCTGAGTGCTGGGAAATGGGATTAGAATAGTTGTGGTTTGTCTTTGACCGGTGCTAGGCTGAAGAGCCTTTTTCTGTCCTGTATACCACTCTGACTATGAAGAAACGAGGTCTGTATTGTCTAGAATTTTGAAGAGTGAGCAAGTGACTTCAATGAAACTTACAAAATTCTTACAGGGTTTGACAGGATTGACGTGGATGTTTCTCTTGGCTGGTGAGCCCAGAAGCAGGGGGCACAGCCTCAGAATCAGGGACAGGCCATTTAGGACTGAGATGAGGAGGAATTTCTTCACTTAAAAGGGTGATAAATCTTTGGAATTTTCTACCCCAGAGTGCTTTGCAGTTCAATCACGTGCACGTTCAAGACTAAAATCAATTGATTCCTGGCCAGGAATGACTTCAATATGGGCATAGTGCAGGAAAGTGGCATTGTGATAGATGATCTGCCATATTCTAATTGAATGGCAGGGCAGGCTCAATGGGCTGAATGGCCTGCTCCTGTTCTTACATTGTTATATTCCTCTGCCCACTTGAGAGGGCAGATGGAGCCTCGGTTTAACGTCTCTTCTAAAAGACAGCATTTCCAACAGTGCAGGACTCCCTTATTACTGTAATCCAGTGTCAGCCTAGATTTTTGTGCTCGTGTCTCTGGGACAAAGGACCCACAACCTTCTGATTAAACAGGCAATAGTGTAATGTTGTGAGGCACAGATGGCACAATAAGTCTTATTCAATAAAAAAAAACTTAGTCCCATTGATAACATTAGAATTTCTCAGACTGCTTCACAATCGTGTTTTGTGTGTCACTGTGGTAATATAGCAAACATGGCAGCCAATTTGTGCACTGACAGATCCCACAAACAAGACTGATAAATAACCAGATAATGAATTTTAATTACATTGGTTAAATGATGAATATTGGCCAGCTCGCCCAGACAGGAAGGAACATCTCCACATCTTCCCACACATTGAAATCTTTCATAATCTTAAAGCCCTCTGTCAGGTCACCCTTCAGCCTTTCTCTTTCCTAAAGAAAGGAGCCCCCAGATTGTTCAAACTTTCTACAAAGGAAGAATTCACTTTACCTAGCTTTGTCACATCAGCAGAGGACATTGGAAGTGATCATTGAGAGATTTTACATAATAGATCAGCTTTGTGTGTGTAATGGACAATCTGAAGATTCTCAGAGAAGGTGTTTGATTGGGGCTGATTGGTGCCACCAAATAGATCAACATCTGTTGAGAAGGGGCACTGAGATTCACAAAGACATGAGCAACTGTTGAATTTCAATCCCTGAAGCCCTTGGGTAGGGAAGGATCTACCTCACTCCGGATTCTGCAGCTGTTCCATCAACAGGTGGGTGGGATTCATTTTTAATACAGAAGGTATTGCTGTGGAACGGGAGGAGCAGGCACTACAATTGCTGCCCCCTTCCTCCCCCTTCCCTCCCTTTCTCTCCCCTTGGCCTGTTCCACCCCTAGACCAAGACATTGAAGCCAATTATAGACCCTTCCCTCAAAATACTCCCCAATCTGAAATTAATTAACTGAGTACTGGTCACTCTGTACGTCTCTGTATCGTAATGAACAAATCATTGAGACATAATGCCATGATTTTGGGGTGGGCTAGGAAGTGGGGGGGGAGGTTAGTGGGAAGTAAAGAGCTTAAATCAGCCTTTTATGCGAAAAATAAAATTAATTGTGGAGATTCTAATGACTAAGTTGTCAGTCTAACTCTTTCAAATGTTAAAGTGGGACGTATAAGTAAACAGCATTTCACAATCTTTAAACTCACACAGACATCTTTAGCAGTGAATTCCTGTAAATAATTCTATATTAAGCTATTTATTTATTAGTGTTACAAGTAGGCTTACATTAACACCGCAGTGAAGTTACTGTGAAAATCCTCTAGTCACCAGATTCTGACGCCTGTTCAGGTAGACTGAGGGAGAATTTAGCCTGGCCAATGCACCTAATCAGGTCTTTTGACCTGAGAGAGGAAACCAGAGCACCCAGAGGAATCCCACCCAGATCCAGGGAGAACATGCAGACTCCACACTGACCCAAGTCAGGAATTGAACCTGAGTCCCTGGTGCTGTGAGGTGGCAGTGCTAACCACTGTGCCACCGTGCTGCCCTAATTTGATGTTTGCATAGCTTATTGTTTTACAAACCTGCTGATCTGAAGCCATGACTCTCAGAATGGCTGCTCTTGTAAAGCTGGCTCCGCCAGTTCCACAGCAATACCTTTTTTATATTAAAAATGATTCCCACTTACCTGTCAATGAGGGCAGCGGCAGAATCCTGAGTGAAGTAGATTCTTCACCTTCCCTGCTTGTAGAAAACAATTCCACAAAAAAGATTCCTCTGTGTGCCAGGCCTTTAGTGTACACATTAGACCAACCTAATGCATGTTTTAGGCTTCCCAGGGACATATATAAATTTAACAGTCGGACCCAAGCCTGCACAGATTAGCTGCTAACTTCCCACTGCCAATTTGGTCAGTATTATACCCATTTTATATCAGATAATTAGGCATTTCTATCTCTAAACGGTTTCTTCCACTACCCAATTGGGTCAGGAATCAAAATTTAACAGTTGCCTGTATGTCTCTGAAACTCAATGCCCCTTCTCAACAGATCATGATCTATTTAATGCCAATTGAGCCCAATTAAACAGCTTCTCTGAGAAGCTGTTCCACATTCTGCACAAAACCTGTGAAAATAAGCGGTTCCAACCTCCAATCTTGTTTGCGGCTTGTGCTTTTTGTTCTTGTGTTCCCTAGTCTTCTGTTCGTTGGCCAAGTTAAATATTTTGCTTACTTTGACCTTAAATATATCTTTCAGTAAGTTAAGTGTAGCTTTACAACATGTGTGATTTGATTAGATCAATTACTTTTTACTCAAGTCTGACGAATGCTGAAGGATACTTCTGCAAGCCTGTGTGGTGGAAGGATTTGTGAGCTGATTAACAATTTGACAGGTTGGACACGGATTCTCTTTAACTTGGCTGCAGTCATCTTTCCATGTAAGCCAATAGATTGTCTAGTCCTCTAGAATGGGAGAGTTTAATGGGAAGTCACAACTGATCTACTGATACTCCCCGGCAGATTCATCAGCCAATATTTAGATATTTGCTTGGTGCTGCCGAAACCTTTAATTTGATTTATTATTGTCACATGTATAACAAACAGTGGAAAGTATTGTTTCTTGCGCACTATGCAGACAAAACGTATCATTCATAGAGGAGAGAGTGCAAAATGTAGTGTTACAGTCACAGCTAGGATGTGGAGAAAGATCAACGTAATGCAAGGTAAGTCCATCCAAAAGTCTGGCAGCAGGGAAGAAGCTTTTCTTGAGTTGGTTGGTACGTGACCTCAGACCTTTGTATCTTTTTTCTAATGGAAGAAGGTGGAAGAGAAAATGTCCAGGGTATGTGGGGTCCTTAATTACGTTGGCTGCTTTGCAGAGGCAAGGGGTAGTGTAGACAGAGTCATGGATGGGAGGCTGGTTTGCATAATGGATTGGGCTGCATTCACAACTTTTGTAGTTTATTGCAGTCTCAGGCACAGCAGGAGGCATACCAAACTGTGATACAACCAGAAAGAATGCTTTCTATGGCGCGTCTGTAAAAGTTGATGAGATTCGTAGCTGACATGTATGGGCCAAGTGCTGGAAAATGGGGTTAGTGTAGTCAGATCTTTGTTGATAGTGTGGACACGATGGGCTGAATGACCTCCTTCTATGAATCAGGACAGAGAGGAATGGCCTGGAATGCTGCAGGCATTCTGCCACTGAAGCACAGGCTGGCCCTGCTGAAGAATGATGTAGAGATGCCGGCATTGGACTGGGGAAAACACAGTAAGAAGTCTCACAACACCAGGTTAGAGTCCAACCAGTTTATTTGATAGTAATCTCACAAGCTTTTGGAAATGGTGTTCCTTCGTCAGGTGTGTAGAAATATCAAATAAACTGGTTGGACTCTAACCTGGCGTTGTGAGACTTCCTGCTGAAGAATAGAGAAGTAGAGATGCCAGTGTTGGACTGGGGTAAACACAGTAAGGTGTTGTAAGACTTCTTACGAAGAATACAGAGTCCAGTGTCCTGGCTTCTATCACACTTCCCAACAGCCCATTCCGACTGTTCATCACCCTCTGTGTAAAGGTGAACCGGGGAGCATTTTCCAAATTAATTTTTGGGATGTGAGTTGCTGCTAGAAAGGGGATATCAGAAACCAAAGCACCAGGAGGAAATCTACAGACACAGGGAGAACATACCACACAGACAATCAATCACCCAAGACTGAAAATGAACCTGGGTCCCTGGCGGTGAGGCAGCAGTGTTAACCGCTGTGCCACTCATTCCTTTTGCCTCGTGTCAGTTTCCAAAGAAAAGCATTGAAATGCAAGTACAGCAAAGCAGTTCTTTCAATCACATTAGAATGATATACACATATCCAAACATTTCCTGGTACTTACTGAAAACTCCTGAATCACCCATATAATCATCATCATTGCAAGGGACGCATCTTCACCATACAGACTGCAGCCACTCAAGAAAGCAGCTTGCAACCCTCAACTTGCCAAAGCATGTTGCCAGCAATGCCCACGCCACTCAAATGATCTCTGTTCTTCCCTTGAATGTTTTCCTCATACAGTGATGTGCCTGCAGTTATTATCTTGGGTTTAACTTCTCCTGTCCTATTTTATCCCTCTTATAAGAAACCCTCTGCAACATCTCTTCAAACCCAGAGACCCTGACCCTTCAGGTTGCAATGGCAGCCTTGCTGCCACAAGGTGGCACATCAGTGGGCAGTCCATGAACAACATTGCTTCTCTTGAAGAAAGAAAGGTGGCAGATTCCTGGGGCTTTTCAAAGTGATTATATGGGTGATTCATGAGTTTTCATAAAAGTACCAGGAAATGTTTGGATGTGTATATATCATTCCAATGTGATTGAAGGAACTGCCTTGCTGTACTTGTATTTCAATGCTTTTCTTTGAAAACTGACACAAGGCAAAAGGAATGAGTGGCACAGTGGTTAACACTACTGCCTCACTGCCAGGGACCCAGGTTCATTTCCAGCATTGGGTGACTGTGAGGTATGTTTTCCCTGTGTCTCTGTGGGTTTCCTCCAGATGCTCTGGTTTCTTCCCACGGTCTGAACATAGAAACATTGAAGATAGGAGCAGGAGGAGGCCACTTGGCTCTTCGAGCCTGCTCCACCATTCATCACGATCCTGGCTGATCATCCAACGCAGTAGCTTAATCCTGATTTCTCCCCATAAACTTTGACCCATTCGCCCCAAATGCGATATACGTCTAACCATTTCTTGAATACATTCAATGTTTTGGCACCAACTACTTCCAGTGGTAATGAATTCCACAGGCTCACCACTCTTTGGGTAAAGAAATGTCTCCTCATCCCCATCCTAAATGGTCTAACCCAAATCCTCAGATGGTGAACCCTGGTTCTGGACTCCCCCACCATCAGGAACATCCTTCCTGGATCTACCCTGTCTGTTCCTGTTAGAATTTTATAATTCTCAATGAGATCCCCCTTGTAGTGCAGGTTAGACGGATTGGCCACACTAAATTGTCCCTTAGTGTCCCAAGATGTGTAAGTGACTGGGGTAAATATGGGGAGTTACAGGGCTGGGGCCTGGATAGGTGCACTGTCACAGAGTTAGTGCAGACTTGATGGGCCAAATGGCTTCCTTCTGCACTGTAGGGATTCTATGAAACTACATTAAATCTTGTGCAGAAATATCTTTAAGTCATATTTTGACATCTACTGTCAAAGATCATAGAAATTTATTATTTCAAACTCCAACTAAAAGGGGTTTAAACTGTTACTTTTGAAATGTTCCATTATTTTGATATTGAAATCTTTCAAATAGAATTTTAGGTGATATCACAGAAATCGTAGAATCCCTACAGTGCAGAAGGAGGCCATTCAGCCCATCAAGTCTGCACCAACCACAATCCCACCCAGACCCTATTGCTGTAATCCCATGCATTTACCCTGCAAATCCCCCTGACAATAGGGTCAATTTAGCATGACCAATCCACCTAACCCACACATTTTTTGGTCTGTAGGAGGAAACCCTACAGACAAGGGGAGAACGTGCAAACTCCACACACAGTGACCTGAGGCCAGAATCAAACCTGGGTCCCGTCTCTCAAATGAGCCCTGTGAGACAACAGTGCTAACCACTGTGCCACCGTGCTGCCCCGGTTTACGGAGACTCATCGAGATGGTGACATAAGCATGTTTTATTTCATTGCGAAATGCCTGGTTGTATTATTAATGGAAAAGATCCATATGCAGAGTAGGAAGGTGAAGTACAATCTATAAAGACCTAGCAGAAAGGTGTGTATGCAGCCTGTAGCTCAGTGCATTCTGGCCTCAGGAATAGTGTACAGCAGCAGAAGGGTACATGCACAGCCTCCTGCTCAGTGTACACTGAGCACACGTGTACACATGTGCTCCGGAATAGAGGGCAGATAAGAAATAGGAAAAAATATCTTTTAATGGTAGGAGTAAAAATAGATGAATATAAAGACTCAATGAATGTTGGTGGGGATGGGTGGATAAAAATGGATTTTAAAATTCTTTAAAATTTTAAAATGTCCAAATCCTGCCACAGCCTCACCCCCTACCTTGCTCTGCATCTGTGCCAAGATGTTTCCATCTTTCCATTCTGGCTTCTAGAGCATTCCTTTTTTTTGTCACTCCACTATTGGTGGTTGTATCTTTGACTGCCAAGGCCCTAAGCTCTCTCTAAACTCTTTCTCTAGACTTCCACACCTCTTCGCCCCTCTCTTCTTTGGGTTTTGACCATCTCAGGTCTGAGGTGCAACTAGCAGGAGAATCATCTATGTTCATAAGGACAATGTGTAAGGGTCCTCCAGGCCTAAAATAGGGAATGCATAAGAATCCCATTAGCCATGAGAAATGGGACATCACTGCTAGCAATAGAAGGGACATGGGAACAGGAGTAGGCCATTCAGATCACTGACCCTGCTCTGCCATTTAATACAATCATGATTGAACACTTCAATGCCTTTTACTCCCACTATCCCGATAACCCTTTATGTTGTTAATTAAAAATCCCCAAAGATGTGCAGGTTAGGTGGATTAACCATAGGAAATGTGGAGTATTACAGGGATAGAACAGGGGAGAGGGCCTGGGTAAGGTGCTCTGAGAGTTGGTGCAGATTCAATGGACCAAATGGCCTCTTCTGCACTATAGGGATTCTGTGATTCTAACTTAAACATGTTCGCTGATGCTTCAGATATCAGCATTCAGAGGAACGATACTCAAAGATGACATGACGTGAAAATGAAATGAGGCAATTAATTCTTTCATTGCCAGACAAGCAAAGAAAGTGGACAAGCAAAGAAAGTGCTCTCAAACTGAAACCGCACTAGCTGATTTTGAAAAATGGACTTCAGTATTCTGTTTTCCTACATTTCCTTCCATCCACCACTGGTATCTGTGCCTTCCCAACCTCTGAAACCTCCTTCCTAAATCTCTGTCTCTCAGCTCTTTTAAGACATACTTGAAAACCCACCTATTAAATCAAACTTTTTCACGTGTCAATTTTTGTCCCTCACAGAAGGTGGACATTACATTAATTATACAATGGCTACTTTAGATTGCATTTTGTTAGGTTGCTTCATAACAAGTTTTTGGGATACAGTAAAATGAATAATTTGAGACCTGCTTAGGTTCAAACTCAATTTGTTTCCCCCATATTATTGATCCTAAATCAACAGCTCCATTCTCATTGTGTCATCTGACTTCTGGGGATGGTAGAAGATGAACTGAGATTCTAAGCCTTGGATCTTGAATGAGGCTATTTCAGACTGAGGCACTGTTCACCCTACTTCACCCTCATGTACTTTACATACCTATATTCCTAATAGAAGGGAAATTTTCTAAATTAATTATTAAGCCTATGTAACAATAGCCATTTACACTCCAAAAGTAAGTTAGTTGTGAAGTGTTTTGGAATGGGCTGAGGATATGAGA
This sequence comes from Carcharhinus amblyrhynchos, assembly GCF_965287045.1. NCBI lineage: Eukaryota > Metazoa > Chordata > Chondrichthyes > Carcharhiniformes > Carcharhinidae > Carcharhinus > Carcharhinus amblyrhynchos. Next base: position 8,031,059 of record NC_137343.1, on the reverse strand, counting down.
GGACTTTGTGGATATGAGTGATGTGTTGAGTATAGGGCTAACGGGAGGACTTTGAATAGTGTGGATGAACAGAGGGATCTAGGTGTATGTGTACATAGATCCCTGAAAGTTGGGAATCAAGTAGATAAGGTTGTTAAGAAGGCATACGGTGTCTTGGCGTTTATTGGTAGGGGGATTGAATTTAGGAGTCGCAGCGTCATGTTGCAACTGTACACAACTCTGGTGCGGCCGCACTTGGAGTACTGTGTGCAGTTCTGGTCCCCACATTACAGGAAGGATGTGGAGGCTTTGGAGAGGGTGCAGAGGAGGTTTACCAGGATGTTGCCTGGTATGGAGGGGAGGTCCTATGAGGAGAGACTGAGGGATTTGGGGTTGTTTTCGCTAGAAAGAAGGCGGCTAAGAGGGGATCTTATTGAAACATATAAGATGATTAGAGGTTTAGATAGGGTGGATAGTGATAGCCTTTTTCCTCGGATGGAGAAAGCTAGCACGAGGGGGCATGGCTTTAAATTAAGGGGGGGTAGTTATAGGACGGATGTCAGGGGTAGGTTCTTTACCCAGAGGGTGGTGAGGGATTGGAATGCCCTGCCTGCTGCAGTTGTAAATGCGCCTAGTTTGGGGGCGTTTTAAGAGATCTGTGGATAGGTTTATGGACGAAAAGGGATTGGTTTAGATTAGTGGGTCATTGTTTTTTTTTTTAACTGGTCGGCGCAACATCGTGGGCCGAAGGGCCTGTTCTGCGCTGTTATGTTCTATGACTTAATGAAATTCCTTCTAAATGTTAGTAGGCCAACATCTTTGCAGAAGTTCATAAGAATGCCAAGAGGGATACTGAGAATCCTCCAGGATTGAGTAAAGATTACCAATTAGTCTTGAGTAGAAATTGGATGCAATGGAAAAATCTGCTTAGTACTAATGCCTCACACGCCAGGGACCAGGGTTCGATTTCCGGCTTGGGTCACTGTCTGTGTGGAGTTTGCACGTTCTCCCCCATGTCTGCGTCGGTTTCCTCCCACAGTCCAAAGATGTGTGGGTTAAGTGGATTGGCCATGCTAAATTACACCTTAGTGCCCTAAAATGGGCAGATTAGATGGATTAGCCATGGTAAATGTGTGGGATTATGGGGATAGGGCAGGGGAAAGCGTCTGGGTGGGGTATTCTGTCTCGATGGGCCAAATAGCCTCTTCTGAGATTCTATTCTATGATCTATAGTTTACTAAATGTGTTCAATAATTATTCTGCATATGAATTACATTGTTCATCTGGTACTTAACAAGCGCGTTCAAGTAGCAGCAAAATAGAGCAGTGTCATGCAATGATAAGACTGGTACAGATTGTCATTTTCCGTAAGGCTGAATTACCAGCACCAGTCTTGTTGTTGTAGGCGTTGAGTGAAGGAAATTCATTGTCAGGCCACCTCTAGAAATAGCCTCTGAAAATGTAAGCAGATTGTAACTGCTGGACTCCTTCCAGCTACTAGATTAGTTCTCCTCACTCAAGATGTTAATAAGAACTTGCTTCAAGCTACTCAAATTGGCCTCTCTGGACAATATTGGATTAAAATTGACCTGTTAACTTCTTAAATTGATAAGATTTTTGTTAACAAAAGGTATTGGGGAACATGGGTCAAATATGGAGGTAGGGTGGAGACCAGCCACAGGCTCTTTGATGTGAGGAACAGGTTGCAGTAGCTAAATAACCTATTCCTCTTGTTTCTAAAGCAAAAGGGCAGCAAAAATGCAGAGACCAGATGTGCGTCTGCCTACTACTGCCATCAATGCTGATTTTTTGCATTCTGATTTGGAGACTGAGAATTATAGGTTCAAGTCCCACCCCAGAGACTTCAGCTCAACATCAAACTGACCATTCAGTGTGGTACTGAGAGAATGCTGCACTATTGGAAGTGCTGCCTTTCAGATGAGAAATTATACAAAGAGGTGCAAATGCCAAATGAGCAAGAAAACAGGAGAGTTTCAGGCCTGTTTTTTGGGCAAGTTTGAATGACATTCTATCACTTACTTAGACAGAAGAGCGATTCTCATCAGTAGCAGGGCGGAGCCTATGCTCACCAGTCGCAGATTGCTTGGGGCAATCTTTGCAGTGGCACCCAGATCTCCCAGTGAACTCCCCTGCAGAGCTCCCACCCCACTGTTCTTGGTACAATTATGGTCCCTGTTGGGCAGTACCAGGGTAGGCAGTACTAGGCTGGTACTACCCCATAGGCACTGCCTGGCTGTGCCCCGACCACCTGCGAACTTCAATGGCCTCCAATCCCCTGGCGAGGCCATCAAGCCTGGTCTGTGTCAATGGAGACGAGCTGTGACCCTGGTCAGCATTGCAAAGCCTGATATTAACATTTAAATCAGCTTTGTGCCCTGTTTGGCTGTGAAACTGACCCCACTGGTATTCTTGCCACCTGCTGTGCTGACAGCACAGTGAGCCAGTAAGATTGCACCCCAGCTCTTGGATGGATATAAAAGATCCCAAAACGCTATTTTAAAAAAACCAGATGAATGCTTCTTGATGCCCTGAGTATTCTTTATCTCTGTCAATATTTAAACCATCTTATTTGGTGATTTATTTAATTGATTCCTGTGGAGTCCACTGTGTAGAAATTTCCAACATTGTAACCGTGCCTGAATTTCAGACTCGTTGTTTGAAACAGCCTGGGGCAGTCCTGACCTTGTGAAAGGCACAAGACACTTCTTACTTTTAAATCTTTCAATCTTGCTATTAACTCTCTCTTATTTGCACAGGCAATGATTGTATTGCTGCTGACTGTGGCCAGAGGCAAAGATCAATGCATCAGTTTTAAAATATCATTTTATATCATTTAGTTATCTCACATCATTACCTAGGTTGTGAAGTGGTGAGAATCCAGCTGTGTTCCCAAACGTGTTGATAGACAGACTGAGTAACGTAGGGCAGAGATAAATAAAAATGCTCATTTCGATGTAGCTTTGCTGTTGTTCCCTGTGTTTTTTTTTCTGGAAGGCAGGTTGAGTATTCCCAAAATAAAGACATTCATGTGTTTTCAAAAACCTACATGTGAAGACCATTAAAAAGAGATTCTAGTGCCAGTTCAGAATTAGAATGGGATCATAGAATTCCTATAGTGTTGAAGGAGGCCATTCAGCCCATCAAGTCTGCATCGACTCTCCCAAAGAGCATCTTGCCCTCTACCACTAACCCATCCATTTACCATGGCCAAGCCACCTAAACGGCACATCTTTGCACTGATTCATAAATTTTTAAATTAATTCATGGAATGTGGACATCACTGGCTAGGCCAGTATTTGTTGCCCATCCTTAACTACCCTGGAACTGTGTGGTTTGCTAAGCTATTTCTGAGTAAACCATGTTTATGTGGATCTGGAGACACATGCAGGCTGAACTAGGTGGGGATGGTAGATTTCTTTCTTCAAAGGACACAGGTTTTTTACAGCATTTGTTTTATGGTTAACATTAGACTATCAATTCTGTTTATTGCATATGAAAGAAAGGCTTACCGTTGTCGCTTCAGGGCATCACTTTATGCTTAAAGCCATAAATTGTTATCACTGTTGCCATGTAGAAAGCGCAGCAGCCGATTTGGCCATACCAAGCTCCCACAACCGTAATGGCCATGTAATATGATTTTTTTTGTGATTTGATAATTAAAGTTCGGTCAGGGAGTAGTGCTGCGGGATCCTTTACATCCACCTGGGAGGTCAATCAGAGCCTCAGTTTAATGTTTCATCTGAAGACAGCATCTCTAACACCATAACATTCCCTCAGCGCAGCACTGGAGTGTCAGCTTAGATTTTTTTTTGTACAAGTCTCCAGAAGTGGGACAATGAACTGACAATCTTCTCATTCAGAGGTAGACGTGTCACTGACTGAAGTATGGCATAAAGCTGGTTGGGGGAAAAGAAATGTAATCTTTCAAATGACAGTGCTGTAAGACTTAAACTATCCTTTGTTTAGTGCTCTTCCCTTTATTGTTGGTCTGCTTAGGGGGCTTAATTTTGAAACAGGAAAGAGAATTTAGCAGACATACAGAACAATTCAGTCTCTGCAAGTTTTACTGCAAATCTGTGTGTAATTGACTTTCTATGATGAGTAATTAGTAACATTAGTAATTAGTGCCAGTGTTCAACTTCCCTTCTGATTGAACTGATACGTACCTGCCCCCCCACCCACCTCTTCCGTTCTGTGGCCTGTGCATACTGTCACAATATCTCCTGTCACTTACAATAGATGGAACTCCTAATGCAAATGTGGTCAATGTTGTAGCTGAATTGAAGTCTTATTGAAATTGAATGTTAAAATTATTCTGCATTATGTAAATTGGGGAAAACTAGTTTCAGAATTTCTTTAAAATACTTTGTAGAAAGTGTCAATTCACTTTAGATCTACACTAATTCTGACAAACACAATTGGCCTCTATCACAAGTGCTGTTGAGATAAGGACTTGTTTTTGTAGATGAAACAGGAACTCCACACATGTAGAAAGTAAGCAAATGTGGGAGGAATGAATGTTTTTGTTGGTTTCCACATTTAAGGCAAGACATTGTGGGAAGTAGCATATCAAAGGCAGGCACTAATGAAAGGTTTTGAGCTTTCTGCTGCAAGGCCCTTGGTATTCTGGTCATGGGAATGGAGGAGGATAGTAAACGGACTGAGAAAATGTGAGGAGTGACACAGTGAACAGCAATAGACAATCTGTGGGAGGTCAGAGAAACATACCATTAGCCCAGTCTGGAGGGAAGTGTTGACGAGCTTGCCACGGTTCAGCTTTTGCTGATATGCGGCAATTTGCTTCTGAAGAATTAACCATGTTTTCATCATGCTAATGTCGTTACAATATTAAGCTGGCAACTCCCTTGCTACTTAAAAGGGCTGTCAATTTGTTCTTGGTTTTGCTTCAGTGATGAAAGTCTCGGGATTATATATGTATATATAAACATAAAGGCCACACGTTTGGAACAAAACAAAATGTTCCGAGGATTTGTGTAAAAGTGAACTAATCAAACTGTCAAAGAGGCAATTCTGCTCAAGATCAAAATTGTAGTGGACCAAATATAAAAGTAAATGAATTCACTTAAACCCGTCCCAGCTAATTTACAAAACAGTAGATGCATCAAGTGAAATGATGGGTTAAAACGTTTCCCAACTTTGAATGGGGAATGGTAATTGACCCTTTTTTACAACTGACTGACACTCAGATGTCAGTCTTTTTATGAAACACGTGCAGGAATTCCTTGTCCTTGGTTTGGTCAAAGGTTTTTTTTAAATTTTTCATTGAACATATCCAAGATTTAAACATAATCTCAGCCACAACTTTATACCCAGGATGAGCAATTGGTCTCAATGTGTCACAAATGTTCTGCAGAGTTTGTCACTCAGGGACACTCATTAACTTGGTGCTGAGAATATTCCTCAGGGCTTGCTCCTCATTCTCATGATGAGAACAACGGTCCTTTAGCAGAAAGCTCCAAATCTTTCATGAGTGCCTTCCTTTTACATGCTACATCCCACAGTGGATGGCACGGTAGCAGAGTGATTAGCACTGCTGCTTCACAGCGCCAGGGACCTGGGTTCAATTCCCGACTTGGGTCAGTCACTGTGTGGAGTTTGTACCCGCTCCTTGTGCCTTCTCAGGTTTCCTCCCACAGTCCAAAGATGTGTGGGTTAGGTTGATTTGTCATGCTAAAATTGTCTTGAAACGTGAAGGTTCGAGGGATTAGCGGGTGAATAGGGGGATAAGGCCTGGACGGGATTGTGGTCGGTGTGGATGTGATGGGCTGAATGGCCCCTTCCTGCACTGTAGGATTTCTATGATTTCATAGTGTTTTACTTTGACTGTGGAAATTATTGCTTACTTTCTACATGGGAGGAGTTCTTGAGTTCTGATAGAATTGGGGGGGGGACGCGTTGGTGGTGCAGGGAAAGAAAGAAAATGGGGGAAAAATAACAAATTAACAGAGAGGGGCAAATAAATAACACACAATTAAAAATATAGATTATAGAGCACATACAGTAGTGCTGTAGTCTGCTGCAAGATGGTGAAATATAGATTCTCCTTTTTCAACTGAATGCAAGTTTGGGGGAATAGCAATTCTCAGCTTCATCCCCCTTTGACAATACCTTGACCAAAAACTGCTTGGTTTGAATTTGAACAAAAATTTGACAATTAACTGTTCCCTACTGCATTCTTCATGGTCATGCCTCTGCCAATTCCACTTGCCATCCAATCAGCACACTCTCTTCTCATGCAGTATATATTGTTGTTGGTAAATCTCTCCTGTCAGCAAGTCTCTTTTTCCTGCACTAAAATGAATGAACCAAAATCTCTGCCTTGTTGATTAGACTGAGTTTAGAAATTGGAGGGATATCTAATCAAAGGTGATAAAAATGATTTAAAGCATTAAAGGTGGATATAGAGGAATTGGGAGAATCCAGAACAAAAGGATTGGGTCTTAATCCAAAACAGTTGTTTAGGCAGCATGAAAACTCCAGTATACACCAAGTTTGTAAATGGGTCATGGTTTAAATTGTGATCTCCAAGGGCAGCACCAGTGGTTAGCACTGCTGCTTCACAGCGCCAGGGACCCGGGTTCGATTCCTGGCTTGGGTCATGGTCTGTGTGGGTTTCCCCCCCACAGTCTGAAAGATGTGCTGGTTAGGCATTGACCCAAACAGAGGCTGGAGTGTGGTAACTAGGGAAATTTCATAGTAACTTAATTGCAGCATTAATGCAAGCCTTACTTGTGACTGATACAAAAAAACTTAACTTTAGTGATGGTAAAACTTGCCAACTCTAACTCAGCATGCTTTTACTGATCTTGGCTAAGACCATAGCCACAACATTCCACAATTATGGAGTACACCTTCACACACATTGTTAGGCAAGGGAATCAGCAGAAAGTGGGTGTAGATGTAAATTTGGAACTCAGCCCCACTCTTATTGAATGATGGAGTATACATCAAAGGGATACATACTGCCCAGGTAGCCCTACTTGTTGCCGGCCACCTGTCCAAGGACATTGGTGATAGTTACTAAGTTAACATAGACTACCCCTGACCTTGTTCTTAACAGAGGTGATACAGGAAGCACCGTGGCTTTAAAGGGAAACTGCTCACACAAGAACCACAACAATGAATGCGAAAGGTCTAAAGTAAAGCTTTTGAGAGGAATGTGACTTAATTAGTGATAACATTTTCCTTCAGAATAAACAAGGAACACTGTTGCTGACTTTGTTAGGATTGGGGCAGTCATACAGAGGAAGAACATTTAGATTTACATAACTGGACTGTTTATAGAGCTCCACTCAGATTTAGTCAGCAGTCAGGTTGTATTTCACATGCAGTTTGTTAAGACTGACTCTCCTACACTGCCTTTTTGACAAGGGCACTGTGAATTCTGCACAAGGGCTGCATTGTCTAGTAATATAAATGTGTTAACACTGTAAATTACAGTCCTCCTCCTTTCTTCCTGAGAATAAACTACAAGGCACTATTTGGTCTATAAAAGTCCTTGAGCCATGTCAGACACAGGTGGCAAATCCAATTTTCGCTCTGCCTCTTTAAACTTCAGCAAATATTAAGACTTGAGCTCATGGCTGACCTAAAGTATGTTTGAAATTGAATGTTTGTTTAGAACAACATGGCAATGATGATTGGAAAAAGCCATGGAAATGACAACCCAAATAATGGTCCAGAACACATTGCATCAATGCAAGCTCTTCACTGGGATCCCTTAGCAATACTTCACCATGAATGAACTGTTGGTTCCCATTGAGATGACCTATGCATCTTAAAGGAGCTGCTGCTTGTGCACAGCCAGTTCAGTAGGCAGCATAGTGGCAAGCACTACTGCTTCACAGTGCCAGGGACCTGGGTTCGATTCCAGGTTTGAGTCACTGTCAATGTGGAGTTTGCATGTTCCCCCTGTGTCTGCGTGGGTTTCCTCCAGGTACTCTGGTTTCCTCCCACAGTTTGAAAGACGTGCTGGTTAGATGCATTGACCCAAATGGGCACCAGAGCGTGGCGACTAGGAGAATTTCAGTGACTTCATTGCAACCTTAATACAAGCCTTACATAAATAAACTTTAGTAATAACTTTTAATACATCTTTGGAGTGTGGGAGGAAACCAGAGCACTCAGAGAAAACCAACACAGACACAGGGTGAACGTGTCGACTCCACACAGTCACCCAAGGCCGGAATTGAACCTGGGTTCCTGGTGGTGTGAGGCTGCAGTGCTAAGCACTGGGCTGCCCTGTTGGACATTGACAAGGAGTTTGATGTGGGACTGCTTATAGCAGGGGTAAAGTTGCAGAGAATAAGTACACATCAGTGGAGAAAATCAGTACTTCATAAATCCAGCAATAGCCAGAAACACACAGTACACTGATCAGCAGAGCTGATGGTCAAAAAGTGGGACAATTGAAATTCACTCTGGTGTAAACGCTATTCCCCTATGAAGGCTGCAGATTTTCTGTTGGTCAGTGACCTGTAATTTCACAAAATTGTGCTATATTTAAGGTGAGTTTTAAAAAATGTTAAACTATTTCAGATGGATGGTGTGTCAGTACGATTTTACTCCGAACCAGCACTTGTACAATGGGTTGAATGGCCTCAATTTAGCATTTACTTTTCCCATAACAGTTTAAAATAACAAATACGAGACCAAACTAAAATATTGCTTTATTTATTATAAACTCATATTTATTTTAATGCCAATCTGCATCAGACCAATCTATCCCACAATATGGGTTTATAAATCAGTCATCATGAACTGGCACATGTTCAGCCTGTTCTTGTTTACATGATATACATTTAAGAAGCAAAATGCATACCAATTAACAGCAACAGTCAAACCACTTTTTACCTCTTTTCCAGTAATCCCTGAACAGCACACCAAAATCTCTAGCTTGTGAATTGGAAATTGTTTGCAGTACAAGATAAAAATGCACATTCAACAATTTCTAAAATACATTCTCACCTGTGGTATAGAATTGATGTAAATGCAAGTTTCCAGTACAACAGGCGCACAGGGTCCTAAGCTTACAGCTTTAAAACAAAACATAGAACTTGCAACCTGCAGTTTTGCAACACTGATTATAAACAATCTCCGTTCTGGATAATGAATTGACAATATTAACTCACATCCAGCTTTATAATCAGACATCCCCCTCTGCTGGCTTATTTAGGAATTGTCTCCTTTCATGATAGGACTCACCCACAGACCCCCTTAAGGACAGCATCAAAAATTAAGATACAATCTGATAAACTTAAAAGATAATTATGTTCCATTCATTTACTTAATCCAACGTTAATACTTCACGTCACTGAAACTAAGTCAAACTTAAATTGTTGATCAAGTCTTGGAAATGTCGATAGTCAAAGCCAGTAATAATTTTGATTTGAGATAGCCCATTTCAAACAGGGATTAATCTCCAGTGTGCATTTTTCTTAAGTGCTGTAGAGTTTTATGGTGTGCCAGTTGGTTCAGGGATGACATTTAACCTCAGCAGGCTGTGACTGTTGGGTCCAGGCCCGAGCGCTTGGTGATGTTCAGTTTATTCACATCTTCTGCACAAGTTGGATGGATACCCACGGTGGATGCTAGCTGAGAGTATGTAGCATTGCACCTGGGGGAAAAAAAAAATCCAAGTTTAATCTGAATTGAAATAAGATATTTATTACTAGAGAGGGAATGAGAGAGATGGGCGTACAACGACACTGAATTTACAGCAAAGGATCAGGTTATGTTTTTACGAGTGTCCGTGTTCCACATAATCCTCCTCCCATTCTACTTCAGCCCCACTCCATCAATGTGTCTTAGTTATTTTGCTCTTATGCACATATCGACCATCCATTTAACTTCTGTTCAACTACTCTCTGATAGCAAGTTCCAACAGCAAAGAATTTCCCAAGATCCATACTAGATTTATTGGTGAATTTCATATTTATGGCTCCTAGTGGACCATCTCATCTACATTTACCCATTGAAGCACACACAGGTTTGCAGACAGTTCTGGAAACATATGCTGGAAAATGGTGGCAAGGTTGGTTGGGTCTGACAAACACTTCAAATTATTACCAAAATTTTGATTTAGTTTAAATAAAAGCAACCAAAGTCTAGCACAGGAAGTAGTGTTTTCCTCATCCCTCCCAACAAGACTGTAATTTTAACGAGGCAACAAAATACTCATTACAGTCAGCACTACAAACATATAATTTACCAATGACTCAAGAGTAAGCAGATGGATGAGACCTCGGTGATGCTAGAATTGCATTAGCTGTAATTTGTAGCATCACAGCTCTTTATTTGAAAAATAAGTTGTTATTTTTAGTCTTGTTGCTGCTGTATATGATGCTGTGCAGATTTAAGTTCATATACAGGAAGAACTTGTCATGAACTTTACAATGAGCAGAGAAGTTAGGCATCAAGCAGAAAAGAGGTGCAATTCAAAGGGGATGTCGAGCCTTGAGACTCCACTTTGCTCAAGGCCCAGACATCAGACCTGCCCCCTGGTGTGGAACAGAGAGGAGGAGAAACTGTGCTATCTCCTGAACACGCAAACCTCCAGGTGTGAGTCTGCAGGAGTTAAAGGCAGGCAGCATGTGGCCCAAACATAACCTTTGCAGAAGGTGGTTGGAGGAAAAACACATTACACTCTCCTACCAGGTCTCTATTCTCCAAAACCTCACTCCTGCCTGTAACTTCACCCATAAAGATTCTCTTCCATCCCTTGTGATTTCCAAGTTCTGTTTGTTTCCTGTGCCCCAACAAATTAATTTCAAACACATCACTTAAGTCATACAACGGTCTTTCGCACTCTGTCTACACATCTCCATGCAGAGTCCAGCTCCCAACACGCCATTTCTTCATGCTGTTTCTGTTCCATCATTAGAGGCAACTCTTGGCACGGCGACACTTTTCCTCCTTCCATGCTGCTCATATTGATATCTTCCTCCCCCCAATTTAAAAAATAAATGCAAAATTCCTTCTCTCCCTTTGTGTTTCCCCTTTTCTAATCCTAATTGGTTTTCTCATATTGGATAGGGAAAGCACCACAAAAATGAAATATGTTGTATAAATGTTAAGTCTTAGCTTTGCTTTGTCAGATGATGTTGGAGGTTCATATAGTCCTAAATATAATTATTCACATGAACGTGGCTGATTTCAGCACTGCAGCACACAACCCACAATAGATAGGCAGAATTCAAATATAGGCCACTAGTTATTCTAAGTATAAAGGAAGTATTTCGCCATTTAGTTAAACATTGGTATGCATCACAAAGATATTTTTAATATAAATAAAAACCAAACTTCTCAAGTGTCTTACTTTATTCCCAGTGCAAATCCTTGAATGACCTCTCCGGCATTTGGTCCAATAAAATGAAGCCCAAGAATACGTTGGTCGCCTTCCCGTAAGCAAACCATCTTGACATAGCACTGCGTGGCATCCCGTTCAGCTACCGTAAACTCCAGTGGCTTGTAATATGCATGATAAACCTGGTCAAAGATAGAGGTCAAAATAATAAGATATAGTGAAATATTCTTCCATATCTACGTAGGCATGATAAATGCACATGAATATCTGTATATCTACGTGTATGTTATAAATATATTTATATGCTCACCCATGTGTGTATGATGATCTCCCCTGACTTAAGTCCTGACAGGACTTAAGACCAAATGCCGTATTCATGGGAAGCAGTATAGTAGAATAAGGAAGCCATGTAATTGCCATTTTACAGTGTTTAGTCTAATAATTCCATTACAGATTTTGATGTTCACATTTATAATGCAATTTGTCCATGTAAATTTATCATACCCCTGCCAATGGTGCTACTGCCAAGTCTCTACCAGTGAGAGGGTGTCATTAGAACGTGACAAATTTGTAACAGTTTCCATTATAAATGTGGATGCAAAGTTTTGCAGTGGAAAAAGCTGATGAGTAATTCCTTGGCCTTTGTATCAACCGACTGGAGAACCGCTCCTTCCCTGCTGCCATCAGATTTGTATTCAGTTGATCTTTCTCTACATCCTAGCTATGACTAAAATATTACATTCTGCACCCTCTCCTTTCTTTCTCTATGAACGGTATTCTTTATCTGTATAGTAATACATGTGACAATAATAAATCAAATATCTCATTGCAAGCAAGGAGTCAGGACCAAATGTCGTGCATACATAACTCAGTCACCATTTTAAAACCAAACATTCTGTCCTTATTTTTATATTTCCATTACAAATCCATGTCCGCATGTATAATGGCAATTTCTGTGTAAACTTGTTGCATTGTAATCAGAGGGGTATTAGAACTTCAATTTCATATCCCTATTCACTGTTCTATGAAAATTATCGATGGTGGGCTATAATCTGGCATCATACTTCAGGGCACCAAAAGAATCTGGCAGGTCTATGGAGGCAATGCGAGGTTAGATTTAATGAAGAGTTGAGCTCACAGTTAGCAGCAGTGAGGATAGGGGTAAGGCCTGGAATGGACAGCATTGGTTGAGGGATCCCACCCACAGCAACACTGGCTTGTGACTTTCCAAGTTCTCATTCAAAATTTGGTGTTTTATGATTTTATTTTCTTTTGTCTGCCACTGCCTCGCCCAACTGTGTGAAAACAAACATTCTAATTACTATCAACAGAGGACAGGCAGTAATTATAGTGTTCAAATTTGAACCCATTTCCTTTTTAAACTGAGAAACATAAATGAGGAAATACTGTGTGTGCATGCGCGCGTCTGACAGCTGCTCAAAATTGGATTGTTTATGATTTCAAATTGTCAACATAACAGATGATCACGTGAGATAATTGGAGGAAGTTTTTGCTTTAAAACTCAACACACTTACTTTTGAAAACTGACTGAATTAGAACGAGGAAAATACCTAGTTTGCGTGGGTTCCATGCATTTTCTGAACATTGTTGGATTTAAAACAGTTGTGAGGTGTGTATTCAGCAGCCTGTTTTTTTCCATTTAAAAACTGTTCTTAAAAAGTAAATTAATTGCAAAACTTTGAAAACTTGTCCTTCATTCTGAAAAGATTGTGAGTGGAAAACTCTGAATATGTGTGAGCAGTTTTGGGCCCCATATCCAAGGAGGGATGCACTGGCCTTGGAAAGGGTCCTGAGGAGGTTCACAATAATGATCTCCGGAATGAAGAGCTTGTCGCAAGAGGAACAATTGCGGACCCTGGGTCTGTACTCGTTAGAGTTTAGAAGGATGAGGGGGGATCTTATTGAAACTGACAGGATACTGCAAGGTCTGGATAGAGTGGTTGTGGAGAGGATGCTTCCACAGGTAGGAAAAACTAGAACCAGAGGGCACATCCTCAGGCTAAAAGGACGATCCTTTAAAACAGAGATGAGGAAGAATTTCTTCAGCCAGAAAGTAGTGAATCTGTGGAACTCTTTGCCATAGAAGGCTGTGGAGGCCAGGTCATTGAGTGTCTTTAAGACAGAGATAGATAGGTCTTGATTTATGAAGGGATCAGGGGTTATGGGGAAAAGGCAGGAGAATGGGGATGAGAAAAAAAATCAGCCATGATTGAACGGCAGAGCAGACTTGATGGGCCAAGTGGCCTAATTCTACATAAGAAATAGGAGTAGGAGTAGGAGTAGGCCATCTAGCCCTTCGAGCCTGCCCCGCCATTCAATAAGATCATGGCTGATCTGAAGTGGATCAGTTCCACTTTCCCGCTTTCTCCCCATAACCCTTAATTCCCCTGTCTATCAAAAACCTATCTACCCGTGACTTAAATATATTTAGCAAGGCAGCCTCCACCACTTCAATGGGCAGAGAATTCCAGAGATTCACCACCCTTTGAGTGAAGAAGCTCCCCCTCAACATCTAAACTGACCCCTCCCCCCCGCCAATCCTATTCTGCTCCTACGTCTTATGTTCCAACAATACTGAGTGGTACCAATATAATTTGGGAAACTGGAATCATTGTGCAGGCTGACTATCCACCTGCAGGTTATAGGTTATATTAGAAAAGAATGGTTTTATAGGAAAATGGGTCAGATTCAGTGAAAATTGACTAGGGGTAAATCACAACAGGAATTTAATATTGACAATAAGATCCTTAAAAGCTCGTGACAGCCAAGAGGGCTTTAATTTTTGACAACAGGCCAGCAAAAAGATCCACAAGAAATAGTTGACTGATAATTGCACGTGTCAATCCAGTGAACAGCACTTTCAAGAGTGAAAAGTGATCCAATTGAACAGCTGGGACAGGCTGGAAGATAGGATGACACCCTGCTGTGCTGCTCTTTGCTCAGAGTGTGAGAGAAGTGAAGGAATTGTCGTATCACTCGGCTCTGGATGCAGATACTGCATACAAGATTCGGGGTAAATGTGAATCGGGATTTTCCAGACTTGTCTGGTAATAACTCATCATGCCCAAGACTTATGGGACTGAGGCACACTGAAAAATATCCAACATTTTACCCATTCTTCCTTTATTCCTCTGTTTAACAACTCATTGTGCTCTAAGCAAATGTTCAGAGCTTGGAGATTTTTATTTAAATATTATGGAATAATCTTTGTTTCCCTTGTTCTGGATCCTTTCCATTTCCTGTCTCTTTCAGAAGGGCTTTGTTCAAAAATAGGGAGCAATGCTTCACAACAAAAAACAGAAAATTTCACCATCTGTGGAGAAAGAGAATAGAGCCAATATTTTGAGACTGGATTGCCTGAGCTCTAATCTCTTTCCACAGATGCTGTCAGACCCTGCTGGGATTTTCCAGAATTTTCTGTTTTTTTTCAGTTTGCAGTAATTTGCTTTTATTCCAATTCACATTTACCCCGAATCTTTTACGCAGTATCTGCATCCAGAGTTGACTGCTATGATGACAATTTCTTCACTTCTCTCACTCTCAGAGCAAAGAGCAGCACAGCAGGATGTCATCCTATCTTTCCAGCCTGTCTCAACTGTTCAGTTGGATCACTTTTCACTCTTGAAAGTGCTGCTCACTGGATTGACACGTGCAATTATCAGTCAACTATTTCTTCTGGATCTTTTTGCCAGCCTGTTGTCGAAAATTAAAGCCCTCTTTAGCTGTCATAGCTTTCTGTTTAAGCTTTCTGTCAATATTAAATTCCTGTTGTGATTGACTTCTAGTCAATTTTCACTGAATCTGACCCTTTTTCCTATAAAACCATTCCTTTCTATATAACCTAAGAAGGCTTGCAAATAGTGCTTGTAAGAGCATAAAATGTCTCAAGGTGCCGCACAGCACTCGACACTGAGCCATCTGAGGAGATATTAAAGCAGGTGAACAAACATTTTGGTCAAAGAGATAGGGTGGAAGGAGCATCATAGAAGGACAGACAGAGGTAAAGAAATGGAGAGATTCAGAGAGGAAATTCCAGATCTTAGATCCAAGGCACTTTTGACAACCGTCAAAAGTGAGGCGAAACCAGTGTGAAGATCACATGAGTAGCTGAGGTCAATGTCCTGGTTATGAAGACATTTAGATCAGGATGCTTTAGTAAAGATTGTTTATTATTAATGCAGAGCTTACTTCTCTAATCTAACACAATCTCCCCCCCCCGTGCTGGCTGACTCTTTGTGTACACGTTGGAGTATGATTATCTAATCACAGAAGCATAGAATCTACAGTGCAGACAGAGCCCATTTGGCTCATCAAGCCTGCACTGAGAACAATCTCACCCAGTCCTGTCCTATCCCTGTAACCCCACTATTTACCCTCCTAATCCCTCTGGCACTAAGGGGCAATTTAGCATGGTCAATCAACCTAACCCACACATCTTTGCAGTGTGGGAGGAAACTGGAGCACCCAGAGGAAACCCACACAGACACAGGAATGTGCAAACTCCACACAGACAGTTACCCAAGGCCAGAATTGAATCCAGGTCCCTGGCAGTAAGGCAGCAGTGCTAAACACTGCCATCATGCCACCCAAAACTTGTCCACCTTATTACCTTAAACTAAGTATTTAACTCCATCAATAGAATCTATTGGATATTAACAGCTAATGCTGAAGATGTTTTGCCAAAATCATCATTTGACATCTTTGCTTCTTACTATTTATCCAGTTAAATACTTTGGCTCTTCTATTCAAAAAGTTATTTTATCCACAAAGTTCTTATGTGGCATCTCATCAAATGTCCCATCACCAGCACCCACCAGGTATAACTGCTTCAGATAATGACAAGACTTTATATACCCACATTGGTTTAGAATCTCAATCTCTTTCTCATTAAATGTCAAGTTGGCTCCTTAAGCAGATGTTATAATGTGGAAGAGCCAATTGTAGTCACACATCTATCAATTTTTGCAACACGTTGTGTCTTACAATGTATTGGGTTTATTTTAAAGTCAAACTTCTCTCTATAATTAAAATCTTTTGAAGCACAAGACCTTATGAATATCAAGGTAAACACTTCTCTACAATCTTTGCATGAAAGGTGAAGGAGATCACACACGGGCCTCCTGACAGCAACAATGCTGCTGGGGTTAACGGACAGACTCTTATACCACTCTCTCTTTCTGAAACACAGGTTCCAATTTCCTGCATTGTGCTGTCCGATTGTAACACTCAGACATCAGCTCACTGGGTGGTGCACTCATACCTGAATCAGAAAGTCATGGGTTCACGTCCCACTTCAGAGTACCTAATTCAGTCTTTTTTTTAAGACATTCATGGGATGTGGGTGTCGCTGGCTGGACCAGCATTTATTGCCCATCCCTTGCCAGGCTGTTAACCACACTGCTGTGTATCTAGTCCAACATCAGACCAGGCAAGGATGGCAGATTGCCTTCCCTACCTAAAGGGCATTAGTGAACCAGATGGATTTTTATAACAATCGATAATGGCTTCATGGCCACCTTTTTAGACTTTTTAATTCTGAATTTTATTGGATTCAAGTTTCACCATCAGTTTTTGTGGGATTCAAACTCGAGTCCCCAGGGCATTGCCCTGGTCTCTGGGTTACTAGTCTAGTGACAATATCCCCCCTTTTAGGCAAGACACTAAACCGAGGCCCTGTCTTCCCTCTCATTATATTTCAACAATGAACAGCGGCATTCTCTCCAGCGTCCTGGTCAATATTTATCCTTCAGCCAACTTCACTAAAATAGGTCATTTGGTCCTTACTGATTGCTGTTCATGGGATCTTGCTGTCTGTAAATTGGCGCTCTCTCTCCTGCAGTACAACAGTGGCTGCACTCCATAAGTACTTCATTGATTATAAAATGCTTTGGGATATCCTCAGAACATGAAAGGCACTTTCTTATTTTTTAACCTCTGGAACCTACATTTGACTGCAGGCCAGATGAAAGTCTCCCCTTTCATGAAAGCAATCCTTTTTAGGTGTGGTGTATTTGGAAAGTCTCAGCTCCTAGTCAGTACAGATCCAAAATACTGAACTGCTTACAATTCCTCAGTAGCCCACAGTCTCACTCAGGGAAGCCACAAGAATGTCTGGCACATGAAACGGAAACATTGTGCTGGCAACTGTGGAGGTGCTCCTCTCAAGGTGAGACTTTGCCCTGCATTTAATCAGTTGCAAACCTCATCAAGTGTTTAATGAATATGCTTAGTGCAAAAGTGAAAGCATTCTATTTCCCAAAACTGACATTCATTACTACTTACTGGGAAATAAAGTAAATTCCTTTCCTTTCCATTTAGATTACAAAAGCAAGGCAGCTTCAGTAAGCCTTTACAAATTACAGGCTGTGTCTCAGCTGGAATATTGCATCTAATTCTGCACTACCTTTCAGAATGCCAGAGGGTTCAAAGGAGTTTTACTGGAATTGCATCAGGTTATGAGGGATTTCTTGAAACTGGGGCTGTTCTCTCTACAGCAGAGATGGTTAGAAGAAGATTTAACACACCTGCTCAGAATTATGAGGGATTTTTATATAGACAGATGGAAATTATTTCTACTGGCAGGAGTGTCAGTAAGCAGAGGAGATGGAGTTAAGATAATTGGCAAAAGAATGGAAGAGAAGAGAGTTTCTTTTGACACACCATGTTCCTTTCATTGTAAAAGGCAAAGATAGATCATACTCAACAAACTGGCACTGGCAAAACCCAAAACAAAACGTCTATTAGATGTGATCCCGTAACTCAGCAGCACTTGCTGAACAATCCTGAATATGCTAACAGCTAGACCAACAACCTTTTTAAGATAATTAATCAAGTTTGTAGCATGGCTACAAAGACACAGTTTCTGCAACCAAAAGAAATATGTTCAAGCCTTGTGCCTCTCGGGAGGGGAATCTGTAGTCCCTCATTGTTTTCTTCATGGCTTGCAAAGAAAACCGAATGCAAGGGTATGGGGAAAGAGATGGGGAGTAGAACCCAACTGGTCAGCTCTTTCAAAGAGCTGACACAGACACAATGGATTGAATCCATTCCTTTTGTACTGTGTATTCAACTTATTTTTTTATAATCATCAGAGGAGTTCAGACTGGGCTTAGACAGTTTGGCATCAGATCCCCTTCCACAGAAATTTTAATTTGCATCAGTGGATCCCCATAGAAGAAAGTGTTCAAATTAGGAGTGGTTTTTGTTCCCTTGGATTCCCAGCAGAGGAGCTGCTCAAACAAAGCCATACCAGCGCTGGATATTCTGAGGCCTCGTTTAAGTTATCAATCCATTTTTGCAAGCTTTAACATGGAATGCAACTGCCAAGGCATCACATCCAAGTTCCATCCTGTTCTTTCCCAGACTTCATGCATGTTCAATTCCAGCAGAGACCACTGGGTGGCAATCAAGACTTTGTACAATTTTTGGCTCCATAACAGATTCACGCAGAGACCAATTGCAGATTCCTACTATCACCCTGACAGGTAATCTAGATCTCAGAGTGAGGAATGATTCTGAACCTATAACACTGAACAAACACACAATACTAACAGAGGAGCAACTGAATGCTTATCAATGGAGTTCAATTAGAGTAACTCTGCAGTTTTAATCATACAGTCTGCTCCTGGTGGTTAGAAATTACTTATTGTGTTTAAAACCTTAAATTATTCAATAATTTGAAGCAAATAGCATAAATATGCAACAAAATGGGAGATCAGAATTACCAGTTAAGTTGAATTAAGTAGAATGTACAACACCCAAATTGTCTATTTAGTCCAACTCATCAATATGTGTAAATACTCCACAGGATCCTCCTCCAACATGTATTCATCGAACCCTGCCAGCAAATCTTTCTTTTAGCCATCTTCTCCTTGAATGCGTCAACCAAGAATTAACAAGACTGAGTTCTGAAGACACTTCTTCAAATTTCTCTTTGACAAAGCTTTAGGTCACCTGACCCAATACCTCCTATGTGACTCAGTGTCATATCTTTCTGTTATATCATTCGTGTAAAGTCCTTGGAAAGTTTTATTCTTTTAAAGGTGTTATATAAATATAACATTGTTGAAGAAGCCTGCAATATCTCATGTTCTGACACTGAAATGTCCAAGTTTTCTGTCCAATCACTTAGGTGCAGACAATGACACCTCTTGGATCAAATATGAAGTTCAAACAAACGTTCGTACTAATTTATATATCTCCGGTTCTGGCTACCAACTGACCTTGTCTGGCGAGGCGAGAGCTGCAGGAACAACTCTTACTAAATCTGCAGGACGATGAAACTCAAACAGAACAACCAATAAGTACACCAGAGAGGAGAGAGAATTTCTACGCTTCCTACCTCAATGTTGTCTTCACCGTGGCGTTGTACTGCCTCGTCCTCAGATAACCCTACGCAGCCATACTCCAATGGTGTGAAAACTGTTGTAGCGACCTAAACATATAGAGCAAGCATTTCAGCATCAACATATTGAATATAAAGGTTAGGTTACAGTCATTCACATTAGGTGTCCAACCTCATCACCCCAAATCCCTGAGCCATTCACGCAGGTGAACATAAAAGATCCTTGTGACAAAATTTCAAAAAGGAGCAGGGTAGTCCTTTCCAATGTCTTGACCAATGGGTATCCCTCAAACAACACCCCAACAGCAGCTGATCTGGTCATTTATCTCCATGCTGTTAACGTGCTATAGGACAATTGCAAGAGTGCTTCAAAAGTGCTTCATTGGCTGTAAAGCACTTTGGGGCATTCCTATAATGTGAAAGGTGCTGAATAAATGTAAGTCTTTCTTTCCAACTGAGCGTGTGCTGGCTGGCCTGGCCCTGATATTGGGTAATTTCCTGGTTGGAGGTCTGTCACCAGTGGTGTGCCGCAGGGCTCAGTACTGGGACCTCTTCTCTTCATAATATATATAAACGACTTGGAAGGGGGCGTACGTGGTGTGATCAGCAAGTTTGCTGATGACACCAAGATGGCAGGATTGGCAGATAGTGAGGAAGATTATCAGGTGACACAGCAGGATATAGATAGGCTGGTATACTGGGCAGATAGATGGCAGATGGAATTTAATCCTGACAAATGCGAGGTGATGCATTTTGGAAGGATTAATGCAGGGAGGAGTTACATGATAAAAGGTAGACCAATGAAGAGTATAGAAATGCAGAGGGACCTGGGAGTGCAAGTGCACAAGTCTCTGAAGGTGGCAACCCAGGTGGAGAAGGTTGCGAAGAAAGCTTACGGAATGCTAGCCTTTATAGGAAGGGGTATAGAGTATAAGAGCTGGCGTCTAATGCTTCAGTTGTACAGAACGCACTTGGAGTACTGTGTCCAGTTCTGGTCACCTTACTACCAGAAGGACGTGGAGACCCTGGAGAGAGTGCAGAGGAGGTTTACCAGGATGCTGCCTGGTATGGAAGAACTGGGTTATGAGGAAAGATTGGGTAAACTGGGGCTCTTCTCCTTAGAAAGGCAGAGATTAAGGGGGGATCTGATCGAGGTGTATAAAATAATGAAGGGTATAGGTAGACAACAGTGGCAGGCTTTTTCCTAGATTGGAGATAAATATCACGAGGGGTCACGAGCTAAGGGTGAGGGGGGAGAAGTATAATTTGGATACTAGAGGGAGGTTTTTCACACAGAGGGTCATGGGGGTATGGAATGCGCTACCAAGTAAGGTGGTGGAGGCAGACACACTGGACTTGTTTAAGGTTTACTTAGATAGGCACACGAGTGAAACAGGGATGGAGGGTTATAGGAGACGGTTTTAAAAAGTGTCAGAGCCTCGGGACGATACTGGAAGTGTAATACTACATGTTAATGTTTTGTCTCTTTTAATCCGCAGGTGTGTCGGTCCACCTTGTTGTCAAACAAGAGGCATGCACTCGGTGGGTCGTGCGTGGGCTGCTCTTGGATGTTTCGAGAGTGGCCTAGTACTTCACGTCGTGGTGTGTGCTTAAACCTAGACCAGCAGATGGGCACCACAACAGCTCAGTGACTATCACTGCTAGCTGTGCAGATACATGGATTTGGGCCAGTGTCTGTGGGAGTTTGCACATTCTCTCTGTGGTTGCGTGGGTTTCCTCCGGGTGCTCCGGTTTCCTCCCACACCCCAAAGATGTGCTCTTAGGCTGATTGGTGTACCAAATTGACCCTACACTATTCTCCCCTGAATCTGGTTACAATAGGGGTACCATTCACATACACACGGGGCAAGGTAGGTGTAGGAAAATGCTTTGTTAAGGTGGCAGCGCGGGCTCATTGGGCCAAAGGGCCTGTTTCCCACACTGGGTTGTTCTTTGAACCAGCCTCAAGAGGTGAGGGACAGCTCACACTAGAGCAGATATCCCATCAACCAAAAAAGGAACCACGCCTGTCAGAGAGACTCATTGACCTGCCACAGAATGGCAAAGCTAATCTCAATTGTATCTTCTATAAATATCCTATTACACAGGGATATATAATTAAAAACTTTCTTCAATAGTTTGACTGTGAGGCAATGCTTTTTAAGCTAATACAGAATTTACCCACAAGGCTTACTCACATTGTCATAGTCCATCAGCTCAGCAGATTTGCCAAAAAGTCTATGTGCCAACAGCTTCCCGGCTTTGATCGCTGTTGGCGTGAGCTCTGGTCGGCCCTGTTAAACAGAGGTAAAATGAACAAAACTCCCTTTAATAAAAAAAAATTATTAGTGTGTCATTTTGTCATTTACTGCTCATTTGACATTATTATAAATCACAGTCCAAAAGACTGCTAGGCATCCACTGCAACTTTTAATCATGTATCGTTTCCTCGTTTTAGCTATTTAGTCCATTGCAAATAGCTGCCATTTCTAACTTTAACATGGTCAAAGTTGACTGTATCTTCCTCTGCAATAACAAAAGGTCCTTCTATGCTGAATGCCAATATTAAAGCAAAGAACATAGGAACTAGGAGCAGAAGTAAGCAAATTTAGCTCTTCAAGCCTGTTCCACCATTCAATCAGCTTATGGCTGATCTCTCCGTGGTCTCAAATCCACCTCCCAACCTGTACTCCATATCGCTCTTTCCTTTTTTTATTAGAAATATATCTATCTCCCTCTTGAAACCTATAGCTTTTTGCTCTGGATTGGTAAGATAGGCTGTGCCTCAGCTGGAATATTGCATCTAATTCTGCACCAGTGTAGAAGGAACACCCTCAGGGTTGCAAGTCACAAAAGTGTCAACAATTTACGGATTTAAGTTTAATGTGCTGAAATTTCAATGTTTGTCAGCCTGGACAATAATAGGCAATTCCAGTGCTGCAGCATTGACTGCCAAAACCAATAAATTACAGCAGAATAGAATACAAATCCTACAACCAATTCCCTCTTATCTAACATAATACATTTCACATAAATTATAATAAAGTAAACCTACAGGTCATATTTTGTAGATGGCAATAACTGGATCATGTCCTACCTCTGCTATATCTCCGATTGCATAGATGTGTGAAGTAGAGGTTTCTTCATTGGCACCCACAATGACTTTCCCTGTTTCTGGATTGATCTGGACCCCGGCTTTGTCTAGATGCAGGCGTCCAGTCTCAGGTGCTCGACCTGGAACCAAATGGGAAGGTCATTTGTAATCAGCAAAGGAAGCTGTCACCTTTTTCAGAGGGTGTGTAAGTGCAGCATTTACAATACTCGAGAATGAGAAGGTCTAGTGGCTGGGTGCGTGTCGATTAGATTGAGATGTTGTGCGTAATTACAGATGCAGAACAATCTTAAAAACACTGACAGTAATTGATTTAGAAGCTGAAATTTACAGGTGGTCACACTTGTCTAAGAATTCCTTAAATTACTGGTAGCTGGATTTGAAAATTTAGACCGGGGGCTTTAGTGTTTTTCTCTGCATATAAAAGATGGACATGACATGCAATTTCTTAAAGTGTCATATTTCTCCAATTTCCATGACTGTTCTCACATCAGTCTTGCTCTAGAATGTGACAGAAAACTATCACCTATCCAGTCTGATTTTCATCCTATTCACCCAGTTGCAAATACCACAGCTGGACAAACATACCAAATCTGTTTTATTGCTTCGAACTAGTGCATCAGCAAGTCTTAAGAACATAAGAAATAGGAGCAGGAGTAGGCCATCTAGCCCTTCGAGCCTGCCCCGCCATTCAATAAGATCATGGCTGATCTGTCGTGGCTCAGTTCCACACTCCCGCCCTCTCCCCATAACCCTTAATCCCCTCTCATCAAAAACCCATCAACCCGCGTCTTAAAAATATTTAGCGAGGCAGCCTCCACCACTTCAACGGGCAGAGAATTCCAGAGATTCACCACCCTTTGAGTGAAGAAGTTCCTCCTCAACTCCGTTCTAAACCGCCCCCCCTTTATCTTGAGGCTGTGCCCCCTAGTCCTATTATCCTTTCTGAGCGGGAAGAGTCTCTCCACCTCTATCCTATCCATCCCATTCATCATCTTATACGTCTCAATGAGATCTCCCCTCATTCTTCTAAACTCTAACGAGTACAAGCCTAGTTTATTCAGCCTCTCCTCATAGCTCTTCAGCTATGGGGAACAGCCAGGTTTCACAGCAATGTTACAGCAGGGCACTTCCTGGATAATTTTGGTCTTTATTTGTTTCAGTGGCACTGGACAGTGGTCCAGAGATAGTCATCAAGTACAGCAGACATTAACTCAGCAGTGGCCCAACAATATGGCACTGGGGACGCGATGGCCTAGTAGTATTATTGCTAGACTATTAATCCAGAAACTCAGCTAATGTTCTGAGTGCCCAGGTTCGAATCCCACCAAGGCAGATGGTGGAATTTGAATTCAATAAAAAATATCTGGAATTAAGAATCTACTGATAACCATGAAACCGCTATCAATTGTTGCAAAAACCCATCTGGTTCACTAATGTCCGTTAGGGAAGAAAATCTGCTGTCCTTACCCAGTCTGGCCTACATGTGACTCCAGGCTCAGCAGTATGGTTGACTCTCAGCTGCCCTCAAGCAACTAGGAATGGGCAACAAACACCCACGTCCCATGAATGAATAAAAAGTGGTTTTCCCATTAGTTAATGACAGCTGTCAGAGATTGAACTCTGGGGCTTGCCATTGTGCCACCTGGCTATGAAATTTATCCAAGAACTTACTGCTCATGTCTGGTAAGGTAACTATTGTGCAAATTCAATACAGACACCCCACTTCATTCCTCTGCTCTTACCTTCCTGTGGAGGTAGTGTCATGCTGGGGGTTGACCCCATAACAGCAGCAATAATAACCTGTATTCATAGAATACCTTTACTGTAGCAATGCACCCCAAGAAGTTCCATAGGAGTATTATGAGACAAAATTTGACATCAAGTCACAAAGAGATACGAGGATCGGTGAAAAACAGCTTTATCAAGGAGGAGGATTTTAGGCTTGCCCTCAAAAGGAGATAGAGGGACAGTGAGGTTTAAGGAAAGGATTCCTGCCCTTGGGCCCTTGTTAGCTGTAGGCACAGCTACCCAGGGTAAAGAAAATCAGTAAAGTGCAAGAGACCAGAATAGCATCTCACTCATATCTTGCACCAATGATCATTTTTTTGATTGTGACTGTCACTTGGCAATTCAACCCTGAAACTAACAGAGTTAGGACTGTCCATTCCTCACATTGGTTAAGTGATGAGGATTCTAAATGATTATCCTTTCTCCCTGCCATTGTTGCTTGTGTATCATCCCTTACCTGCATCAATGCTGCTCTGAAATAATTCACCACGAGGCACACAAGGACAGCCAGGCATACACTTGGCATCTTCAACAGGGCTGATCTGGGCATTACAATGCACAAATGGCTGCAGACACATACCTGTACCCTACTGGTCTCACTGAACTATATGGGTTCCCAGTCCAAAAATGCGCTTTTTGAAATTCTCGTCCTTGCTTTCAAATTCCTTCACAGCCTTACCCAGCGCTAACTCTTTAACATCCTCCATGCCCTGCAATCTCTGCGCGATCTCTTTGCTCCTCCAATTCAGATCCTTTGTGCATCTCTGGTATTAATCGCTTCAGCACTGGCAGCTGTGTGTTCAGCTCTGGAATTCCCTCCTTAAATTTCTCTCCTTCTCCTTTAAAATGTTTCCTCACCGTTCTCTCTTTGACCAAACCTTTAATCATGATCCTCACACCTCCTATGTTTCAGTGTCAAAAATGATCTTTGATCTTCACTCTTGTGAAGTGCCTTATGGCGTTTTACCACATCAAAGATACAAAATAAATGAAAGTTGTTGTCCTGTGGCACTGGGGAATCCAAGACTGTGTACAACTCAAAACTTCATTACTGCAAAACACAATATTCTGGGTCACAACTTTCCCAGAAACTGCATGTGATTTTCATCCTATGTTTCCTAAAGATGGGTTGTGTTGGTACAGATGTCACACGCCCAAAATTTCCAAACTATAAAAACGTGCCAGAAATGTGCAGCTTATGTGACAGATTTACAGTAACTGGGTCAATAGGTTATAATCCAAAATCTGGGCAACAGTTCTTAGAATATTTGTAATAGGAAGAAAAAGGCAGAGTTGGGACAAGTGTACGCACCCTGCCATGCCATGCCAGAAGCTTAATAGTTGAGAGTGTTTCTTCCCCTGAAAATCTGACTACATGTTGTAACAGGAGGATAAAATTCTGACATATTAATCATTTGCCCTGATCTGAACTGAACATTGTAATTAAAGGGGAGGTTAGCAAAAAGTTAGACAATTGCTTGAAAAGCAAAATTTAAGGTTACAGAAGCACAGAAAATTGGAGCAGAAGGAGGCCATTCAGCCCTTTGTGCTTGCTCTGCTATTCATTACGATCATGGCTGATCATTCAACTCAACAGCCTGATCCCACCTTCCCCCTATATCCTTTGATCCCCTTCACCCCAAGTGCTATATCTAACTGCTTCTTGAAAATATACAATGTTTCGGCCTCAGCTACTTTCCGTGGATGCGAATTCCCTTGGCTGACCACTCGCTAGGTGAAGATATTTCTCCTCAACTCTATCCCAAACAGTCTGCAACGTATCCTCAGACTGTGAACCTGGCTCTGGACTCCCCCACCATCGGGAACAATCTTCTTGCCTCTACCCTGTCTGGTCCTGTTTGAGTTTTAACAGTTTCTATGAGATCTCCCCTCATTCTTCTAAACTCCAGTGAATACAATCCTAACCAACTCAATCTCTCCTTATATGTCAGTCCTGCCATCCAGCAATTAGTCAAACATTCTCTGCACTTCCTCTACAAGAACATCCTTCCTCAGATATGAGACCAAGAACTGCACACAATATTCCAGGTGTGGCCTCACCAAAGCCCCGTATAGTTACATCAAGATATCCTTGCTCCTGTACTCAAATTGTCTTGACATGAAGGTCAACATACCATTTGCCTTTCACTACCTGCTGCACCTACATGCTTACCTTCAGTGACTGGTGTATGAGGGCACCCAGGTTTCTTGCACATTTCTTTCTCCTAACTTATGGCCATTCCAATAGTAATCTGCTGACCCAATTTTGCTACCAAAGTGGATAATCTCACATTTATCCAAATTATACCACATCTGCCATTTATTTGCCCACTCACTCAACTTGTCCAAATAACACTGAAGGATCCCCTCATCCTCATCACAGCTCCCCCTCCCAGTCAGCCTTCTGTCATCTATAAATTTGGAGATATTGTATTTAGTTCCCTTAATAATATCAGTAATATATACTGTGAGTAGCTGGGATCCCAGCAGTAATCACTGTAGTACTGCCTGCCATATGAAAAAAAGATCAGTTTATTCATACTCTGTTTCCTATCTGCCAACCAGTTTTCCATCCATCCCGATACATTGCCTCCAATCCCATGCATTTAAATTTTCTCTCATGTGGGACTTTATCAAATGCCTTCTAAAAGTCCAAATAAGCCACATCCACTGGCTCCCCATTGTCAACTCTACTAATGTGCTCAAAGAATTCCAGTTGATTTATCAAACGTGATTTCTCCTTCATAAATCCATGCCGTCTGTCTAATCCTGCCACTGGTTTCCAACTGTTTTGCTATAAAATCTTTGATAATGGATTCTAGAATTTTCCCTACTATTGATATCAGGCTTATCAGATATTTTTCCCCGTTTTCTCTCTACCTCCCCTTTTAAATAGGGGGTTACATCAGCCACCCTCCAGTCTGTAGAATCTTGGAATATGACCACCAATGCATTCACTATTTCTTAGGCCACTTTATTAAGTGCTCTAGAATGTAGATTATCAGGCCCTGGAAATTTATCACTCTTCAATCCCATCAATTTGCCTAACGCCATTTTACTTCAATTTGTCCCTCTCACTAAACTATGTGTTCTCCAACATCTCTAGTATCTTATTTATGTCCTCCCTTGTGAAGACAGAATCAAAGTATATATTCAGTTGGTCAGCCATTTCTTTAATCCCCATTATAAGTTCCCCTGTTCCTGACTGTAAGGGACCTACATTTGTCTTCATCAATCTTTTTCTCTTCACATACCTATAGAAACTTTAAAGTCAGTTTTTATGTTCCCCATAAGCTTACTTTCATATTCTATTTTCCCTTTCTTAATCAGTCCCTTGGTCCTCCTTTGCTGAATTCTAAGTTACTAAATTAAATTGTTTTCCTTAGCCCATTTGGATTCCTCTTCCTTGAATCTAATACTACCTCCAATTTTCCCTGTAAGCAATACTTTACCCGGTCTAGAATGGTCTGTTCTCCAATTGGTTCCTCAATGTATTGATCCAGAAAACCATACCGTGTACAGTCCATGAAATCGTCCTCTAAGGTGTTGTGACTAAATCACCCATGATTACAAGTGTTACTTTTATCACATGCATCTCTAATTTCCTGTTTAATGCCATTTTCAACATCATTAGAAATATTTAACAATATAAATGTAGCTCATTTAAACTACTATTAGAAATAAGGTACAGATTTAAGTGGGTTTAATGTAGTGGTTCTGTGCAAGGGAGGCTAAATCGATAGTTATAGATTCATGTTAGACACAGGTGTTTGCATCTAGGGTTTTTTGGTTTCAGTTAAAACTGTTCATATTATACTGAAAGAGTTTACACATGGCAAATAAAAGCTTGGAGAAGGAATGAGTGATTGCTCAGCAACCAGGAGCACATTTAGAGTAGGCAGACTATTTGGGATTGTGTTTAACTGAATTCATAGCAGTTGGTGACAGAGTTCAAGAGTGAGCAACTCAACTTTGCTACAAGAAAAGCCATACAATGTAAAAATGGTTAAGAACGTGCTAGAAATCTAAAGGATATCTAGTTAAGGAAATGAGAGAAATGAACAGGGGTTTCCAGGAAGCCTGAAGTTGAAGGAACAGAGGAAACCCAAACTAAAACAGGATATTGTTCAGTGGAGTCATCATAGAATCATAGAGCACTACAATGCAGAAAGAGGCCCTCTGGTCCATCGAGTCTGCACCAAACACAATCCCACTCAGGCCCTACCTCCATATCCCTACATATTATACCCACTAATCCCTAGACACAAACAGAGCTGAGGAGTAGTTGGCAAGTGAGAAACCAGAAGGATATCTGAAGTGGTTCTAAGATTTATTATATCTTACCATAGATTATGAAACATTAGTTGAAATAATTGTGGAGCAATTGACAGTTGGATATCAGAGTTTGTCTCAAAGCATTTAAGACAAAGAAATACTAGAAGTAGAATTCAAAAGCCCGGAGGTGGAATCTGGATGAAAACAGCTGATGGAAAGCATTGTTTAAAAGAAGATTTCGAAGATTGTCTTACTGAGAATGGAGCTTGGAAATACTCACTGACAATCATCTGTGGGGAATTTGAGAAATCCACAGAAAATTAATTAAGTGGCATCTGCAATTTGGCTTCAGAGTGCGGTGTTACCCTTGAAATCTGTGAAGACAGGGGGGACTGAAGCTATTCTGTATTGTGATCAAACTTTTCATGTTAAATAAATATCTTTTTTCTTGTTAAAAACTAATGGGCAGTCGTGTGACAGTTCCTTCACGTTTTCCAAAAAAAAAGTTAGTCTTCTGAGGTAAGTTCAATTCTGGGACCTTCCCATCCTGTAGCAACACCAACTTGGATCACAACACAATCCACAGAAGAAAACTTTAGACAGGTAAAAAGAAGATTGGTTTGAGGTGGGTTTTAAGGTTTTAAACAAGGACACATGGCATGGTTTCGGAAGGGAATTCCAAATCTTAGGGCCCAGGCAGTGAAACCATTGCTGCCAATCGTGGAGAAGAGAGCAGAATTGAGGAATGCAGGGATCACAAAGGTTTGTGTGGCTAAAGGAGATTAGAAAGATAAGCTTTTCATAAACAATTGTATTACCTAGAAAAATAATTTATGCTGTCAATACAATATCCTGCAAGTACCACGGTAAGAAAAATGTACAATGCCACCACCGTCTGCAATCTACAATCGCTCGTTAAACAAAAGCAAAATATGTATTTGCACACCTGATGGTTAATTATTTGGCTGATTCCTCATTCCATTTGTAATAATTGGCTTCAAGAAAGAAGGGTCATGACTAATTAAATGCAGACTTGCACTGCAATGGCAATAAGAGGGGTTAAAGACAAGCTAAACTCAGAGGCTAAGATATATAAATCTGATCAGTGTGGTCATAACTAGTGAGTAAAATACCATCCGCTATCCCAATATCTTTGCATTTGAGGATATTTTGTATAGAATGGTCATCTGCTCATTCTGCACTTCCTTTCAGACCGTTGACTGAAGCTGTCAGCACTGAACTACCTCTCAGCCTCCTCTCCTGACAGCAGGTTTTTCTCTCACTTTCCAGCCATCACACTGGATCCTGCTCCATTGTTCATTCCTTCCTCCCACCCCTTCTCCCCTAACATGTACACACCCACCCTCATGCCCCAGCACCGACACCATCAATGAACAACAAGAATAAAAAGCCAGGCCTTATCTGGCCAGGGTTGTGATAGAACTTCCTACAGTTTCAATGAAATCTGTATTTGGATTATAGATTGTGCAGTTTAGGACCTAAAAGTAACTGGGGATTCCATTACTCCCCTCCTCATTCTGTAGTACTGTGTGCAGTTTTGGGCGCCACACCTGCGCAAGGATATTTTGGCCTTGGAGGGAGTGCAGAGGAGGTTTACTAGGCTGATACCG
The DNA here is from genome assembly GCF_965287045.1 of Carcharhinus amblyrhynchos. Lineage (NCBI taxonomy): Eukaryota > Metazoa > Chordata > Chondrichthyes > Carcharhiniformes > Carcharhinidae > Carcharhinus > Carcharhinus amblyrhynchos. The sequence goes on along the minus strand of NC_137343.1, from coordinate 8,000,559 downwards.
GAGTTGAGGGGATTGAGCTATGAGGAGAGGCTGAATAAACTAGGCTTGTACTCATTAGAGTTTAGAAGAATGAGGGGAGATCTCATTGAGACGTATAAGATGATGAATGGGATGGATAGGATAGAGGTGGAGAGACTCTTCCCGCTCAAAAAAGACAGTAGGACTAGGGGGCACAGCCTCAAGATAAAGGGGAGGCGGTTTAGAACGGAGTTGAGGAGGAACTTCTTCACTCAAAGGGTGGTGAATCTCTGGAATTCTCTGCCCGTTGAAGTGGTGGAGGCTGCCTCGCTAAATATTTTTAAGAAGCGGGTTGATGGGTTCTTGATAAGAGAGGGGATTAAGGGTTATGGAGAGAGGGCGGGAAAGCGGAACTGAGCCACGACAGATCAGCCCTGATCTTATTGAATGGCGGGGCAGGCTCGAAGGGCTAGATGGCCTACTCCTGCTCCTATTTCTTATGTTCTTATGCCACGGGTCAAGTAAACACTAAAAAGTTTAAAGTTTATTTATTAGTATCACAAGTAGACTTGATTAACATTGCAATGAAGTTACTGTGAAAATCCACACTTTACAGCAGAATTCACTGGAAACCCAGAAGAGTTGGTGTAAATGGTAGAAATAGCAGTGCAATATTTTTATTAAGACAAATATTATTTTCTGCTTTCCTTGAAGGAGGTAGTAACTGCAGAAACAACAGTGTAATAAATATCAGCGACAAGGCATTATTTAGCTAACAGTGTGTTTAACTTTCTTGTACCACAAGCTGCTGTTGGGGCTGATGGGATGATAATTTCACCAATTTAATTCCAATAAGTCAGGTAGTTAAAGATGAGGATGGGAAAATATCTCAGATGATACCAATGAGCAAAGCAGTCAGCTAAATATGTTTGAAGCTTTGATTTGTTGAGGGTAAGTTTGTCCTTCACAGCTGCACCCTGCCCCAGGGTAGAACAGTTGAGTGAGAGAAGAGCAACATCAGCTAAGGCCAGTGATCCTTGTTGGAAAGTGTGGGTAAGTGGGTGTCAGCGCGATTAGGTTCTATCTCTGCTGTGTTGCACTCCATGATCAAATAGCCTGCAAACAATGAAAAATGGCTAATGGGTAAAGATTCCAGAGGCCTCTTGGGGTGAACTGCACCCTCAGACCTGCACTGAGGAGAGATGGGAGAACGCTGCAAAAGGTAATGAAGGGAAGTGAATCCAGTTGACTGTCTGAACCTGCTACCTTGATTTCATTCCAGCCCAGTGCCAAGGAACTTAGAAGAAGAAATATCAAATAATGAACACCCAGTATAAAAGCAAATTACTGAGGATGCTGGAATCTGAAACCAAAAGAGAAAATGCTGGAAAATCTCAGCAGGTCCGACAACATTTGTAAAGAGAGAAAACAGCTTATGTTTCAAGTCCAAATGACCTTTGTCAAAGCTCGTGTGAACACCCAAATGAACATTCAAATGAACACCTGGTAGTGATTCCAGGTCACAATCTAATCAGAGGATTCTGACAATGATCTAACCCACAAAATATACTTAAGTAGCTTACAGCCATAAGTCTAGAAATTATTACAAGAGAGGTGTTACTATTTGTAATACATGGATGGCAGTGGTCTATTCCAATGCACAAGGACCCTAAATCCATTTGAAATTAAAAGCTTATGTTGAAATAATTTGCAAAGTATGAAAATGCAATGTTCTCAAACAACAATTAAATAATCAGATAATCTAATTTAGTGATATAGTTTAAGGGATAAATGTTCCAAAGGACACCAAGGTACTTTCTCTTCTTGAATTCAGAGCAGTGTCCTGCATCTGGGGGCAGATGGACCTTGGTTTAATAGTTCATCTGGGTGTTTTCACCATAGACAGCCCCTTAGTAATGCACTGAAGTGTCAGCCTAGAAGATCATATGCTTAAGATTTACAACAGCTACGTAAAAGGAAGCCTTCTCTTTCAAATGGATCTTTGTGCAGCTATATTAAAAAATAATTCACAGTTTAATATTAGTGAATTTTACAGCAAGGAAATAACCAGAATTGCTATGAAATGGTCATGCCAGGGTTACAGAATAGGTACATGTAATGATATGGTGGAGATCCACCCAGTAATTCTCCCATGGCTCCCAGTCTCTGAGCGTGGCCATACAACTTGAAGGCAGCAACGGTTGCTGCCAACAAAAAAAAACAAGGCAGGGAAGTCAATCAGGCCAGCTCAAATGTCCGTCAGCTAAACTAGGATCCAGAATAGATATGAGATTCACCAAGGGACTTAATTAGAGACTGACTAACCCAACCTATAAGGGTCTCATACGTGCAGCATTTTTACTTTCTGTTTTCAAGCTTATTTGCAACCTAACCTAACTTGTCATCGATTCCACTTAGGTGTTGCACGTGGATCCAAAAGAAATTCCTTTTGTAAAGTATTTTGTCTTCCTCCTCCTCCAATAATGTGCCACGGTGTCTCACAGTACCAGGGACCCAAGTTTAATTTCCAGCTTGGGTCACTATCTGTGCAGATTCTGCACGTTCTCCCTGTGGGTTTCCTCCAGGTGCTCCGATTTCCTCCCACAGTCCAAAAAACAGGCTGGTTACGTACATTGTCCATGCTATATTTTCCCTCAGTGTACCCAAACAGGCATCGATGAGGGGATTTTCACAATAACTTGATTGCAGTGCTAATGTAAGCCTACTTGTGATAAATAAACTTTTAAAAAACTTTTTAAACTAATTTAGTTACTGTCTCAACAAATTCCAAGAAGTTTGGGAGACATGACTTATTCTTCCTAAAGTCATGTCAACAACCTCTTATGATTTCTGAATTAACACAGAAGTTGGATAAGGTGCTCGAGAATACTTTTCCCCACTAGTAGCATCAGACTCGACAACCTATACTTTCTCAGCCCATTTCACTTGTGTTTGAGTTTCACAATGAGGGTTACACAGCTGTCTGATGGATATTGCGAGCATCCTCACCAGTAACATGTATTCACATTCACTTAAGTTTGAAAGCACATCATTTTCCTGCACTCAAGCTACAACTGACTCTTGAATTATTTCCTCTGCAACTAAAAATGCAGCTGGGAAAGGAAGCTACCCCTTTCCTTTCCTTCCATCATCTCCTACAAGTTATACTTGTGGCAATGTACTGAATTTCCCCATCCATCCAGACTTGTTCAAATTCACAACCGTTAAAATCTGCCTTAATTTTAACAACTCATGAGCATAATCCTGAACTTAACGGACAATTTTAAAATATCACGGCATATAATCCAGCCATTTGGAATCTGAACACAGACCATACAACCCACCCCAATCCAGTCTTCTGCTACAGCACTGTTTTAATGAAGCTAAAATATAAGCCAGTGTACCACTCAAGCCTGCTCCGCCATTCAACTAGATCGAGACTTGATGCCATTTTCCAAGTGCTATCCCTATATCCCTTGTTGTAAAAATCAGCCTGTTGTAACCCTTATACGGTGGACAAATAACTTTGAGCAGACGTCTTATTAGTACAAACAATATTTATTTAAACCCACACAATCAATAATCACCCACCCAACCAACAATAAGTTATCTTACAGAAATGCTAGAATTCAAGTACAATACAAGACCTTGACTTAATTGTGTGTGACTGACAAATACCCAAACAGATACTGGCCTTTATCTGTGTGCTGGTCTTGGTAGTTGTCTGCGTAGTCTGGTCCTTTAGTCTGGTGTGGTACCCTGGCTCTGATCTTCTTTCTTTCCTCCCTTCTCAGGTGTGGTGGCTCTCCGTCGTTGTAGCTTGTTTGTGGGGGTCCGAGAGAGAGAGCTTCCTGGTTGTGCAGCACCCTTTATACCCCGTTTGGCTTCACGCCCTTTTTTTGGCCATTGCCAATCAATCGATCAGGACTTGATCACCCTGATCGATAAGAGTCCAATCAGGTGCTACCACACCGATCTCTGGGTGTGTCCCTGGCGGCCATGCCTGTATGTGTTGTAGGCACATAGGTCACATACCTTCCTCCTAAATAAGGATTCACGGTGCCTTTGCGTCTGGCACACCACCCAGTGTGATCAGAAAGTCTCTTTCATCCTGGAGATGGCCCATATCCTGTGTATTCACTCATCAGGGTTGCAGCCTGTTTGTCTCTGTCTTTAAACTGCAGCCTGTCGGTTTAGTTTCTTGCCCAGTTATCCCAGAGTGCTTTACAAAACGCCAATTTAGGTGGCCTGTTTGGCTACATTCCCCCCTTTGATCCTGAACGCAAAGCGTGATGGATCACAAATTCAGGACCAATATCTGTCAGGAATTCCCCAGTCACTCAACAGTCAAGCAAGGCCCAGGTATTGACATGTACAGTAATAATGCATTCCTACAACATATTCCAGAAGCTACAGACAACAGTCTACAATACAAATACAAACAACCACATATTCTAAACCCCATTATTATAATAGCTAGTTACCCACAAATACAAACAATCAGATATTCCAAACACCATTACTATAATAAATTAATTATAAACCAACATTTAAACAAACATTAGAATAAAGTATTTGCATATGAGACACATTTTGGTAGAGGAATTTCTAATGGCTCATTAATATAAATGGTAAAATCGCAGCCCTCCCATAAACATTGTACTACTGAATTAGAGGAGCCATGATTCAAGGGCGAACCCTACATTCTGCCTCCGGGTCATCCTCTTTTTCCATCGGCTGAATTGGGTTGTGAGGATGATCAGATATACTAGGGTGAACAAAATTAGTACTACAGCCAGGTGTGACATTAGGCGAACAAATGGATGGATTTGGATGTTTGAGCCCCAGTTCCAAAGGTCATCCCACCAAGTGGTGACTTTGATTTCCTTAATCCTCTTTTTTTTACCTCTCGGGTCTGCTGTACTACTTTGGTGAAGGTTCTGTGGGCTGTAGCCAATTTTGCCCGAATCAGGTTCAATTCCTCCGGCAGGAGGTTTAAGCTTGTATCATATTTCTCATGGTTCTCCCCTAGAGTCTGTTGGAGCTCGTCAGTGGCGTTCACATCTATCCTCTCCCTTTTATGAATGTCTATTAGTTGAATGAGGCCCACTCTGGCTGGTATGTCTGGTTTGATGCAGAATGTAGTCTCAGTAATGTTACAATGGGTTGTGCCATACTGATATTGTTTCAGGGAGGTGGTAAGACAGTATCTCCTTGCTCCTTTGTAAGCTACCCGAGTTATGTCTATGTCCAAGTTACGAACTTCTACTGAGCAATTTAGGCTAGTGTTTGTTCTGAAGCCACACAGTGCATGCTCATTTAAATCATACAAGATTTTCCCTGTGTGTTTTAGTATCAACCCATTTTGGGGCCCTGGAGTAGTTTCAGGACAAGTGGAGATGGGTGTGCCAACAGTTGGTCTTAACCCATTCTTAATTTCATTGTAGTTATACTCGTTCTGAATAACCTTATTTCCTAATTCCAGCCCTTTTCTGGACCATAGGCTAGACAGGCTAGCTACATGCACCCATGGTTAGTGTATACCCATCAGTCACTAGTGAGCGTCGTCCTTAGGAAGCAGTAATCAGAGCTCCTATTATCTTTCCTGTACACCACTCCTTGGATATTACATCCACCGGTGATACTCCTATTGGGGTGTACCCATAGGATGCCATCCTCACGTTTGCCTGCTTCTGGTGGGATGAACCACGTATATCCAGGGTATCGTAGGCTGCTGTTCTGGTCTTTGGTTGAGGTGGTGCCTGTGGTTCGGTTTGAGACGAGGAATCCCATGTAGCAGAGAAGTATGTTGTTCATTCTGGGGGAGATCAAGGTAGCACCTGTTAATTCTTATTAATATCTGATTCTCTTTTCAATTTCATGACAAGAATGTCGTATGACTCCCCCCCAACTTTTTCCAAAAAAAAACAAAGAAATAAGTAAATGAATAATAAAGGCCCAATAGTGTCATACGAAGGGTTGGTTGGCAATCAGTGTTTAATGGGGTTGAGTGGGGTGAGGAATTTGCAGAGCGTGAAAATAAAATGTCAATTGGGTGATGCGTGGAGTGGACGGATAAAGCTATTCACAATCTGGACTGTGATGTCCTGGTTCTTCCTGAGTGAAGGGACCTTACTTGGGCAGGCTTTGGCTGCCAGGCTCCATCCCTGGTAGTGAGCGCCGGGTCAAACGGTTCTGGGAGTCCTGGTACCAGGGGTGCCGTAGGGGGTAAGGTTTGTGGGTTCCCCATCCTTTTCGTCGGGGTGCCCGGGCCATGGTTTTATTCCTGAAGCTCTGTAAATTGGAGCGGGGACCGTGGGTGTATCTGTTGGTCCTGGGATTACTGGGTGGGGGTTGTAGCTGCTTGTCGGGCCGGTCCTGCGAAGGACATGGGTTGGGGTCCATCGTCGGAACCTCTGAGATGGTCGTGTGGGGTAGTTGGGTGGTGCCCTACAGTCCCGGGCAAAATGGTTGGGTTGCCCACAGGTGTAACACTGTACTTGTGGGCGTGGGCCTCTGGGCTCAGATCTATATCGTTCTCGGTGTTGGGGATTGGGCCTATGTTCTGTGTGGCCTTGTGGTCCCCAGTGTCGATGATCAGCAGGGTTGTATGGGTGTGCAGGGTTTGCTGGCTTTCTGAAATTTGGTGCCCTGCAATCTCGGGCAAAGTGTCCCGACTGCCCACAATTAAAACATGTCCCTCTATCTCTCCCTGGGGCTGCTGTGTAAGGTAGACGTGTACCTCTCTGGTATTGGTGATTCCCTCTACCTTTGTTTCTCCATACTGGACCCTGACTAGCCCTCATCGGAAACATTTTTGCCTCCCTTTCTGACCGTGACGTTGGGGCCCCCTGAACTTCCTGTTCCCAGATTCGAGCTAAGCGTCGGAGAACCCACGTTTCATTGTGTGTGGTTTCTGCAGGGTCAAAATTAGCACAGGCTTTCTTGCCTTCCTCTGTAGCATGCGACACTAATGTCCTAGCCCATTTGGATGAATCAGCTTCATTTAATCTAGTCCGATCTAATTCCCCATATACTCCTGTGAAGTGGATCCACAAACGACTGGCAAAGGCAGTCGGATGTTCCCCTTTCCTCTGTCTGCATTTATTTAACCCATCTACAGGATCCCCTTTATTAAATCCTATCGCAGTCAATATCGCTTCCTTCATTTCGTTTAATGTTCCTTCCCCAACATTTTGAAGGGCTGGCAGGGCAGACCGTACAGACTTGCTTAAGCACATGACTATCAGCTTCACCTCCTCTCTCTCATCCAGCCCATGCATTATCTTTTGCTGCCTAACATCCTCAAAGAAACTGTATGGGTCAGCCAATGGCTCAAAAGTTGTGATTTTATTTGCGATCTCAGCCAATTGTGCCACTGTAAATGGAGTCGTGTATGTAACAGCCGGGTCCTGACCCCCTCCTGTCCGACGTTCAGTCGTCACAGGGTACATCGGTACTGGAGGTAAATCTGGGGGTGCCGTGGGTATGACCTCCCCTGGGAAAGGCAGTGGTGGACCCCAACCCTCGGTTTGCATAACATAAATTCTAGCATTCTCCTTTAACTCTCCCCAGTCTGCACTCTCTATCCCCTTTTCCTCTACTGTCCCGAAGGCACACATAAATCCATTTTGAACTGATAATAGGGATTCCAGCCTTGAGATTTCTCGTTGGCATTTTGAGTGGTCAGCAGTTGCCTGTCTCTGTTCTTTACTGGCTTGATGTAGAGCTTTTATAGCAGCCTGCAGATCAGTGCACTTAGCTTCCAATCGTGCTACTGCCTGCTCAGCTTCGTCTCTGGCCAAGACAGCACGCTGGGCATCTTGGTAGGCTCTCTCATACTGGGTTTGGAAATTGCCCAGATGTAATAAATTTGCCTGGTTAGTTCGCCTTAATTCATCTATCTGTCTGTCCTTTTCAGCTTTTATCTGTTCTATCCTCTCCTGCTGCTGTTCCTTTAGTCTCTTGATCTCCTCCTCCTTTTCCACCTGTGCCTGTTTTGATTCCTCCAGTGCCTTACATATCTCTCTGTCCTTTTCGGCTTTTATCTGTTCTATCCTCTCCTGCTGCTGTTCCTTTAGTTTCTTAATCTCCTCCTCCTTTTTCACCTGTGCCTGTTTTGATTCCTCCAGTTCCTTACGAACTGTGTTTAACTCCTTTTCTGTACCTAGCAGCTGTCCGAAGCAGCTCACAATAGCAATCTGTTTCTCATATTTGTTTGCCTGTTTTCCCTGAACTTTCCTTAGATCATCCCAATACTTCTGCCCTAGGGATCCCGGTCCCGTCTCAGTATTGGCACAAGATTCTGCCCATAGGGGCCACCCTTTCTTCTTAATATATTCCCTGATTTTTTTTTCCCATATGGGACACTTCTCTGCCATTCTATATTTAATGACAAGGGTTAGGGAGGCGATCGGACTGCGGGTACGGCTTTATGCTATGTTCCGGTCCTAATCCCTCTGGGTTCTAATACAAACCTACAGAGTTTACCCTATCCTCCTTGTTAGTAACAACACATGCACAATAAACAATTTCCCGAAAGCAGTTATTTGTCCAATAAGGAATTCACACCTGTTGGCTCTGAGTTTTAAATAACCATTCAATGTGGAGAGACTCTTCCCGCTCAAAAAAGACAGTAGGACTAGGGGGCACAGCCTCAAGATAAAGGGGAGGCGGTTTAGAACGGAGTTGAGGAGGAACTTCTTCACTCAAAGGGTGGTGAATCTCTGGAATTCTCTGCCCGTTGAAGTGGTGGAGGCTGCCTCGCTAAATATTTTTAAGAAGCGGGTTGATGGGGTTTTGATAAGAGAAGGGATTAAGGGTTATGGGGAGAGGGCGGGAAAGTGGAACTGAGCCACGACAGATCAGCCATGATCTTATTGAATGGCGGGGCAGGCTCGAAGGGCTAGATGGCCTACTCCTGCTCCTATTTCTTATGTTCTTATGTTCTTATGTTCTAAAGTCTGTGGGGTTCGATATCGGAGCAACAAAGTTACTTCTTGTCGATGCCCACCCAGGGACACCAAATGTTGTAAAAATCAGCCTGTTGTAACCCTTATACGGTGGACAAATAACTTTGAGCAGACGTCTTATTAGTACAAACAATATTTATTTAAACCCACACAATCAATAATCACCCACCCAACCAACAATAAGTTATCTTACAGAAATGCTAGAATTCAAGTACAATACAAGACCTTGACTTAATTGTGTGTGACTGACAAATACCCAAACAGATACTGGCCTTTATCTGTGTGCTGGTCTTGGTAGTTGTCTGCGTAGTCTGGTCCTTTAGTCTGGTGTGGTACCCTGGCTCTGATCTTCTTTCTTTCCTCCCTTCTCAGGTGTGGTGGCTCTCCGTCGTTGTAGCTTGTTTGTGGGGGTCCGAGAGAGAGAGCTTCCTGGTTGTGCAGCACCCTTTATACCCCGTTTGGCTTCACGCCCTTTTTTTGGCCATTGCCAATCAATCGATCAGGACTTGATCACCCTGATCGATAAGAGTCCAATCAGGTGCTACCACACCGATCTCTGGGTGTGTCCCTGGCGGCCATGCCTGTATGTGTTGTAGGCACATAGGTCACATACCTTCCTCCTAAATAAGGATTCACGGTGCCTTTGCGTCTGGCACACCACCCAGTGTGATCAGAAAGTCTCTTTCATCCTGGAGATGGCCCATATCCTGTGTATTCACTCATCAGGGTTGCAGCCTGTTTGTCTCTGTCTTTAAACTGCAGCCTGTCGGTTTAGTTTCTTGCCCAGTTATCCCAGAGTGCTTTACAAAACGCCAATTTAGGTGGCCTGTTTGGCTACACCCTTGATATCTTCGGTATCTAAAAAAAACTATCAATCTCTATCTGAACATACTCAATGACTGAACATCCACAGCCCTCCAGGGAAGTGAATGCCAAAGGTACACTATTGAGTAAAGAGATTCCTCCTCTTCTCTGTCTTAAATAACTTGCTCCTTATTCTACGTCCCAAATTTAGACTCAATCTCACCCCCAGCCAGGGGAATCATCCTTTCTGTATCTACCTTGTCTAGCCCCATAAAAATTTTGTAAGTTTCAATGAGATCACTTTTCTTCTAAATTTTAGACAATACATGCTCAGTCTTCTTATAATAGTCTTTCCATGCCAGGAGTCAGTCTGGTGAGCCCCCACCGCACTCCTTCTATGGCAAGTTCCTTGGGTAGGGGACTAAAACTGTACACAATACTCTCGTACTTAACACTCCAGATGCAGGACTTCAGCTGGTCCTGGTGCTCCATTTATAGTTTTACTTCCATCAACACCCCTGTTTTGCTAACCTCTGCACATGCTACAGATTCCCAAGGGATTTTTAGTACTGCTGGAGTCTCTTTACATCCTTGAAGGCTGCATTAAAGAATAACAGTTTCAAACATTAGTCAAATCATGGCATTCCATGTTCATTATGCCAAATTTACTCGTTGAATGCAACAGCTCATTGAATTCACATGGGCTTGTGATCACTAATTTGAGTTCAATTAACTCACTAACTCATGCATTTGCTTGTGTTTACAAGTTCAAGAGCTGCTGTACAAACAGCGCCCAAACAAAGCTTTCGTGGCAAAAATTGAATCAATGCTTATGGAATTATGTGGAATACAGGAATTGCTAGATTTAGTTTTAAAAAAATCCAAGATCCATTTAACTCACCTTCTATCACCATTGAGTGATAGAACATAGAACATAGAACATTACAGCGCAGAACAGGCCCTTCGGCCCACAATGTTGCGCCGACCAGTTACAAAACAATGACCCACTAACCTAAACCAATCCCTTTTCGTCCATAAACCTATCCACGGATCTCTTAAACGCCCCCAAACTAGGCGCATTTACAACTGCAGCAGGCAGGGCATTCCAATCCCTCACCACCCTCTGGGTAAAGAACCTACCCCTGACATCTGTCCTATAACTACCACCCCTTAATTTAAAGCCATGCCCCCTCGTGCTAGATTTCTCCATCAGAGGAAAAAGGCTATCACTATCCACCCTATCTAAACCTCGAATCATCTTATATGTTTCAATAAGATCCCCTCTTAGCCGCCTTCTTTCCAGCGAAAACAACCCCAAATCCCTCAGCCTCTCCTCATAGGACCTCCCCTCCATACCAGGCAACATCCTGGTAAACCTCCTCTGCACCCTCTCCAAAGCCTCCACATCCTTCCTGTAATGTGGGGACCAGAACTGCACACACTACTCCAAGTGCGGCCGCACCAGAGTTGTGTACAGTTGCAACATAACGCTGCGACTCCTAAATTCAATCCCCCTACCAATAAACGCCAAGACACCGTATGCCTTCTTAACAACCTTATCTACTTGATTCCCAACTTTCAGGGATCTATGTACACATACACCTAGATCCCTCTGCTCATCCACACTATTCAAAGTCCTCCCGTTAGCCCTATACTCAACACATCTGTTATTCCTACCAAAGTGAATTACCTCACACTTCTCCCCTTTAAACTCCATCCGCCACCTCTCGGCCCAGCTCTGCAACCTAAGTCTTCCTGCAAACTATGACACCCTTCCTCACTATCTACCACACCTCCGACTTTGGTGTCATCAGCAAATTTACTAATCCACCCAACTATACCCTCATCCAGATCATTAATAAAAATTACAAACAGCAGTGGCCCCAAAACAGATCCCTGAGGCACACCACTCGTAACCAATATCACAGCACAGATGGAAACAATTTCCTCTTATTTACTCCATCAAACTTTTCATCAAATCTCCCCCAATCTTCTTCGCTGGAATGATAGCAATCCTAACTTATCCCACATAACATCCGTGATCTTGCTGGATCTGTTGGCATCACTTGTAAACAAGGCTGATCAAGTAGTTTTAGCTTGTGTGCAATGTCCTGATAGCGTTATCTTTCAAGGTAACAAGATAATGTGATCGGAAACCCAAGCTCCCAGTGAATGATATCATGCAAGTTGGAGTTAATAGTTAAATCTGGCACATTAACCTGTAAAAAGTCTGACAACACCAGGTTTTAGTCCAACCGATTTATTTGATAGTAAACTCACTAGCTTTCGAGGGGATTCCCTCTTCTTCAGGTGAATGGAGAGTTCTGGCCTCAGACAGAGCATATAAAGCACAAACAGTTTACAGATTACTGATTAGAATGCGAATCTTTACACCTAACCTGCTGTTCAAGTCCTAATGTGGCTGACAATGTGTGTGGAAGGAGCACTGATCACAGGTTAAAGAGATGTGTATTGTCTCCAGACAGTACAGTAAGTGAGGTTTTGCAACAGGCAAGACCGTTCCCTTCCTGTTGGCGAACACTTCAGTGGTCATGGGCATTCAGCCTCTGACCTTCGGGTAAGCATTCTCCAAGGCGGCCTTCACGACACACGACAGCGCAGAGTCGCTGAGCAGAGACTGATAGCCAAGTTCCACACACCTGAGGACAGTCTCAACAGGGATCTTGGGTTCATGTCGCACTATCTGTAACCCCCATGACTTGCCTGGGTTTGCAAAACCTCACTTACTGTACTGTCTGGAGACAATACACATCTCTTTAACCTGTGATCAGTGCTCCTTCCACTCACATTGTCGGCCACTTTAGGACTTGAACAGCAGGTTAGGTGTAAAGATTCGCATTCTAATCAGTAATCTCTAAACTGTCTGTGCTTTATATGCTCTGTCTGAGGCCAGAACTCTCCATTCACCTGAAGAAGAGGGAATCCCCTCAAAAGCTAGTGAGTTTACTATCAAATAAATCAGTTGGACTAAAACCTGGTGTTGTCAGACTTCTTACTGTGTTTACCCCAGTCCAACGCTGGCATATCCACAACATTAACCTGTAGACAGTGAATAAAAACAAAGGTGCTAGAAAATTCTAACTGTGACCTCGCAGCATTCAAATATACACATGTATATTTTAACATTACATGTACAAATCTGCCAGTAATTCCTTCTGGCCTTTTTTCCCCCTAGTCAACTTAACAAAATATTGTTTAATTTAATTTATCCTTAGAGAAGTTGTGAATGGCAGCATTCATTATTCCACAAGAACTGCTTGCAAAAGTAAGTGGAAAAAGGCATTTAAAAAAATTCCACTCCTTCATCTCTCCCAACATACACAAGCACAATAAGTTTTTTTAAAAAGCATCTATTTTTAACCAGCTGTTTATATTTAAAAGGAAGTACTATGGCCAAAGTCATATAATTTAACTAGCCAGCCACCAGGTTTCAATGAGCACACATCTCGATGCTACAAGAATAGATTTACTATTGTACTCTGATCAATCAACACAAGGAAGTCTTGACAGCAGAAAGTAATAACCACAACTGCCAATCAGTCAGAGTTTAAAATACTCACTTTCATTCGGTTTTTAAGTTGGAAATATAGAAGCCTCCATGAATGTGCATGTTCTGACAGTATGAACACATTCTTCCAAAATCACAGGTCCCTAATCACCAACACTAGGTATTTGAAAATCACCTTCTTGGAGGTTATATTCTGCAGTGCTTGCTAAAACTGTAGTTCATTATATCTTTCCCCCTGACTATTTTTATATTGCTGCATGTTATCAGCTACTGGCAAACCGTAGAAAGAGCCGTTCTGCTGAGATTTCTAAGCCCAGTTACTACATTGATGAATCTGTTGCGACCGAGCTTGATTTTGCCATTAGGACCTCATCCCAATCATGGGGAAATATGATTTAGTTCTAAAATCCACTTTGCAAGACACTCCTGGCCTACAACAAGAAGAAGAGGGAAACCCCTTGAAAGCTAGTGAGTTTACTATCAAATAAATCGGTTGGACTAAAACCTGGTGTTGTCAGACTTTTTACTGTGTCTACAACAAGAAACACAATAAATATTCTGGTGCATCAAAACTGTAATATAGCTTTAAAGAGAAACATCAGCAGAGAAAAGGAATTAAGGCATGAAGTTTGTAACTAAATCCAACCTGCAACTTTTAACACCAACAATTCAACTACAATTAAAATCCTTGTGCAAAACCTCCAGATCCAAAATTATTCTGTTATTAATACAAAAATTTGAGATTCTGATCATAAACTTTGATGTGTAAATTTTTCCAAGTTTCATAAGAACACAAGAAATATAAGCAGGGGTAGGCCACATGGCCACTGGAGCCTGCTCGACCATTGAATAAGATCAGAGCTCATCAACCATCCTATCTCCCTTGATTTTCTAGTGTCTAAAAATCTAATAATCTCATCCTTGAAGATACTCAATGACTCAGCATGCACAATACTCTGGACGAGAGAATTCCAAAGAATCTCAATCCTGTGTGTGAAGAAATTTCTCCTCATCTCGGGCCTAAATGACTGATCGTTTATCCCGAGTGAAAGATCCCCAGTTCTAAACTCTCCAACCAGAGAAGACAGCCACCCAACTTTTACCGTCACCTCCCCCACCCCCAGACATTCATGTTTCAATCAGATCTCCTCTCTCTCTTCCAAATTCCAATCAATGCAGGTTCATTCTACACAACTTCTCATCCCAGGAATCAATCCAGTGTACTGCCCTTCCAGTTGCTTTATAATTGTTTCACCATTGGCGCTGTGCCTCGAGTTACCAAGTCCCCAAGCTCTGCAATTCCCTCCTTACACCTCCCCATCTCTCTACTTTTCTTCTAAAACCTACCTCTTTGACCATGCTTTTGATCACCTGCCCTGAACACAAACACAATGCTATGTGACTCAGTGACACATTTTGTTTTATAATGTTCCTATGAAGCACGTTGGGATGTTTCGTTATGTTAAAAGCACTGTATAAATGTATGTTGCTATTGAATAGAGAAACACCAAGACAAACTTAACTAGAATGCAAGGCATTGGACAATATTGTGAAATATGTTCTAAAAAAATCTCACTTTAACATACAGCTTGTCAAGTTTTATATTCCTACAGTAACTACATTTCTAAAGTATTTTATAGACTATGAAACTTTGGGATGTCCTGAGGTTAGGAAAATGTTATATAATGCAAGTCTTTCATTGTTACGACTTAGGAGTGTAGCAACGTGTATTAAAGTGATGAACTGGTTACCATTTCACTTGATTCATACTTACTCAATGTATACAAAGGTTATTATGGTAACCTTCTACACTTATCTCAAAATTGTTACAACATTTTAGTTTGCAGTGCTCCAAAATCCTAAATTCCTGTTGAGTTTTGCCAAGGTTTTGCTATTGGATCTTCCTTTAATACACTTAGACAGGTGTTACCTGGAGTAACTTGGAAATGGTATCTTATCCACTTTGAAGTTCTCTAATCTTCTAAGAATCGCTTAATTATCTATTCTATTTGCGAGACATGCCCAGTTTGTGCCTTGAAGAATCAAACTTTGGCAAATCTAAACATATTTCTCTGAATACTAACGAGAGCAAATTATTCTGAAGCGCTGCCATTTCCTTGGTGAACCTCTACTCCCGAGGATTAAAAAACCCTTGAACTACCATTAAACATGATGAGCTCAAAATCAATTTCTGAGGCTTTGGTACCATTACAAAACCGCAATAAGCTCTGTTGGTGGCTCAGTCAGCTATGCTTAACAGACAAATCTTCAGATCTGCACACTGTAGCTGACAGCAGTCAGAATAAGGATGTACCAATCACTCTGAGTGTCTGGGGCTACAAAGGGAAGTCTTCATGAGTTACCTACCTTAATGCCTTCTTTCAGAAAGAATGCACAGAAGGCAAAGGAGAGTGAGGGTGTGCAGATGAAATTGAGTGAGAGTGAGAGTGTTTAAAATGTCCAAAGTATTAATTTTGCAGCACATTGGTTAGCACTACTGCCTCACAGCGCCAAGGGCCCGTGTTCAATTTGTGCCTCGGGTCACTGTTTGCACGTTCTCCCTGTGTCTGTGTGGGTTTTCTCCAGGTGTTCCGGTTTCCTCCCACATTTGGAAAGACATGCCTGTTAGGTGCATTGACCCGAATAGGAGCAGGACTGTGGCAACTAGGGGAATTTCACAATAACTTCTTTGCAGTGTTAATGTAAGCCTTGTGACTAATAAATAAATGAAACTTTTTTTAAAATGTTTTAAAATAAACATTTTTTTAAAACTTTAAATTCTGCGAAGTGCTGCAAGCGCAAGAGTTATTATTGAAATTCCAGCATCAAGAACTTAAACACTTTAAATTTGCATAGGATAAAAATACTTGATATAAATTCCAAACATTGTGACAAACTAGTCTTACTATATTAATGAATGTGAGGAGTTAGCCAAGGGTATAACCTGTGAAAACACTGAATGAGAACTCACTTTCCAAATAAAGTTAGTACAATTTTGTACAATGTATAAAAACAGCATTCTCCAGTTCTCCTCGCGGCATATTATTTCTCTCTAGAAACTTACTGGGTTGGTATTAGAACTGCTGCGGTTTTCGATATACCTGGACTTGGGTATCTCAGGCACAATTGCTGGAGTTTGTAAATGACATGACATAAAGTGTTGTAAAGTGAGTCGGAGAATTGTTTGTAGTTGACCTGGGAGCTGGTCATTCTTCCTGATGTCCTGGCCAATATTTATCCACAGTAAGAAGTCTCGCAACATCAGGTTAATGTCCAGCTGGTTTATTTGGTAGCACAAGCCACTAGCTTTCAGAGCACTGCTCCTTCATCAGGTAAGTGGGAGTTCTGTTCGCAAACAGGGCATATAAAAACACAAACACAATTTACAAAATAATGATTGAAATGTGAGTCTTTACAAGTAATCAAGTCTTAAAGGTACAGACATTGGTGAGCGGAGAGAGGGTTAAGCACAGGTTAAAGGGATGTGTATTGTCTCCAGCCATTTCTCCAGTTCTGTGAACAGAACTCCCACTTACCTGATGAAGGAGCAGCACTCCAAAAGCTTGTGGCTTGTGCCACCAAATAACCTGTTGGACTTTAACCTGGTGTTGTGAGACTTCTTACTGTGTTTACCCCAGTCCAACGCCGGCATCTCTACATCAATATTTACCCGTCAGTCAACATCAGAAAAAAATGTTGATATTGTTATCCCAATGCTGTTTGTGGGAGTTTGCTAAGTGCAAGTTGGCTGCCACTTTTCCTTCATTTCACAGCAACTACACTTCCAAATATCTTATTGGCTGTGAAGCATTTTGAGCTCTGGCGGTCGTGAAAGGTTCTTTATAAACGCAAGTCTTCCTTTTGTTTTAAAACAGACCGGAGGAGGACCTGGGCAGAATGGCGATGCAGGCACACACAAGGCAAACGGAATTCATCTCGATGTGCGAGGTAATGTAGTTTAGTAGAAAGAATGGGAAAGCTGCAATATTGAAAAGAAGAACGTTGCTCTGGTAGAATTAACAGAATGCAACAGAATAGAATCTGCTTCAGCCATCTGATTTTACATCATTTTGAAAGTGTCGAATTAGAAATTACCACAAAAAGCTTCAGGGCAGGTAACAAAAGAGCAAGCCTGTGAAAGTAAAAAAAAAGTAACTTTGAAGAGTGGTATAATACCTTTCAGCCAAGAATTCTGTAATTAGTTATACGATGCAGTGAATTTAGAGCTAGTGTTGTACAAATTGACCTGTAGATGTTGAACATTTTGCAGATTTGGGATCTCCTGTAACAAATACACCTACATGACCACTCCAAGTCAAATGCAAAAAAAGTTGTCTCCTGTGGAGTGTCAGTCTCCTAAAAAACTGTGTTGAATCAACACTTTTATTTTAGTTCCTTCAGCAGATTTACTTTTTGAAGGAATCCTATAGTTGCTAAAGGAAACTAGAAGAAAGATAGATGGAATTTTATAAATGCAAGCTTTTACTTCCAAAAAGGAAGAAAGCTCAGCCCCAATCAGCACTCACCACAAAAAAGAAACAGAAAATCTATGGCACAGGAAGGGGCCATTTAGTCCATCGTGTCTGTGAGGACCAAAAAACAGCTATCCAGCTTCTTTGCACTTGCCAGCTGTTGGTCTGAAGGCTACGACATTCCAAATGTATATCAAAATGTTATGATGTTTCTGCCTGTTTTGTGCTTTCAGGACGTGAGTTCCAGTTCCCACCAGCTTCCAGATGGGAAATTCTTCCTCAGCTATCACTTTATTTCTTCTGCCAATTACCTTAAACCTATGCCTCCTAAACAGAAATAAGTCCTTCTATCTAGACTTGCAGTAATTTTATACACTGCCAATTAAATTGGTTCTAAGGAAACAATCCCAGCGTACTCAATCTTTCCCCATAAGTTGAAATCCTCCAGTCCCGATGAAATTCTCATAAATCCCCACGGTACATGTTTTATACCATGCCTGTCATGGTCATATTTTTCCTGTGATGCAGTGATCAGTACTGCAAGAAATGCTCTAAGCTAACTATCCTCTAGCGATAGCTTAATTAGAAGAAATCAGTAGGTGAATTTCTTGATGGCTGACGATTGCGACAGAGGCTTCAGAACATTTCACTAGATTGCCCCAGTGGTAAGATGTCCCAAGCCCACTCTCTTGCCCAGATGTTCAACATCTGGTGACTTCAAGGGAAAGAGATAAAAGTGCAAGGAAAGATATTGGCTTGAATTTGCCAAGAAGTGGCAATCACCATCAGATTGCCATTCCACTCTGACCTTTCCCTGCCGCGACAGAGCTCTGCACCTCTGCTCAAAACTTCCAATCTCAGCTTCCCCAGAAACACAGAGGAGAACAGACCCCACAGAGCTCCAAGGGATAACAAGACCCACTCGCTTTTTACACCACTAGCCGCCATATTCTGATATAGCACGAGCAAGTCTTCTGGCTATACATGCAAATTCTATCAGTGCTTTGGAAAAGGTATTAGTTATGTTAAATGGATTACATTAGAAAGTGACACAAAATTCATGGGCCCAAGATTTTCTCACGTAATGCATACCATTCAGGTTGATAAAATATTTCCATCTTATATTAGGTATGGAGAAAATAATTCTAACTTTGAACTTAGTTTCTTTCTCCTTTAGTGTTTAGCAACAATTTGATTGTTTAGGCTATGGATTTACATCAGCTTTTAGTGGGAGAAATGTCCATTTCCTCCTGATGACATCAACAATGTGAAATCCTTCCAATTTTAATATGGAGTATCCTCATTTCAACAGCTTCCCATGGAATTGACAGATCAGTGCCCCCACCCCTGGGCCAGTCACTTAGCCTTATGCAACATAGAAACTAAGGGGGTGCAAACTGCCACAACAGATTCCAGAGCGCAGACTTCCTTGCAAAAAAAACCACCAAAACAAATTTTAAAATGGATCATAGGAACAAGTAGAACGTTGCTTCCGCTGGTGGCTTTAACTAGTTTGGCGAGATCACTCATCAGGCTAGCTTTGTTCTTTGGGGTGATCCTCAGTAATTTTCTGCAGCTTCAGGCAGCGAACAGGAGACAGGCTGGAGCGTAGAAATAGTTTATCCTCAGCCAGGATAACAGCAAAAACAGTGACTTCTGACAGCAATCTACAGGGACCAAGGTAAGTGAGTGTTGCAGGTGTTTGTAACTGATGGACTGCTTCTTTATTAATGTAGCATATGGTGAAAGTCCTGAAGAAGTGACAGTGTCAACTGCTGAAAGATGGAGTTTTTCAGATTAAAGTGATGTTTTACAAATTCAAGAATGCACTCTCAACATGGCAAAGTCGATGTTTCACAAGAAATGAATGTTGGCCAGATAGTTTCTGCAGTACAGATAGAAAGCCACAACACCAACCTCCATCTTTTTCTCCCAGTTCTTTACTGGAAGTTAGATTGGTTTAATTAGCAACGTTCAGTACAGGAAGCAGACATAACTTAGAATAATTTAACGTTTGATTTTGAATTCTCCAACATGTTTATTAGGGCGGCCGTATTTGATTTGCAGTGCACTTTATACCTTGTCACATACTGATTGACAATATTAACCAGTCAAGTTTGTTTTTTTTTAAAACTTTGAGGAAAAATCCTGATGTAATCAACATTGTGGTTTCCTCAACTACTCTAATGACTGAATTAGAGTATGTGGAAATCTCCAGTACAGCAATGATTAATGACTGCCCATGTACTTAACATAAAGATAGCAGTTATGGCAGAATCAAGGCACGATGTGAAGGAATTTTAAGGCATCAATCCCCACGGCTTTACACTAATCCCCGTGTCAGCCATTCTGTGTCGATCGTTTGTTTCATGTTCTCTCCACCTCCTTCATGCGTGACTAAAAAAAATACCAGTAAACGCTGTACTCAGTACTTATCCCACAACATTACTGTCATATTTACTCCGCAAGTTATTTGTATGAGAAAAATATAAATCTTTCAGTACACTTGTCTTATTTTTTCCAGAATTTGCACTGCACATGAATTATTCAGATAAAGTTGCATCACTTTTCTGCAATTCGCATTTTTTAAATTGGAAATATGCCTTCATATTTGAGCACATTGATCACTTAAATCAGAACAAAATGCTAACTACTGTCAATTTTAGAATACCTCAGTTACCTTCATCTTCCAAACCTTTTTCATAAAGCTACAGAGAGACGGTAAGTGGGTAAGGGAAATTTTTCTATTCATTCATGGGATATGGGTGTTGCTGGCTAGCCAGCATTTATTGTCCATCCCTAGTTGACCTTGTTCAGAAAACAGTTCAGTCAACCACATTGCTGTGGTTCTGGAGTCACAAGTAGGCCAGATCAGGTAACGACAGCAGATTTCCTTCCCTAAAGGGCATTAATAAACCTGGTGAGGCTTTTCTGACAATTAGCAATGGGTTCATGGTTGTCAGTAGATTCTTAATTCCAGATTTGTTTTTATTGGTCAAATTCCACCATCTGCCATGACGGGAGTCGAACCCGGGTCCCCAGAACATTAGCAGAGTTTCTGGATTAATAGTCCAAAAATAATACCAGTAGGTCATCACCTCCCCTTGTTAGGAGGTAGAGTGGGCAAGGCAGTAGGTTGGTATGGGTAAGGGGTCAGGGTGGCAGGTGGGTGAAGGGGTAGAGGATAGTCAGGTCAGGTGAGGAGGGGTTATTAAATTGGGCAAATTCAAGCTAGGTGGGAAGGTGGTTGGAAAGAGTTAAATGCTGGGGGCTGGTTGAAGGGTGGGTCGAGTCATATTAGGTGCATGAGTGAGGGAGGGCTGTGATTCAGTGGTATAGTTAGCTAAGAGTTAGACCAGGATTTTTCTGTCTAACATTCCCTGGATAAATATCCAGGTAATTATGTTAACTGTCCAAAAGTCTCCAGCTCTGATATAAAAGTTGAAGACTTTTTCAGAGCACCTTGGAGAGCTAGGAAATTGCCCACTGGAAGTTCAAACTTCTCAGGCAACTCTCGCAGAGTCACTGCATTGGGATTCCTGACCAATCAAGCAGCACATCTTCCAGGATATATCCGGTCTCCTACTATTCGGAGACTGGAAGATCTGGGCCAATATTTCCCAATTAACTGACACAATATACAGATTTCAACACTAAATGTCAGTGTTGTTAAGAATTCCCAATAGTCTTAGTAAATTACAACTTTGTGCTAATTCTTAAATTAAAAAGTGATTGCTAACCTGAATGTAAGTGTTTACAAAATAAATTAGGTACAACTATTGGAAGAATTCTATAAAATGGAAAATCCTGAGTGGCACAGAATAACAGGTTGAGCATGTATCTGACATTCCAAAAAATACTTGTTGTCCACTGATATTCTTTAGAATCGTTTGTTTGTTGGCTATTTTAAATTATATCTAGATTTGTGGACTCTACAGTTTCGTACCCACAAATTCTTTGACGTTAAACCTATTAGCTCCTTTGAAGACCATGCCAAAATGTCCATTCAAAACTATCCTTCAGGAGACATATGTTTTTAAATCAATTACATATTTACTTTAATAATCAGGACCAGTATCACTGGCACATAGATCGGAATACCCCCATGGGCAAATTATTCTGGCTCTTAGCAGTAAGCCCACAGGTGCAGAGTTGGTGTAGCTCAAGGGGCTGAATGGCCTTCTCCTGCACTGTAGGGATTCTATGGATTAGGAAACTAGTTAGCGAGATCATCACTGAAACATCACTTCCTCATCTTAACTTGTAAAGCCATGACCCATCAAAGATTTGAATCCTGCTTAACCAGAGAGTAGGCTCTTCGAGCACCCTTCTCACACTTTGAAGATACAAGGCTAATCATCTGTTGAGTGACCCTTCTCTCATCTCTAGCCTCATAACTCATTCACATGCCTTCTGCCATTGCTCTCTCACCCTGTTTTCCCCAAGCTTAGATCACATGGCAACGTGGCACAGCGATTAGCACTGCTGCCCCACAGCACCAGAGATCCAGGTTCAATTCTGGCCTCGGGTGACTGTGTGGAGTTTTCTCCCCGTGTCTGCGTGGTTTCCTCCAGGTGCTCCAGTTTCTTCCAGTCCAAATATGTGCGGATTAGCTTTGCTAAATGGACCTTCAGTATCAAAGGATTAGCAGAGTAAATACATGGGGTTACAGGGGTAGGGCCTGGGTGGGATTGTTGTCTGTGCAAGCTCAATGGGCCGAATGGCCTCCTTCTGCACAGTAAAGATTCTATGATGCTGCCCTAAGCAATTCTCCATCGCACTGTCTGCAAGGAAAATTCACAGATTCATCTCTTGGTTATTTCATTTTCCTTGCAAACAGAGACTTTCAAAAACAAAGTACAGCCATGTGTATTCTTCAATCCACTCTGCATTCCCTTGCACAAAAATTTAAATTAGCACAGACAGCAGCCACTAACATATCCAATAACCTAAACTATTCTGCTCTCTTGATCAAAAGGGAAGTGTGAAGAACGAATCCAATAATAATAAGCTACAAGCACAGGCTACAAGGGGAAGAAACTACTGTATTCCGTCAAATTAATCTGCATTTCTCTGCAACCCACTATGTAAAATGTGGCAGCATCCAGAGATAGTGCAACGGAGGGGAAATCACTGTGTTAAAGAGTTAACTGATTCTCAGTGCTTCATCGGCCACTGCCTAAAACACCTGGCATGGGTGTGTCAATACAGCAAAAACATTGAGTGCTAACTCAAGACCATAAATCAATACGCTTACAGTTTATTTTGGGGTTTGCGAAGCAAGGGAGGGGCTGATCAGAAAAAATGTCAAGTTCCTCATGATGGACTCAACGTCAGGAAGTTTCTGACAGGGAGAAAAAAAGTTAGATTACTTTACCGTTGTGTCAGTACGGAATTGTATTTATTCAGGTCAACCTTTTTATATTTGTGCAGACCCAGTCTGCATACCATTGAGTTCACAAGACTTGCATAACATGGTATCAGTTACAGCCTGAAAATAAAATTTACAAAGGAAGATTCTTGTTGATTTAGCAATTCTGCATCGATCAGACTGCTTTTCAAACAATGCAAGCCCCTCCTCGATGTCTCAATGAGTCTACATTCTAAATAGCGGAGCCAAGCAGACTGGTTTCAACCCTACCTCAATCCCTCTCTCTTCTGAATCAGTGGAGGACAACAGATCACACAACAGATAACAACCGTAGTAACAACAGATATAATTGAGTGAATTATGGATGATATACCATGTTTTAAAGTTTATTATTTCATGAGCATTGCTGGCAAAGCCAGCATTTGTTGCACAACCCTAACTGAGTGCCTTACTCAGCCATTTCAGAAGGCAGTTAAGAGCCAACCATATTGCTCTGAATCTGGAGTCATGTGCATGCCAGATCAGGTAAGGAGCAGACTTCACTAATAACGTTAGTGAACCAAATGGGTTCTTAAGGGTGATAGTTTCAGTAATTGTAGCCATGAAACTAACTTTCAATTCCAGATTTATTAACTGAATTTAAATTCCACCAGCTGCCATGATGGATTTGAACCTGTGTTCCCACAGCATTAGCTGGATCCTCTGGATTATTAGTCCCGTTACATTACCACCACGCTATTGTCTTCCCCTATAATTGATTGACCACAAAGAATGCATGTTTTCCTAATGTGAAACCATATATATGCAAGTCTGTTCCATGTCTTGCAACATTACCAGTGTTTCCATTCAAAGGGACATGTTACGAATTGACATTCTTACCAATTGCCCACATCACCGTGTCAAAGGACTCTCGCTCTTCCACATTTGTCTCCAGATTTTTCCATGTGACCTGCAGTTTTCCACTGTCCAGTTTTTCTATTTTGATTGGTATGCATTTCCAAAACATCCTGGTACCATAAGATGTCAAATGGTCTGTCACCAAATGGGCCATTTGCTACATTAAATAAAAAGAAAACATAAATCAAATTGCAACAACATTTTATCAGGCAATATCATTGGCTATTGCCACATTTCTGAGACTGCAACTGGGATGTTTGTATTTGTTATTTTGGGAAGAAATTAGAGGTTTGCAGTCTAGCATTTAAAACAAGTATATCTAGTACACACACATACCACACTTTCCTACAGAGATAAGGCAATTTTAAAATACTGGTTATTTTAAGCTGCAGCTGAAATAAGCAAACATTTCAACCTGTACCATTCCCTGACCAAACTGTTAAACCAGTGTCCTGGCCAATATCTATCCCTCAACTAACTCTCACAAAGTGACTCACATTTTCTACTCTGCACAGTGACCACATTTCTGAGAGTACTTTATCGCCCATGAAGCGCTATGGAACATCCTCAGGACATGAGCGTCATTGTATGAATACAAACTTTAAAACTCAACTCAACCCATGTTTACTTAATGATTAGCCTCCATAGCATTAAAGGAACGCAAAGCTCCTTCCAACCTTAGTATACAGCAACAATTTGGATGGTAATTTTCAGGCACTTGCAAGTTATCCCTTGCAAAAGACTTCACATTGATGGCTTTGTCTTAAATGGTGGCACAGTGGTTAGCACTGCTGCCTCTCAGTGCTAGATTCAATTCCGGCCTTGGGTCACTATCTGTGTGAAGTTTGCACATTCTCCCTGTGTCTGCGTGGGTTTCCTCCGGGTGCTCCGGTTTCCTCCCACAGTCCAAAAATGTGCGGATTAGGTTGATTGACCATGCTAAATTGATCCTAATGTCAGGGGGACTGGCAGGGCAAATACGTGGGGTTATGGGAACAGGGCTGGTGGGATTATGGTCTGTGCAGACTTGATGGACCGAATGGCCTAATTCTGCACCGCAGGGATTCTATGATTCTACAAAAAAATCATGCTCACTAAATAAACAGACCATGCACAAACTGTATAGAATGTCTGTTCTAGATTTTCTATCTTAGCAAAATAGTGCAGTACACATGTCATGCGTCAGTATATTTTGGGATTTCAGTCAATACTTATCATGGATTTGTTTGATCCATACTGCCTGCTGGTTCTAGCTCCACATTCTAATGTAATCTCAACTATTGCTTATCTTTACATAAACTTTTAAAAACTATAAATGACTGTGAAAAGATGAGCGCCCAAGAGTCACTGGACTTCTTCTGTGGATTGAAACCACACCCTGTCCCATGAAGGAACAAAAGGAATTTTGCAGACTGATATTGACTCAATGCCTTTTGTCTGAAACAAATTCAAAAGGATAATTCCAAATTGAATGGGACAATCACATACAAAGACAGTGACTGTCTCAAACGTTCAAGTGTGAAAGTCAACACACGGGATACATTATCGACCTAGAGACACCCACTTTGTTTGGAAAAGGATCTTGGACTCTCAACAAGTCACATAGTAAGACAGCAATGTTTGTTAAACAACAAGCTGTTCTGGACAGAAAATCCATCCAAACCAGCTGCACATCAACTGAGCAACAAAGTTAACAAACAACACTATCTTGAAGGGGCTGGGGGGGAAATGACGTTTCCATCTTCCAAACTCAATTTGAGAACTAACCTCCTCGTAATTTGACGACTAGAGGTTTCGCAGCTTACTGAAAATCCTTGACTGTACAAGGCCTTCACTTCAATTGAAGCGTCAACTCATCTCAGAAACTACAAGTTTGCTACGAAAGAGAGGCTTAGACAATTACACATTGTAATTGTACCTTTTCCCCCTCAACTTAGTTTGTGATCATGTGGGTGAATTGAGCGAGTGAGACATCATGTTTTAAATTT
The DNA here is from genome assembly GCF_965287045.1 of Carcharhinus amblyrhynchos. Classification (NCBI taxonomy): domain Eukaryota; kingdom Metazoa; phylum Chordata; class Chondrichthyes; order Carcharhiniformes; family Carcharhinidae; genus Carcharhinus; species Carcharhinus amblyrhynchos. The sequence goes on along the minus strand of NC_137343.1, from coordinate 7,974,568 downwards.
TCTGGGCAAATATATGATAATAAATAACCTGCTTTTCAGTTTGCTGCTGGAATTATTTAATTTGGCAGAATCATTTTGAGGGTAAGAAAACACATATCCCTCACAAAACACTGATCCTGGGCAGTTGGAAAACACAAATTCTGTGACAAATGACACGTAATTAAATCCCGCCTTTACAAAACAAAGTAATTTTCAACTTCCAGCAGTGGTGGGAAAGATCTGCCTGTATATTTTGAAAATCATGATGGATGCACGAATTATTGCAAGAATAAGTAAATAATTCAGCTTGCATCCTTACAGTAGATATTATCTCAACCTCGGAGGTATTTTACTTGTTCTTCCTATCCCCACTGATTCGCTGATCTCTATTATATGCTTATGTTCTTATGGCTTATGGCGTAGAATAATTGCTTTGTCATTGTGTTGAAGGAGATTAATTTTACTAACTGTTGCATTTCTCATGGTCTCAAACAGTTTCTAATTCTACATCCTCAGAAACTACCAATGCAACATCTGTTGCCCATATCCTGCCCCACGCCTTCACACTACCGAGTGCGTCTGTCCTTGCTGACATAAAATGGCTACTTGTCACATAATGCCTCAAATTTTAACTTCTTATCCTGGTGTTTCAAGCCCTTAATGATTTTGCCCCATTCCATCTCTGCAACCTCCTCCGAAGTATCACTCTCCACCCTCTGTACTCTACAGGTGCGGCCTTTTGCACGTTTCCACCCTGTGCCTGACCAGTAGCGGCCACGATGCCACCTGACATCGCCTCACACCACACTCTTGGACTCTCCTCTTTGACCAAGCTTGTTGTCACTTCCCCTAGATGCTTTTCCTTGGCTGTCTCTTTTTAAAGTACTTTAGAACTCTTTCTACACTAACAGCATTAAATAAATTAAAATTATATTAAACTATTCCTCAGACAAATTAATACATGAAAATAAATTAGGTAAACAGGTTCTCAGGAATATTGTTACATCACTGCTGCATCTGTATTGCATTTTGTTTATCCAGTATGAATTCAGACTAAAAGACATAATTCAAATATTGAAAAACAAAACTATTCAATAATTAAATTATAGAAATATACCCAGGCTTTACCTGATCAAAGCCACGGAGAGGAATGCTTCGCACCATGAGTGATGTATCCAAACCAACACCAGTTAAAAATCCAGCGCACTCCAAGGCCACATCTAATGAAGTGCCAAGTTAAGGATCCAAATATTACTACACCATGCGTGGAATTAAAAATAATGTTTTTTATCAGAAGCAGTGACTGACGTTAAACACGGCTCATCAGCACAAAATTAAGTTTAGCACCTTCAAAAGCTTCTCAAAAGAAGATAAAATTGAGGCACTATAAAGCTTTATTATTAACCTTTTAAGGGTTTTCAAAATAAGGATACAGCTTGCACCAATAATCAACCTATAAAAAAAAGAAAAAAATCAAAGTGAAGAATTTAACAACGTTAACCTGGTGATCCACTCGCTTTCTGTTATGATCTAGGCATTAAACATTATTCTTTAACATGTACTTATAGATAATACAAAAGAAAAACACTGAGTTTAATTTTCTCCAAATATTTGACAGATGTCAAATAAAAAGGAATTTCAGCTAATTGGTTAATAGCCAAACGATACGAATAAATTCAGAGGCACACTGAAGATTTATTTTTACCTGGAATGTATTACCTGAAAGGGCGGTGAAAGCAGGTTCAAACTTAAGTTTCAAAAGAGAATTGGATAAATACTTGAAGGCAAAACATTTTATGGATCATGGGGTGTGTGTGCGGATAGCTCTTTCAAAGTGCTGGCACAGATGTGATGGATTGAATGGCCTCATTCAACACTGCAATATTCTATAATAATGTATGCGAATGATATCCAATATGTTTTTTCCTCAGGGTGAAGGCATACTGAAAAAAATACATTTATTGTCCTAGCTCCTCTGAGAATGTGGGAGTGAACCTTCTCTTCAATCAGCTGCAATACGTTCACTGATTGTACTTCATATTCACACTTTCTTCGCTGCCATTTTTGCTGTCACCATTGCCAACATTTAAGACTTGGAAGCGTTAAATCTTCATCCAACCTCAATAGAATCTAAACTATCTTTCTCCATTCTGACAAAGATTTATCCATAACACCGTAAAAAATTGACAGGCCATCAAGCCTGACCCCACATCATGGTGGCTGGACCATCTGTGGGGCCTTGCTCCTTTGAGCTGCAATATTTTTGGTTCTTTTATTTCATGTAGTTGGTAAATGTTCAGATATGTTCCCATAAATGTTGGCATTGCAAGTGATGAAGGTGCTTGCTTCCAAGCCTGACCATCACAATCCTGCCCATATCCTTTACTCCCCACACATCAGGGTCATCTCCCCCCACCAAAAGAAAAGGGATCTTCCTCGTATCACACAATGCCCAAGTTCACCTTTGTCACCCGCATGCGCCTGTGATCGATCACCACAAGCACATTTTGTCACCTCTGCCACAGTGCTTAGCTTCATCCCATCCCTCCCCGAATAAAACTCAAATCCAAGTTTTTAATCATCTTGTGTATCACCAAGGTTCAGCTTAATGGCTACACCTCTACAAATCAGGCAGGACACTTTGGCCCACATCTTTAGCTGTACTACTCCCCACATCCCCATCTGGATAGAGAATTGGTTGGCTGATGGGAAGCAGAGAGCAAAGACAATAGAGATATTGGGTTGGCAAGCCATTACTAGTAGACCGCCACAGGGGATCAGTGCTGGGGCATCAACTCTTCACAATCCATATCAATGACTTGGACGAAGAGGCTGAACATATAGCTGCTGTAATAAATCGAGAGCGACTTGATGTGGCTTAGAGTAACAAAGGATTTACTGCCAATGATAGAGGTATTTACAATAAAAGAGTCAGGCAGAATTAACTATATAATTGCACAACCCTTCTCCCTGGCTCCAACTGAGGATATGCGTCCTTGCAACCAACGGGTTCAGCTTCCTGCCATGACACCCCATAGGGTCTGGCTGTTTCATGTGACCCTCAGGGAACATCCCCTTTAAAGGGGCTACCACAGCAACTAAACCTGATGACATAAACATAGATAAGAAAGCAAGATCCCAAAAGGAGAGAACGTCGACGGAGAGATTTAGACAGGTTCAGTGTGTGAACAAAAATTTGGGAGAGTGTAATGTGGGCTAATGTGAACTTGTTCACTTTGGCAGGAAGAATAGAAAAGCAATACATTATTTTATTTGAGACAGATTGCGTAACTGTGGTGCAGAGAGACCTGGGCATCCTGGTGAATGAATCACAAACAATTGCTATGCAAATACAGCAAATGACCAGGAAGTCAAATGGAATCTTGGCATTTATTCCAAGAGGAATTGAGTAGAAAAGTAGGAAGTTTTGCTACAGTTATACTGGGCATTGGTTAGCCCACTGCTGGAGTACTGTGTACAGTTTTGGCTTCCTTACCTGTGAATGAATATAATTACATTCAAAGCAGTTCAGAGAAGGTTCACTGTAATGATGAAGCAGTCTTATGAAGACAGGTTTGCTTCTGTACCCACTAGAGTTTAGATGAATGTGAAGTGATCTTATTGAAACATATAGGTGCATGCTGAGAGGATGCTTCTCCCTCATGGGGTACCCTAGACCAGGAAATGGTTTAAAAATTAGGGGTTTCCTATTTACGATGGAAGTAAAGAGAATTTTTTTTTTAGGGTCGTTAACTAGTGGAGTCCTCTTCCCCAGAGAGCAGTGGAAGCTGAGGCACTGAATATGTTCAGTGACAGAGACTCAAACAAGGTATAAATTTGTTGTTAAATTTATGGCTTGCTAACCATCAAGCTGCTTCAAATATTTGCAGTTGCTCCCAAAGGACAATGATAAGTTGGTCCAAAAAAAATCCATGTCAGGCATGATTCAGCAGGAAAATCATCCTACAGAAAATAAGGCAAGCTAATAGCAAGAGAGACAGGTGGCCTACCTCACCACAGCAGGTCACAATGTCAGTACTTCTGCAGCAGGCAACAACAGTGAATAGGAGAAAAAGTCAAAAATGTTTGTTACAACAAGTGGATCCAAGATACACAATTTGACTGACTTCCTGGACATTTGATGCCTTTTTGTAGCCTAAATTAGTGTCCATCTGGCCAATACTGAAGACAGATTTCAGACCAGTCTATTACTCAAAGTTTCGCCAAACCTTCCGCAAAGTGCAATCAAACCAAGTGAGTTTCAGGGAGGGTAGCTGGGATGCTCTGATCAGCTGGTCTGGCCTGGGACCATAATGAAATCAGGAACCAAGATCTCAGTACAGCATCAATGTGGCTCCAACAGGATGGGAAAATCTATATTCAGAGGAACATTGAGAGTAAGGGTGTGCTCCACTATCCACCAACATTACTAATTCTGGATTAGTTTGAGCTAAGAGTCATCCCTCCTTCTTTTGATGAAACTCATATTCCAACAAGCAAAAGTTGGACAGGGTAGAAATGGGAAACTTTTTCCAGCAACAAAAGAAAAGCGGGAATGCAATTCGAAGTCTTTCCAAACAAAGTCTTCAAACAACAAAATCTTTATTCCTGTGGAAGGACGTGTACATATTGGTTATAAGTCTGAAACCAATGTTCTTCTGAATCCAGAAGCAGCAGGACACAGATTCAAGCCTGCAGTTCAGTGAAGTAAGCACTAAAGTGTTATTCATAACTTTCTGCAGAGAAAGAAATGTACGCACATTCATTTTGTCTTCGAGATTACAATACAAACTGCAAAAGGCCTCTGAAAGTAAATGCTGTGGGGGTGAGGGGGGAACCTTTTGCTATGTGTGTGGCCCGCACAAAACTAAGCTTCAAGACACATGAAGAATGACGTGCTGGTGGAATGGATAATTCTAATGACAAGACTAAACCCTTAAGGAATTAATACAAGTCAACGAAAAATACAATACATATTGAAACTGAGTGCCAACATTTACCATTTCTGCCCCAGGGGCTACATCATTGGTATTAAATCCACGTTGAGCTGTGTACAATAAGAATTTGCCTTGAGCTGCTACCCAAAATATTACAGGTCACATGTGCTTAAGCAACTGAAGCTTCCAATTCCCTGTTAATGGATAGCAATGTTGCTATTAGCACAGTTACCAGCTGGTTTATCTGAAAGAAGATCTGTCGCGTGCAGATACACTGATCTTCTAGGCAGTATATTTACTTTACTAATTACACAGCACTCAACTGCATTCATCATAATCAGGCCCTCAATCTCGACTGCAATTTTATTAATTCATTGAGGGCGTAATGCGGAGACAATAGCATGGTGGTAATGTCACTGGACTAGCAATCCAAAGGCTCAGGTTAATGCTCGAGGGACAAATGTTCAAATTCTACCACGGCAGTTGGTGGAAGTTAAATTAAATTAATAGATCTGGAATTGAAAGCTAGTCTCGGTAATAATGACCATGAAACCATTGTTGATCATCATAAAAACCTATCTAGTTAACTAATGTTCTTTAAGGAAGGGAATCTGCTGTCCTTACCTGGCTGACATGTGACTCCAGACTCTCAGCAAAGTGATTGACTCTTAAATGCCCTAGTCACTCAGTATCAAACCGCTACCAAGTCTGATAAGAATGGAACCAGATGGATCACTTGACATCAACCAAGGCAATGGAAATGGGAATGTGACACCCAGTCCTGATGACCCTGAGAAGTCCTCCTTACTAAAATATGAGACTTGTGCCAAAATTAGGAGAGCTGTCCAAAAACTTGTTCAAGCAACAGCCTGTCATACTCAATAGTCATTCTCTCAGAATGAAATCTTACAACGTGCTGAACACACCCATCACCATCGCTGAGGTGGCACTACGCTGGTGTTTTGTCAGGAGGGAGCTGCCATGAGTCCTCAGCACCTACTCTGGATCCCATGAAGTCTCATGGCATGAGGTCGAACACAGATAAGGAATCCTCTGGCTGGTTACCATTTGGCTCCTCAGCTGATGAGCAATTTTACACATGGAAGAGCAAGAACACCCAATGTACTCCATGTAGGGACTTCAATGTCCTTCACCAAGAATGGCTCAGCATCACAATTACTGACTGAGCTGGCCAAGTCCTAAAAGGGCTGGGTCTGTGGTAGGTGGTGAGAGAACCGACAAGAGGGAAAAACCTACTTGACCTCATCCACATTAATCTACCTCTCACAGACGCAGTGACCATCACACAGTCGCTGCAGTGACCAAGTCCTGGCTTCACATCAAGGATACCCGCCATCATACTATGTGGCACTATCACTGTGCTAAATGGGATATATTTCAAACAGATCTAGCAATGCAAAACTGGGCATCCATGAGGTGCTGTGGACCATTAGCAGCAGAATTTTACACACCACAATCTGACCTCATGGCCTTGCATATTCCCCCAGACCACCATTGCCCTCAAGCCAAGGAATCAACTCTGGTTCAATGTAAAGTGTGGGAGAGCGTGTCAGGAGCAATAATAGGCACACCTAAATATGGAGTCAATCTGTTGAAGCCACAACATAGGATCACTTGCATGCCAAACATCAGAAACAGCATGTGACAACAATCTAAGCGATCCCATAACCGACGGGTCAGATCTAAGCACTGCAGTCCAGCTACTTGAATTGTGGTGAACAATTAAACAACTAATTGGAGAAGGAGACTCCACACATATCCCCTTCCTCAATACTGGGAAAATTCAGCACATCGCTGCAAAAGATAAGGCTGAAGCATTTTAACCATCTTCAGCCATAAGTGTCAGATGGTCAATCCATCAGCCTCCTCCTGAGATCCCCAGAATCACAGATGCTAGTCTTCAGTCAATTCGATTTGCTCCGCATGATAGCGCAAAACACTGGATATAGCAAAGGCTATGGGCCCTGATAACACTGCAGCGACTACAGTACTGAACACGTGCTCCAGAACTAGTCATGCCCCCAGCAAAGCTGTCCCATTACAACTACAACACCAGCATCTAGCTGGAAAATTGCCCAAGTACGTCTGTACACAAAAAGCAGACAAACCTAACTCAGCCAATTACTGCCACATCATTCTACTCATGATCATCAGTAAAATGATGGAAGGAGTCATCAATAATTAGTTCACGCTGTGTGTACTCAGCTATAACCTGCTCACTGACATTTAGTTTGGGTTCCTCCAGGGACAACTCCTTACCTCATCAGAGCCTTAGTTCAAGTATGGACAAAAGAGCTGAGCTCCAGAGGTGAAGTCAAAGTAACTGCTAATGACATCAAGAGTGCATTTGCCTGAGTGTGGCATCAAGGAGTCAGATTCATGGAAATTATGGAGAAAACGCTTTACTGGTTGGGCTCACACCTAGCACAAAGAAAGAGGTTTGTGATAGTTGGATTTCAAGGGAAATTGTTGGAAGTCATTTTTCTCAATTCTTGGACATCACTGCAGGTGTTCCTCAGGGTAGTATCCTGCAGGGTGGAGTCCTAGGCCCAACCATCTTCATTTGCTTCAATTATCAAACTCCATCATAAGACTGAAGTGGGAATGTTCACATATTATTTCACAACATTCAGTACGATTCGCAATTCTTCAGACAATGAAGAACCCTACCCTTATGCAGCAAGACTTGGACAACATTCAGACTTGGGCAGAAAAAACAGAAAGTAACATTCACGCCACACGAGTACCAGGCAATGACCATCCCCGACAACAGAGATTCCAACCAGCTCCTCTTGACATTCAATGGGAATACCATCACTGAATCATCCACTATCAACATCCTGGAGGTTACCATTGACAAGAAACTGGCTGGACCAATGATATAAATACCGTGGATAGAACAGCAAGTCAGAAACTGGAAATTTTGCTTTGAGTCACTCAACTCCTGGCTTCCAAAAAATCTGTACGCCATAAGGCACAATACCATCCACTTGCCTGGATGCCTGCAGCTCTAATACTTAAGAAACTCACCACTACCTAAGACAAGTAACCTAGTTAATTAGCACCCCACTCACAACTTTCAACATTCACTCCCTCCACCAATGGAAAATACCAGGTCTAGTATAGCCTGCTCTCTCATTGGCTCTAGAATTTGCTGTTCTAAGAAACTGTCCGAAAAGCATTCAAAGTCGAGACTGTCACCACTGGGCCCCTTAATAAATGTAGTCAGTCATCAGCACCCCTGAGAGATTTAGCAGATGCAGAGCCTATACAGAGGGGTAAGCCACAGTCCACAGTGCAACTCTGGCCTTACCATGTTCACACCAATAATTGAACTGCAGCCTTTTGCAACAAGCAGTGTGACATATTTTCAATGTTTACCCATTTTGATAGGAGGCCCCTTTGCTTCATCCTTTCAGGATGATCCCTCAGTTTTCCAAAAAAAGGAAAAAGGTGCAAAAATATAAATACAGAGCTAAGACAGTCCTAAGCTAGGGACATTGCTGTTTTAGAATTCCAGTAACAGCACTCTGTACTTTTCCATTCACTTTTGCAGATCCTAAAGAATTTATGATCTGGCAAAACAAAATACATCTTGGGATAACAATAAAAGTATTTATACATATAAGAAGTGCCCTGCAGCATTCCAAAAATTTAGACATCTCATTAAGTGATTAGGTCACAACATATGTTGTATAAACTGCAAAAAGACGATCATATTTGCTGATTAAATACAGAAAAGCTACCATAACCCCTCATGACTTATTCTGTTAATGCAGGAATGTGACAATGTCAACAGCAATATACCTCCCATAGGCAGTTTAAACCTGTATCAACAGCAACCAGGCAAAAACTCGTGTTGGAAATAAGATCTTTCCTCCAAATAGCGAGATCGTTGCTCATTTATAGCCCTCAAAATGATTAATTTCACCCTGTCAGTTAGAACTACAATTGCAGCACTGGGAATCAGAATGCATTTCTTTGTACAACACAAGTACTATATTTTTGTGGTGGTTTAGTTCCCGAGTGGATATTAGAATAATTGACCTTTGTATTGGCCCTGATACAGAAAGAAGATATATATCTCACATCGACTCTGAAAGGTGGACATCTGCTGCTATCTAGTGTTGTAAAACGGAAATAGCAAGAACAAAAAAAAACTTGTTGGGTAACAATGAATGGCACCACATTGCGACGGACATGTGTAAATACAAGGATTACCAACACGACAATTGGAAAGGCTTGGATCGTGCTGCTGTCAGTTGGTGCTTTAACCTGGCAGAATTAGGAATGGCCTTTCCACCAGACTGTCTAATGAAATCTGGCAGTTTCAGATTCACTGAGCCATTGGCTGCAGTAAGTCAAGCTATAGGAACCGAAGGTTGAAAATCAATATAAGAGCAGATTAAAAGTTCAGTTAAAAGTTCCACTTAAGAGTGGCATTCCTTCAGCTCTTGAGGCTACAGAAATCAAGGGATTACGGGGGGAAGGCAGGATTAGGGTATTGGATTTGATGATCGAAATGAATGGCGGCGCAGGGTCAAAGGGCCTACTCCTGCTTCTATTTTCTCTGTCTTCATGCTAGTTGTGTGGATGAACTGGGTCAGGGATTTTCTGACATGACTAAATACAGCTAAAGCTGCTTCCAAGACAACCAAAAAAAAGTCTAATCTATCCATGCGTCTATTGATGAACAAACTAGACACGAATAACATTATTTGTTAAACGTGGTACTTGGCGCTTAACTTTCATTGAAAATTAGTAGGCCAGATGTGGTTGTAGTGTAGCAGGACATCTAATGGTATTTAACATTAGATAAACATTCCATACACCCGTCAGCCCACCGAGTTGGTGAAAATGAGAACAGGTAACGGCAGGGAAGGAAGCAACCAGAGTGATCAGGGTAAATCCACAACTAATGAGATTTAAGGAGAAGCCAACAAACACGAAGGATGGAGAGAAAGATAATTTAATGTTAAATCAGATGTCAGAAGGAAAAGGGTGACTGGATTCAAATAGAACAGAAGAGAGAAAGGAAAAGTTTAAAAGAACTGGATTTTGTTAAAATCACCTAGAAAATTTCAAAACCTCAAGGAATGACGCATTGCAGTTATAATAATCCATTTTTCATTCTGGAAAGATTGGCAGTCATTAACAATTATCATGTTCTTAAGAGTATGATTGTAATTACTGGCTCTAAGCATCTACAATGAACTTTGTCCACTTCCACCTTGCAATCACAACTACTTCAAAACCTGTAAATGACGAGTTAAAAATATTCCATTGATTGGTACATTGATGTTGCTTCTTACACTGGTCAGCTATTGTATAATCCTGTTCAGCATCTTGGGAATCATTGCAAATTGCTGCTTCTTGAGCCTTCTTGCCGTTTAACTCTATCCATCCTCATTTGTCTCCAGTTTTCTGTACTCATCTTTTCTCCATGTTCGTTTCTTGGTCCCTCTTGATCTTCACCAGCTTTCTTTCATGAATCACTTTGGGTCAATGATCATCGTTCTTTATTTGCTCCTCCGTTGCAATCTCCTTTATCTCTTCTTCTGAAGATCTCCCACTGCTGCATGACCTCAATAGTACTTTGAATCTGTCAGAGGTAACTAGAAACTGTGTGTCTCCTTATACTCCAGTTTCTTTGCTGCAAATTGCATCTGATGTTAGTGTGCCTTTAAATTTTTTTTAAAAAATCATGTTCTCTGCAACTATCAAAGCTTCAGTTTATTTCATTGCTGTTGGGTTGCCTGGAAAAGTCCTTTTATTGCTGCTTCAATGGCTTAAATGGGGTTTAATTTTTACTCTGTGCCTCAAGTACTTCCTGGAATTTGTGTTATGACCCTATATTGTTAGGGGAATACTGGTTAACATTTTCAGTTTTGAACTGCTGTTTTAATTTAGAAGGAAGTGACTATCAGATTGGAAGCAGTCTCTCACTCCCTAGTTTTGGAAATTTTGCTGTTAGCTGGAAGCAAGACTTCTTGCCTTCCTGGAGTAGAAAATCTGCTGTTCGTGATTGGCTTCACTGGAGTCTCTGTCCCTGCTGTTTTGAGAAGCTGTTCTGACACCAAGCTTGAATGCTGCATCAAGCGAACTTCAGCATTCCACCAAAGGGCTAAGTCTCAGTTATCACAAGAGCATTAGTCTTTGCTACGATAAACCTGTGGAAAGGGTTGTGTTTATGGGATTGGTTTGATTGGGACATTTCCTATATTTATTAAGGGTTATACAATATCATGTTTCTTTTGTTCGTAATTAGTGAAGTTATCACTAATTTTCTTTCTATACATGTTAACTGTATACTTAAATAAACTTTGCTTAATAAAAACTTCTTAGTGGGTTAGTTGAATCATGATATTGTACAAGTTTTATTAGCTAAAATACTGTTCAAACAGAACAAATCCCAAAAGCAAACACCATTTTTGGAATTAACACAGGAAGTAAGAATACTCATATGATTTTGGTTGAAGAATTGAACCTCTGACTTCCCAGCCTTGTAACTTCCAGCAGAACTCAAGGTAGAGGTAATGCCACTGCTGGCCTCTGGCTTTCACAGTAAAAAGTCTGACAACACCAGGTTTAAGTCCAACCGAATGGCATTCACCTGACAAAGGGACTAACCTCGAAAGCTAGTGAGTGTACTATCAAATAAATCGGTTGGACTTAAACCTGGTGTTGTCAGACTTTTTACTGTGTTTACCCCAGTCCAACGCCGGCATATCCACATCTCTGGCTTTCAGCCATCGAACCACTGCCAGAGACAGAAGCAATCCTTGCCTCTAGTCACTAGCAAGCAAACTGCCAACAGCAGAACTTTCACTCCAGGAAGGCAAGATGGCCTGCTTCCAGCTGCTGGAAGCAGAATCTAAAATACCAAGGAGAGGAACAGACAAAACCCACCCGCTGCTTGAAAACCAGAATGGCTTCTGACTCTGAACCAAACTGAAAGGAAAAGCAAACATGCCAGCTGACCTGTCAATCATTCTTCCTCTTAACAATTCAAAACTTTGTAAAAACTCCTAGAAAGTGCATTCGACCCAGAGTAAAAATAAACAAGACCCCATTTAAACTGCAATAACAAGGCATGTAATCAGGCAGGCAGTGCCACAATGGAAAAAACAGAGCTTGTTCACCAACAGCAGAGAACATGATTAAAAATAGATTTCTTAAAGGCACAGTACCATCACAATAGACAATACCCTTTTTAATTTGATTTATTGTCACGTGTATTAGTATACAGTGAAAAGTATTGCTTCTTGCATGCTATACAGACAAAGCATACTGTTCATAAAAAAGGAAAGTGTGGAATGTAGTGTTACAGTCATAGCTAGGGTGTAGAGAAAGATCAGCTTAGTGTGAGGTAGATCCATTCAAAAGTCTGATGGCTGCAGGGAAGCTGTTCTTGAGTCAGTTGCTACGTGACCTCAGACTTTTGTACTTCCGATAAAAAATCAAATTAAAAAATACTCCTCAGGAAGAACAGGCTGGTTTCCAGGGTAGTAGATCATGCAGTGTGAAGATCCTTATGCTCAAGATCATACAGCAGACTCTGGATTACCAGAAGCCAATTGCTCTCAACTTCCTCGATTTCCAGAAGACTTTTGACAGCGTCTATCAGCAGTCACTGATACATTGCAAGACAGTACAGCCCCTTGCAGCAGTCATATTATCAAAGCCTTATTCTGCAGCTCACTGTAACATTAAGACCATAGGTATCAATGGCACTAACATCATATTCCAACCATTATGTTGCAAATTGAATTTGTCTCTATATGTGCCCTGTCTGTGAACACAACGCCCACTCACCTGATGATGAGGCAGTGTTCCAAAAGCTTGTGTTGTCAAATAAACCTGCTGGACTTTAACCTGGTGTTGAGAGACTTCTTACTTTCAACATCATCACAGGTGTATGACAAGGTTCATACTCTCTCCATTCCTTATCATCTTGGTTATTGATTTCATCATGAGGAAGGTGATGATGGGCGTAGACTTCAACATCTGTGCCAATGCAGTTAGTTAATGATCTTGGTTTTTCTAGATGATATTGCCTTGCTGGCTGAAAAATCTTGCGTGCTCCAAGACATAGCAAAAATTCTTGGGAGTAGCAACACCAAGGCTGATCTATGTATTAACAGCAAGAAGAAAATGACACTGAACAACAGGCAACAAAATATCAGGGACATCTACTGCTTCCTCTCTCAAGGGAGCAATATTTCCAGGGACAGTGATGTAGAGATAAACGGCCAAAATCACCAGAGCAGTCTTCCAGCAGCTCCACAAGATGTGGACATCCAACGTCAATAACATAGCCATGAAGCTGTGATTCTATTTGTCCATAGTAATACAAACCACAATCCACAGAGACATATGGAAGAGAACAGCAAAGGTGTCATACTGTAAAACGTTGGTGCTATCTATGTATGATCCTGGACAGCACATGAAGAGACGGTAGCAAACAAGTGCTGCAGAGGACTGGTCAAAAGCACCTGTGAACAATGAAAGGTACCTGATGCTGGCAGGATACGTACGTGCTGTGCCTCCTGGATGTTCAATAGCCTGCCCCCAGAAGAAAAGATGGGCTGCTCACAGAGGACATGGTTAAGAGTAGAATGCCATCTTGGAGGACCTGAAACAGATTTCAATTGTCTAGGGCCAATGACGGAATCTAACTTCAGTTCTGAAGTCATATTAGATACAAAATGTTAACTCTGTCTGTCTCTCCATAGATGCTGCCAGACTGGCCAAGTTTCTCCAGTACTCTGTTTTTATTAAAGAGAGGTATAATTTGGATAGCCGCCTAACGATATCATAGTTTCACCTTGCATCTGCTCATCGCCTAATGTTGTTCTAATGACACAATAACAATGAGTGCAATTAGTCTTATTAGCTTTATTTTGAGAGAAAAATCTGATCCTATACAATTCCTGCGATACCCAATAATCTTGTTGATGGCGCTGTAATACATATTTTCAGTATCAGATGTTACAATGAGTGATACAAAATATTTGCTGTTTTATTATAATGATTATATTCCCCCAGGATTGATGCTCTCAAAACACTTAAATACTTTCAGCTTCTTTCACCAAAACTTTTCCTGAGTCATTGAAGCTTCATGTTCGCAAAACAAGTGATTAATCAAATAGAAAAAAAAACAGGGTTACATTGAATCATTAAATTGTTCAGAGTCTTTTAATATTTTCATTAAAGGCTTGAAATTACTTCAGGGCTTTGTAAACGTTTATTTCGCATCTTCAATTAAGTACTGGAACATCTTGCCATTTGATGCATTTTAACAGTCAGTTAGACATTGAGGGACCATTTTCGTCAAGTTAACAACAAATTTTTTTGATTTGCGTGTTTAATGGTGCATCTTTCCTTGCCTGATGTTGCAGAGGCACATGCCCATAAATACCAAGAAAGCTGTTAGCCATCTATTGTACTGATAGGGTGGCACAGTCATGCCTCTCAGCGCCAGGGACCTGGGTTCGATTCCCAGCTTGGGTCACTGTGCAGTCTGTACATTCTCTCTGTGCCTGCGTGGGTTTCCTCCGGGTGCTCCAGTTTCCTCCCACAGTCTGAAAGATGTGCAGATTGGGTGCATTGGCCATGCTAAATTCTTTGCGTACTCAAAAAGGTGCTGGAGTGTGGCAACCAGGAGAAGATTTTCACACTAACTTCAATGCAACGTTAATGCAAGCCTACTTGTGACACGAATCAATAAACTTAAAAATTTTTCAAATTATTGTGTTTGAATATTTAACAGCTTTAACAGAAAAGTTTCAATTTGCTGTTTTTAATTTTATTTCTGCTTCTATCACATTGACTTTGCCAACAGTCAAGATCTTCGAACAAAGAAAGTTACAGCATAGGAACAGGCCATTCAACCCTCCAAGCCTGCACTGACCATGATACCTGACAGAACTAAAATCCCCCCCACCTTTTCAGAGACCATATCCCTCTATTCCTATCCTTTTCATGTATTTGTCAAGACGCCACTTAAAAGTCACTCACATATCTGCTCCCACTGCCTTCCCCAGTAATGAGTTCCAGGCACCCAATACTCTCTGCATAAAATGTCTGCCTCGTACACCTTTTTTAAACCTTGCTCCTCGCACTTTAAATGTGTGCCCCCTAGTAATTGATTCTTCCACCCTGAGAAAAAGTTTCTGACTATCCACTCTGTCCATACCCTTCATGATCTTGTAGACTTCTATCAGGTCACCCCTCAATCTTTGTCGTTCCAGTGAGAATAAACCAAGTTTCTCCAACATTTCCTCATAGCTAATGCCCTCCATACCAGGCAACATCTTGGTAAATCTTTTCTGCACCCTTTCCAAAGCCTCCACATCCTTCTGGTAGTGTGGTGACCAGAATTGAACACTATATTCCAAGTGCAGCTTAATTAAGGTTCTTCAAAGCTGCTACGCATTGCCAATTTTTAAACTCAATGCCCCGACCGATGAAAGCAAGCATGCCGTATGCCTTCTTGACTACTTTCTCCACCTGCATGGCACTTTCAGTGACCTGTGTATCTGTACACCCAGATCCCTCTGCCTAGGAATACTCTTAAGGGTTCTGCCATTTACTGTGTATTTCCTATCTGTATTAGACTTCCAAAACGCATTTCCTCACGTGTCCAGATTAAACTCCATCTACCATCTCTCTGCTCAAGTCTCCAATCGATCTATATCCTGTATTGTCTGATGGTCATCATAATCCGCAAATCCACCAACTTTTGTCGTCCGCAATCTTAATACTCAAACCAGTTATATTTTCTTCCAAATCATTTACATATATTACAAACAGCAACGGTCCCAGCACTGATCCATGAGGAACGCCACTTGTTACAGCTCTCCAATCAGAAATGCACTCTTCCACTGCTCCCTTCTATCTTCTTTGAGTCAGTTTCATATCCACCTTGCCAGCTCACCTCTGATCCCATGTGACTTCACCTTTTGCACCAGTCTGCCATGAGGGACCTTGTCAAAAGCCTTACTGAAATTCATATAGATAATATCCACTGCTCTACCCTCATCAATCATCTATATCATTTCCTCGAAAAACTTGATAAAGTTAGCGAGACATGACCTCTCCTTCACAAAACATGTTGTCTCTCACTAATACGTCCACTCATTTCCAAGTGGGACTAAATCCTGTCTCAAAGAATCCTCTCCAATAATTTCCCTACCACTGATGAGGCTCACCAGCCTGTAATTACCTGGATTACTCTTGCTACCCTTCTTAAACAAAGGAACAACATTGGCTATTATCCAATCCACTGGGATTTCCCCTGTAGCCAATGAGGATACAAAAATTTCTCTCAAGGCCCCAGCAATTTCCTTCTTTGCCTCTGTCAGTATTCTGGGGTATATCCCATCAGGCCCTGGGGACTTGTCTACCTTGATGTTTTTCAAGAACCCTAATACCTCCTCCTTTTTGATCTCAACATGACTCAAACTATCTACACACCCTGGCTCATCATCCACCAAGTCCTTCTCTTTGATGAATACTGACGCAAAGTACTCATTTAATACCCTGCCCATTTCCTCTGGCTCCACGCATAGATCTCCCCTCCCTTGACTGGGCCGACCCTCTTTGCTGAGTAAAGATGTGCTGGGATCTTCTCAGTCAATCAATTTTGCCCAAGAGACAGCGCTGTGGACGAAAAACACAAGGTCCTGTTTTTCTTAAAACACAGTAAGAAGTCTCACAACACCAGGTTAAAGTCCAACAGGTTTATTTGGTAGCAAACACCACTAGCTTTTGGGGCTCTGCCCCTCCGTCAGGTGAATGGGGAGTTTTGACCACAAACAGGGCATATAAAGGCACACACAGTTTACAGAATACTGATTAGAATGTGAGTTTTTACAGCCAATCAAGTCTTCAAGGTGCAGACAATGTGAGTGGAGATAGCATTAAGCATAGGTTAAAGAGTTGTGTATTGCCCCCAGACAGGACAGTGAGTGAGATGTTGCAAACCCAGGCAAGTCATGGGAGTTACAAATAGTGTGACGCGAACCCAAGATCCCTGTTGAGGCCGTCCTCATGTGCGGGGAACTTGGCTATCAGTTTCTGCTCAGCGACTCTGCGCCGTCATATGTCATGAAGGCCGCCTTGGAGAATGCTTATCCAAAGATCAGAGGCCGAATGCCTGTGACTGCTGAAGCGTTCACCAAAAGGAAGAGAACAGTTTTGCTTGGTGATTGTCGAGCAGTGTTCGTTCATCCGTTGTTAAAACACCCAGAAGGAAAGTGCTGTTGTTTTTCCAGTGGAACAAACCATTCTGAACAATTGGGTATATTTTGGTGTTACTTTGATATGCCATTTTTGCTGTAAGAGGGGCTTTTAATAGGTAGCTTCTCTGTTTATAGTTCTAAGATCTTAATTACTTCTTAGGCGTTTGTTAGAATAGATGATGAAGTACAAAGAATGTTTTAAAACACAAACACAGATCAAGACTATGTACATGACCATAATTGGACCACTACACAAAACTTTAATGACTTTATTGTGGGAAACTTATTTATCTCTGAAGTAATTGCTACCTTTAACCATCCTAAGGCAAGATATGCAAATTGCTAAATGGAAATTCAGAAACATTAAGGTTTCTATCATATACACCCTTTAAGAGCAGGCTGGATGAACTGACTGATGTAAGTTTGTCCCAGTAGCATTTGGGACAATTTGCTATTGGGTTTCCATTTGCTTTTGGTTAAAATGACCTTTTACTGGAGTCTTCTGACATTTTCAAAATGCGCTGGGAAATATAAACGTCTGACTGAGAAATAAACTCTACACTTCAGCAATTTACCAGCTATCACTTCTCAAATTCACTGTTTTTGAAATTTCCCCATGCACCAGTTGTTCAAATCAAATTAAAACTGGGGGGTGGGGGGGGTTTTCCAATCTCACTCTTAGTTGAGAACATCCAAATCATGGGAGCGGCCATGGAGTCTGGAAATGCGGTTAAACAAACCCTGCTGACGACAGGACATTACGATTGTTGTCTGTGTTGCAAAATAAATATAAGCAAATGATAATGGAGCACACAACCCGCAGAAAGCCCCCTACACACAAAACCAAGCTACATCCACCATGGGAGCTCATTCTGTTTCTTAGAAAGATAAAGGGTGACATTCATACTGTCCAGCAGAGTCACCATGCTGACCCATCTATAAAAATATGGCATTTTTACTCTTAATTCACTAGCTCCTTCAGGTTCAACTATAACAAGCAACAGTAAAGTTAGAGGGGAATGCTGGCTAGTATCTCTTGGGGTGGAAGGTGAGAGAATACTTTACTAAAGAAGTTTCATTTAATAAAATTTTAGTTTCAGCCAACTTCCTGAAAATGCACACAAGTTACCATTTGCTGTGCAACCTACTTCCTCGTCGTACATCACTTTATTACAGTTGCACTTCCAGTAGGAAACTGATATTGAACGTGATCAGCTCAGTTAGATCTTTCGTCCTTTGGTACCACTTGCATTGCAGCAACCATACTCACTGCTTATAGAGCCCTACAGTGCAGAAAGAGGACCTTCAGCCCAACGAGTCTGCATCAAACACAATCCCACCCAGGTTCTACCCCCATATCCCTACATATTGTACCCATTAATCCCTCTAACCTACGCATCCCTGGACACTAAGGGGCAATTTCTTAGCATGGCCAATCAACCTAACCTGCACATGTTTGTACTGTGGGAGGAAACCGGAGCACCCAGAGGAAACCCACACAGACAGGAGGAGAATGTGCAAACTCCACACAGACCTGAGCCAGGAATCAAACCCAGGACCCTGGAGCTGTGAAGCAGCAGTGCTAACCACTGTGCTACCGTGCCGCCCCACAAAACACAAAAAGACACAAAAAGGTGAAGTCAGCTTATTTTCAAACAATTATACATAAGTAGCAGGAAAATCACAAGGCTTTTGTTACAAAGGCATAAAACATTTATAAAAGAACAGATTATTAATAATATAGTACTCCTTCACCCCACTATACTTTTACAGGTTTATACAGATTAATAAGGATAACATGAGTTATCATATACTTTAATGTTCACAATGAGCACCGTCCATGTAAACCAACGTGCAAACTGTGGTAAAACACCTCACACTCGGAAACCAAGTGGCAACGCCACCCAAAGCAACTTCTACAGATCTCTCATCAATTCCAACCCTATCCCCAGATACTTGTCATATGGTGATCCAACTGGTCTCACTGGAACACTGTCTTTCACACAAGAGTTTTCAATCTTCATTACTGAAGAACATGCCTTGGAATCTTCTCCCAAATGACACTTTCTCCTGGATGATCTCTCCCAAATGACGTTTTCACTCCGATGTCTTAACCAAGGATCCACTTACAGGGTTTCAAGCCCTCCTTTCAATGTTCCTGGATTGCTATGTTCATTTAAACTTCACCTTCCAAGCAATCGCTCAGATACCCAGCCCTGCCAACAAAGCAACACTAATTCTTCAGTCTTGTAGTAAGGAGTCACCAACCTGTGAGCCTCTTGGAACTCTGGCTTCTCACACGCCCGTTTTGCTTTCCATCTGCTTTCTGCAGCTTTGGTTTTTTGGAGCTTCTCTGGATAAAATCCGTTTTCCAGATTCCAGTTCTTTGCTCCTTTGACTAGAAAGTTTTCCGGGAACCTTCTATCCCTCTCCCTGGTTTCAGGACCTTTCTGTTTTTCAGCCTGCAGCTTGACCTCTGCTCTTTCCAGCAGTTTCTACAGACTGGTTTGTTCCTTCTGGGTCACCATATTCCAAATGAACTTAACTGAATTTGCTCTCTCTTGTGGTCCCCACGGTTGCTAGGCAACAGCCTAGTTTTTTGTACCTTGTGTTTAAGGTTCATAAAAACCTCATTAAAATGCCGACATCTTTAAAAATGAAGC
Organism: Carcharhinus amblyrhynchos; assembly: GCF_965287045.1. Taxonomy (NCBI): domain Eukaryota; kingdom Metazoa; phylum Chordata; class Chondrichthyes; order Carcharhiniformes; family Carcharhinidae; genus Carcharhinus; species Carcharhinus amblyrhynchos. The sequence continues at coordinate 7,954,723 of NC_137343.1, read as the reverse complement.
TAAAACTGAAGTTCTAAACACAATACAAATTAAACTTAAACTTAAAACTATACCTCATTTTTAACACAAACTAATACAAATATGAATTTTAAATTTTCTCTGTTTCCAGTAATTCAGTAAAAAGTCTGACAACACCAGGTTTTAGTCCAACCTATTTATTTGATAATATACTCACAAGCTTTCGAGAGGACTGCCTCTTCGTCAGGTGAATGGAGAGTTCTGGCCTCAGACAGAGCATATAAAGCACAGACAGTTTAGAGATTACTAGAGGCCAGAACTCTCCATTCACCTGACGAAGAGGCAGTCCCCTCGAAAGCTTGTGAGTATATTATCAAATAAATAGGTTGGACTAAAACCTGGTGTTGTCAGACTTTTTACTGTGTTTACGCCAGTCCAACGCCGGCATACCCACATCATGTCCAGTAATTCAGCCAAGGCACTTTTAGCATTTGTAGATTCAGAAAATCAGAAAGATTTTGTGGACTTTGAAATGAGCTACAAGTGATCCATTTTCTGGCCCCTTGTCAAAAAGACTGAATAATGTTATCCGTTTGACAATTTGTTTGAGCGGCACAGGGGCACAATAGTTAGCACTGCTGCCTCTCAGCGCCAGGAATTCAGATTCGATTCCCAGCTTGGGCCCCTGTCTGTGTGGAGTTTGCACGTTCTCCCCATGTCTGCGTGGGTTTCCTCCCACAGCCTGAAAGACGTGCAGATTAGGCGGATTGACACAAACAGACACCAAAGTGCAGCTACTAGGGGAATTTCACAGTTATTTCATTGCAGTGTTAACGTAAGCCTTACTTGTGACTAATAAATAAACTTTTAATCTTAATAATTTAATCAGAAGTTTTACGACAGTTCATCATCATAAGGCACATCATAATCAGCTTGTTAGTTAAAAGCAGGTGACATGAATATTTTTAAGACAAGGGGTTACTGTTCATCCTATTTTTTAAAAACAGGAAGCCAATAATCATTAAATACTACACTGTGCATCCTACAAATCAAAACATAGCAGCTTTCCGCTTCCAGTAGATTGGCTAGCAAGCAAAATCAGCATAGTATTGTGAAAGGGAAATCGTGTTTAACCAATTTACTGGAGTTCAAGTAACAAGTGCTGTGGATAAAGGCAAACTGGTGGATGTACTGTACTAAGATTTTCAGAACGTATTTGATAAAGTGCATCACAAAAGCTCATGGTCTGGGCGTGGATAGAAGATTGGTTAACTAACAAGAAACAGAGTGGGCATACATGGGCTATTTTACGGTTGGTAAAATGTAAAGAGTGGCGTGCCACAGAAACCAATTCTGGGGCCTCAATGTTTGACAATTTATAGAAATAATCTGGATAAAGGGGCCGAAATTATGATTGCTGAAGTTGCTGATGGCGCAAAGAAAGGAGAGGGGGGAGCAAAACTTACAGGTTGTGGGTGCTCCCACGAATCTGCGGCCTGTGTCCTTCTAAGGTGACAGAGGTTGCAAGTTTGGAATATTTTATATCAACCTCTGCTTTCTTCGCAATATTTGAAAGTTCAACTGAATGGATTATTTACTCACGTTTTTCCAGGTGAATCTCGGAGCCAAAAAATATCATCACTGGAAATGCCGAGTTCAGCCCCTGGAACCTTTGGAAACAAAAGGAGCATTTTACACAATTTATAGACAAAATAAATATTGCTTCAATGAGTTGTTATAACAGACAATGACAACAAAAATATTATTTTCAATTTAATTAGTAAGATGTTAACAGGAATATTTTTGTAAATGAATTGATTTTCAACCAAGTGCAACTTTCAATTAATCGCGCAAATGTGAAGCAAAGTAATAGAGTCGCAGGAATGACCCGTCTCTGCTAATCCTAGCCAAAATGTTTGCTGAAAGCACTTCAATTCTCCTCATTGCTCCTGGATTAAACTCAGGATAAAATCAAGCCAGAATTTCTCTTCCTGAGAGCTACCTGTAACCCGACTGAAAAGTGAGTGCGAAATGGAATTAGACAACTGTGGAACTGCAAGTGAGTGGAGTTTTTTTTATATATGCAATGCAGGTGTCATTTTGATTTGAATATCATAATGGAAAAATTACCATAATCATTGCAACTTATCCCTGATCATTGTTACTGATTTGACTATACTTCAGTATCTCAAAACTTAACAAAACTGAGAAAACATTGTTCTTTTTACCAATATGAAGAAACGCACCCACTTTTACAGAGTTTGTCAGTTGCTTCTACAAACTCAGCAAGATATTCAATGACTGAACATAACAAGAATTTTTGTAACTTTTTATTACTTGGAATGAAGTAGAAGATTTTATACAGTGATTAGGGTTAGTGTAAATTGAATAGCACATCATCAATCTAAAGCCCTAGGGATAACTTTATTTTGTGTTATCTGGGCGAGTTACTGGGAAATTGAATCATCTTTAAGAACATGGTTGTTCTGATATCAATCATTGCCACGTGCTACAGACTATACTCAGACACAGGATCAAACAACGTGCATCACTCAACCTCAAAGTTGACAGTCTCACTCAAACACTATAAGGATGGACAGTGTGTGAAGAAAGAAGTAGTAAATTACACACAGGGATGTAAAATGTGTTGCGCTAAGGTTGGTAATTAGGTTCATGAAAATTAAAAAATTAAACTTGAGAAAAGATGCATGTTTTCCCCTTCCTCGGTTCTCCCGTGTACTGTTCCCAGCAAAGAGGTTTAGCGTATAACTTATTACCAGGCCTGACAAAACCAAAACCACACAGAAGCAAAATACTGCAGTTTCTTGAAACTGGAAATAGAAACAGAACATGCTAGAAATACTCAGTAGGTATGGCAACATCTGTGCAGCGATAAAAACATCGTTCCAATGAAATGTTACTGACCAGAATCTATGAAGCTACATGGCGTCCAATAACAGCACAATGCTATGCTGCATTGAGATTTTTCCTCCATCAGAGAGGCACCCAGTTTATATTCTGAGCCTCGTAGGAGCTGAAATTGCTGATTTTGCACATGTGGGATTGCAGCCTTAAGTGCCGATCTACTGTAAGATTCTAGACCCGAAATGTATGGGAAGTTCCAGCAAATTATGTATTACAGACTGGACAAGAGACAATTGAAACTTACATCTAAGGGATACTTCGGCCTGCCTCCAGTTGCGATCACAATGTTTTCAGCAGTTAGAATGGTCTGAAATTAGAATGCATGTTATTCAAAGTTAAAATTACTTGTGTAACAAATTTGGTGAAGTTGGCAAGAGATGCAATGTAGGTCACTGGAACAATTCTGTAACCTGCTACAACAGAAATGTCCAACTATGTCTTGCAAGGGGCACCATTTTTCAATCGCCAGGGCCAGTCACACTTTGACCTGCAAGGGGATGTGGTGCGGGACAGATGCTGATGTTGCAGGGTGCAAGGAATCTGAAGGAACACTCAGGCGGTTGCTGAAGGGATCATAAGAGTGGGAATTATTTCTGACTGAAGGAATTTCTGTGACGAACCCCCCCGCTCTGTTCCACATTCCCCAGTCAGGGGAGATATATTCTCTGTACCTATCCCCCAACACAACTTCCATTCAAAACATACTGATCACAGGCAATAAGCAGACACACTACATCAGAGACGGATCTGATATCAAAGAAGCTGCTCACAAAGGCCTCACTATCTCAGTAGTGTACATTTCCCATTTTCCAAGGCTAGTTTCAGTCTGCTGTCATGTCAAGGGGATTTCCACGTGCCCAGGGAGTAAGATACATTGACTATAGTTAATTTCTAATTACAATTACAGAGAACGAAATAAATATTTGATACACAAGGGATAATGGAGGAGGACATATCATAAACGTTTAAAATAAATTGAAAATAAGTGATGTTTTTATTATAGTGGAGTGTCGTGGCACAGTGTTTAGCACTGCTGCCTCACAGCACCAGCGACGTGGGTTCAATTTTGGCCTTGGGTGAATGTGTGGAGTTTGCACATTCTCCCCATGTCTGTGTGGGTTTCCTCCAGGTGCTCTGGTTTCCTCCCACACTCCAAAGATGTGGCCTGGCCATGCTAAATTGCCCCTTAGTGTCAGAGGGACTAAGTAGGGTAAATGCATGGGGTTATGGGAACAGGCCCTGGGTGGGATTGTGGTTGGTGCAGACTCAATGGGCCAAATGGCCTCTTTCTGCACCGTAGGGATTCTATGATGCTATGAGCTTTCAGTAAACACTTAAAAGCTGGACACAAACAAGTTATTAAAATGCTTGCTGCAAATCACGTAACCTTTAATATCTGATCTAGATACAGTATCAAATCTCAGGCATAAGGATATTCACAACCATCTGGGGAATTCACACATATCTTTGAACGGACCAACCCGAAAGGACTATGAAATTTTCATACTGCCTGACTCCCGGTTTCATTCTGAACGAAAAGGGAAGATTGGAACTCACTTGGTGGCAGATGGAAGTGAATAACATCGATAACCATAATGCATCATGACAACCTTCCCTGTCCAGGTGAAGCTGGGTGAATTTCAGAGGTGTGCACTCACAACAATGGATGTGAAATCAACATAAACAACCCCCCCTAATTTAGAAAAGGATTTAAACTTGTGAAAAGGCACATGCGGCAGCCATGTTTGTCTACTTTTAGAAATTAGCTAAGAGCTATTTGCGGTCAGGAGACCAGGCCATGAACTAGCCCCACGATAATTAACAGCAATACCCTGAAACTGGAAAATCCCACCAGGGAGAAGGATGCCCCTGCCAAACCTGTTGCCTGAGAACCAAGCTCAATCTCCTCACTAGCTACTGCAGGAAACATCACAACTCGCTGTGAATACTCTGCTTTCCAAGAAATATTCTGGGATACAAACTGGCCTCGCATACACTTGCTAGCACCACCAAAAAAACCCCAAGAAATATACTTCTTTGCTCAGTAATAATATTAACCTTGGGGGCGGAAGCAGGAGAATCATTTCTGTAATTTTACAGAAAATACTCTTATTCTCTCTCTCTTGCCCATAGCATAATTAACACTGAGAAATTCCCTTCGCCCCACAGTCTGGCGCCTGTTCGGACCAATGCACCTAACCAGCATGTTTTTCAGACTGTGGGAGGAAACCCACGCAGACACAGGGAAAACGTGCAAACTCTACACAGATAGTGACCCAAGCTGGGAATCGAACCTGGGTCCCTGGCGTTGTGAGGCAGCAGTGCTAACCACTGTGCCACCGTGAAAATTCTCAATCAACTGCATATAAAACACAATCTGCCCCCCACTTATCACTAAGTATTTTTAAAAGTGTCTAAACTGGTGCTGTAAATATTGAACTACCACTGCAAAAGCCTCACCTTTTCACCTTGCTTCGATTCCCCTTGAACAGTATGTTTGTCTAGAAAAACACCTTTGAGATTCATGTATTTCACGTTCCTGTTAAGGATAAGGAGAGGTTACACGTTCTGTTTTGGAAATTAAATTTCGGAAGAAAAATACTGAATTTGCAGTGCTAGTGCCAATCAGAAACCGCCAACTGGCGTAGCTTATACTCACTTATCCTGAAGTTGAACTAGATGTCCCCAGTTTAAGGACTTCACATGGCTTTGAACAGCATTGGCCATGGTACCCCTAAAGAGGAAATGAAGCCACGAGCAATGATCATCCAAACAAATGGCAAGTAGTCACAGTAACCTGAATCTGGAAATCCGTAACTAAAGCAAATACTGGAAATACTCAGGAGGCCAGACAGCAACTGCAGAGAGGGAAATTCCAAACTCTGGAATCAGGAGTGGCATTCTTCAATTTAAATCACCAATAATGAAACTGTACCATCAATAAAACATCACTTAAGGGTTTGTTCTTAAATTGAAAGCATCAGTGACAGTGCCCTGTCAGGCCGCCATTGACACTTTCGAGCAAACCCTGGGTGAACCTGCTCAATCTACGCAGCCTGATTCTAATTCATATACAGGAACAATACGAAGCTAAGTACACCAAGCTTGTGTCAGTGCCCTAAGGTGTTTCGAATCACACACCACAAACATACAGCTGGTATAATACAGCAGAGAACTGTAAGGTGATGGAACAATAAATGCCAAACAGTGATACAGTGAATGCCTGCAAAGACTTGCATTTTATAAAACCTCAGAACGTCCAAGAATATTTTCCATCCAATAAAGTGCTTTTGAAATGCAGTTACTGGTGTAATGTAGGAAATGGTGCAAGCTCCCACAAACAGCATTGATCGAATCATATATTTTCAATGATGCTGATTGGAATTGAAATATTGGACACAATATCAGACAGAACTCTTCTATACCTCTTCAAAACTGCACCATGGAATTTTTACGTGCACCTGAGGCATCGGACACTACGTTTATCCAGAAGATTTACATGCAGATCATCATGGGATGTGAATATCAAGGCCAACATTTATTGCTCATCACTAACAGCCCTTCAGAAGTTAGTGGTGAGCTCCCTTCTTGAACTGCTACAGCTCTCAAGTGCTGTTAGGAAGACAGTTCGAGAATTTTAACCGAGCAATTTCATTGCCGTGCATATTGTTAAAGAGAGAATAATATGGTAGGCTTGAGAGCCTCTTTCCCTTGGCTGGAGATTCTAGAATTAGAGGTCATTGTCTCAGAGTAAAGGGTCTGCCATTTAGGACAAAGATGGAGTGAGATTGCCTCAAAGTGCTGTGAATCCTTGGAATTCTCCACTCCAGAGGGCAGGGGATGTTCATTGAAGAGTATACGCAAGACTGAGATTGATAGATTTTGGGCAGTAAGGTAATCAAGGGATGGGTGATGGGGAGGAGTGATGTTGTGATACAAATTCTGTCACAATTTTATTGAACTGACATGTGATAGTGGCTATAATAGTAAGTAAAGGATCAGGACACAGATGTGGTCATTAACTGAAAGCTGTTTGTCAACTGTTTATGCACAAGGATGTACCTCAAAAGCACCCAAATGGAAATGGTAACATTTGTGTTGGACAAGCTGAGTGGATGAAAGGGTCTTTTAGTGTCCCATCATTGTCCACATATTTGCTTCTAGACAAGAGAAGACTCCTTTTCCTTCCAATCCCAACCAACCCTGATCTTCATCCCAGTTAACTGTGGCAGGTTCACAGCAAAACCAGTTACAATTCTGCAAATGAACCTGAGGTGTGGTCAGGAATAGGTTTCTCACAACTTTATCCTTTTGCAGATTGGCTTATCACCAGTCTCAAGAAGCTGATGGAGTGAAGTCTATCTGTGATAAAGCAAACTGCATGTTGGTTGTGTAGGGAGCGGCTAAATGAAACAGCTTATCCAATTTTCTTTCATAATTTATGTTGTCTGTTTTCTTGGGGATGAGTTTAACATATAATTAATTTCTAAAATGGTACAAGGCTCCTTTAAGTATCTTTCTAATCTCCAGAGTCCCCATTAGTCAGTAAAATAAAAGCAAAAGACTGTGGACGCTGGAAATCAGAATTAAAAACAGAAAGGGCTCGATAAATTCAGCAGGTCTGTGAAGCATCTGTGAAGAGATAAAGAAGTTCAACAGTCATTTTCAGCCTGAAACATTAATTTTGTTTTCTCACTTCACAGATGCTGCCAAACTGGTTGCATTTCTCCAGCACTCTCTGCTCTTATTCCTCTTTTGCAGGCTCTTGCATCCTATTTTAGGTCTCTACCTGCAAAAGTATAAAGAACAGAATTCCATGAACTGATGATTATAACTTATTATGTGCCTGAGGATAGAGAGCCATAAATCACTTGCTGTTTTGTGTTTGCTTGATGCGAATGCCTTGCTGAAGCAACCTGACAGCTATATATTTATTACATGTCAGTGGAAGAGCAGGCAGATTAGAATGACTTCCTCATCACAAAGCAGAGGTGTGCGTGAGGCAACACATATTGCAGACTTGCTAATAGGTTCAGGGGAAATTATCAAATCAACAGTGTTTGATTTTTTCAAGTCTAACTGGCGCGTCACTTTCCAAATGTACCTTCAGGTGCCTGATGAGATCATCACACAAACTCAATAAGTTATGGATTAACTTATTTCCAATTCATGTCTTTAGAAGCAAAACTGCATTAGAAAGTAAACAAACCAGTTGTAACTTTTTGTTTTTGCTGCAAGTCTGTGCAAACGACCAAAATTAGAGTTTGCTTTTCAGTCTTTAAATCTTACAGTCCATTCTTCTAAAAACGAAATGCAATGATTATTCTCAGATTTTTGGGCATCAATTATTATAGAGATCTGTTGACATTAATGGGTCAAACCATCCCACAGGCTAGTTACATTACATGGTTTCAGGGGGCATGGTGTCACAGGGGTTAACACTGCTGCCTCACAGCACCAGGGTAGATTCCTGGCTTGGGTCACTGTGTGTGGAATCTGCACGTTCTCCCAGTGTCTGCATGGGTTTCCTCCAGGTGCTCCGGTTTCCTCCCACAATCTGAAAGAGTTGCTGGTTAAGTGCATTGACCCGAATAGGCGTCGGAGTGTGGCGACTAGGAGAATTTCACAGTAACTTCATTGCAGTGTTAATGTCAGCCTCATTTTTGACTAATAAATAAACTTTACTTTTTAGTTTACTTTAGTTCTGTCAATGGAAAGCAATTTTCACTTTCTGGTGATTGAAATGGTGTACTGCAATCTTACAAGCTAGCCAGACAAAATTCTGACATGTCAAGACCATCACCATGGGGAGGTTGTCTCACAGAACATTACAACCACAGGTGCAACCGATGAACAACTTAAAATCTGTCTTTTACATTTTTTTAAGATATCAGTGAAGAATTGTTCCATGGCTGATTACATTAAAAATATAACCTGCAATTAAATCTGTTGTGGAAACTTATTTACACTCAGGAATTGCATGCACAGAATTCTAATTTTCCTAGCAGCTTCTACCCTACTGTCATCAGACTTTTGAATGGACTTACCTCGCACTAAGTTGATCTTTTCTACACCCTAGCTACCATTGTAACATTACATTCTGCACACTCTCCTTTCCTACTCTATGGTATGCTTTGTCTGTATAGCCCACAAGAAACAATACTTTTCACTGTATGTTAACAAATGTGACAATAATAAATCAAATCTGGGAAAGCAACTGAAAGCATAAAATAAAAACAGAAAATGCTGGAAATACACAGCCAGTTTGTCAGCATCTACGGGGAAAGATCTGAAACATTAAACTGGAGATCATAACTCTGTTTTCCACTCCACAGATTGATTTCTCCATGCCAACACTATAGTTAAGAAAGCCCACCAACCCCTCTGCTTTCTCAGAAGACTAAGAAAATTCAACATGTCAGTACAACTCTCACCAACTTTTACAGATACACCATGGAAAGCATTCTTTCTGGTTGTATCACAGCTTGGTATGGCTCCTGCTCTACCCAAGACCACAAGGAACTACAAAAAATCGTGAACATAGCCCATCACACAAACCAGCCTCCCATCCATTGACTGTCTACACTTCCCACTGTTTCAGCAAAGCAGCCAACATAATTAAGGACTCCACGCACTGCGGACATTCTCTCTTCCATCTTCTTCCGTTGGGAAAAAGATACAAAAGGCTGAGGTCACGGGCCTCAGCTTCTTCCCTGCTACTGTCAGACATTTGAATGTACTTACCTCGCATTAAGTTGATCTTTCTCTACACCCCAGCTATGACTGTAACACTATATTCTGCACTCCTTTCTTTCTTTCCTTGTGAACGGTACGTTTTGTCGGTATAGCGCACAAGAAAGAATAATTTTCACTGTATGCTAATATGTGATAATAATAAATCAAATCAAAACATATGCTGCCCAACCTGCTGAGTATTTCCAGCATTTTCTGGTTCTATTTTGATTTCCAGCATCCAAAATATTTTGCTTTTGCAGTCAGGAGCATAACTCTGGTCCACAGTTCTTCATCGTTCTACCTGGGTACTGGTCTCAAACTAATACATGAAATACAGGAGTGTAATTGGAGGAGTTGCTGCATCACAGCTGGATTCACATTTACCTCAAGTCTGATGCTTAAACCACCTCTAGACCCAACTTTTGTTTCTTCCATCGCAATTTACTTTTGCCTTCCATTATCACCCTTCATCTCTCCTGCTTTCTACCCTATCACAAATCTTCCAATTTGGTTCTGCCTCCTCTTCTCCCATTCCCTGAAGTTGCATTTGGAATCAGAGCAGGGGAGATCTCCGTGTGTCCTGGCACGGTGGTTAGCACTGCTGCCTCACAGTGCCAGGGACCCAGGTTCAATTCCAGCTTCGAGTCACTGTCTGTGTGGAGTCTGCACATTCTCCCCATATCTGCATGGGTTTCCTGTGGGTGCTCCGCTTTCCTCCCACAGTCCAAAGATGCGCGGGTTAGGTTGATTGGCCATGCTAAATTGCCTCTTAGTGTCATGGGGATTAGCAGAGTAAATATGTGGGGTTACGGGAATAAGGCCTGGGTGGGATGGTGGTCAGTACAGAATCAATGGGCCAAATGGCCTCCTTCTGTTCTGTAAGGATTCTATAATTATTTATTCATGAGAAGAAAACAGCAGATAAGCTGGTCAATACCACTCTGCTGTTTTGGAAGTTTGCTGTGCATAAATTAGTTGCTACGTTTCCTGTATAACAGCAGTGACTACACTTTAGAAAGTACTCTGCTGGCTACAAAGTGTTTCAGGAGGCCCTGTGGTTATGAAAGGTGCAACATAAATAAGCTTTTTTTTGCCTCGTGTTTCTAACACTTCCAGCGTATTTTTCAGATTCCCAGTTTTTGCGGTATTTTGCCAGCTGTTGAATTATGATTATTATTACCATTCAAAATTGCTGTGGATACATTTTCTCGAACCTAGTGTAGGCAGACCCACACTCCTGATGACCTTCCACCCTGGATTTATGCAAATAATAATCTGGGATGGCTGGGTTTGGGGTTAATAATGAACTGTTAACAAGTAGTGTAATTGAAATAGGATAAATGACCACCGCATGCACTTGGGTCATAATGCACAAATAAGGTTCCTTATTTGTCAGGCTCCAGACTAAAAGTAAGGTTCAAGAAAAATAACACTAGCACAGGAACATGTTAAAAAAGATAGATGAAGCACACTGCATCACACTTGGGCCACAGAATCTGCTGCAAAACATCTGGATTTTCCCTGGAAAATTACACTTTCAATTTGTTCTATCGATGCACGAATTATATGCAAAAATGAGCAAGATGTTTCACTTATCCTACCAGATGGCATGTAACATTCACACCTCACAAACGTCAGGCTATATCTCCAACAAGAAAGAATGATCTCAACAGCCGAAAGCCCCAGTTCCTGACTCCCGAAAGGCTGTCCACCAAGTCAGCAGTGTGACAGAATACTCCTCACTTGCATGGATGAGTGCAACTCCATCAACACTGAAGAACCATCCAGCTCTAAGCAGTGCTGCTTGATTGGTATCCCATTCACCAACGCCTATTCACTCCCTTCACCACTGGTGTACAGTGGCAGTAGTGTGTACTGTTCACAAGATGCACTACAGCACCTTCCCAGCCTACTTTGACAATGGCTTTCAAACCTGAAATTTCACCACTTGTAAGGGCAGCAGGTACATGGGAACACCACTAACTGCAAGCTCCCTTCCAAGCCACTCATCATCCTGACTTGGAACTACACCACAGTTCCAAGTCAAAAACCTGGAACTCCTCCTGCACTCCCAGCACTGTGGGTATACCTAAACCTGATGGACTACAGTGGATCGAAAAGGCAGCTCACCACAACTTTTTCAAGGATAATGCGAGCTTTGCCAGCAATGCTCATATCCCAGGAAAACATAAAATAATCTGCACAGCAAACCAGAATACATGGCTCGGATTATATACCCCTTTTCACCCTGTTGTACAAATGAGACAAAAATGATTATATGGTGCCAACCATTTCAAGCTAAGTTCAGAAATTTCTTCACTCAAATGATTGTGAAACTCCAGAATTCCCCACTGCAGAGAGCAGTGGATGCTCAGTTGCTGAATAAGTATACTCAAAATGGGATTGACAGAATTCTGGATATTAAGGCAACAAAGTGATATAGGGATAATGCAGGAAGGCGGAATTGAGGTAGACTATCAGCTATGATCTTGTTGAATGTTGGACTAGGCTCAAAGGGCCAAATACCCTCCTCCAGCTCCTAAATTAATAATTCAAGGGTAAAGTTCCTAATCATACAACAGTGCCAATCAAAAAAGGCATTAAGCAGAACAGATACTGCCTAGCAGGTCATAGTCATAGCGGTTTACAGCATAGGAACAGGCTCTTAGGTCCAAATTGTCCATGCCACCCAATTTTTAACCATTAAGCTAGTCCCAATTGCCTGCATTTGGCCCATATCCCTCTATATAAAAGACAAAATTGTACCTGCCTCTACTATCACCTCTGGCAGCTCATTCCAGACACTCACTAATCCTCTGTGAAAAAATTGTCCCACTGGACCCTTTTATATCTCTCCCCTCAAACCTATGTCCCCTAATTTTAGACTCCCCTACCTTTGAGAAAAGATATTGACTATCTAGCTGATCTATGCCCCTCATTATTTTAAAGACCTCTAAAATCACCCCTAAGTTTCCTACACTCCAGAGAAAAAGTCCCAGTCTATTCAGCCTCTCCTTATAACTCAAACCATCAAGTCCCAGTAGCATCCTAGTAAATCTTTTCTGCACTCTCTAGTTTAATAATATCCTTTCTATAATAGGATCAGAACTGTACACAGTATTCCAACTATGGCCTTACCAATGTCTTGTACAAACTTCAACAAGACATCCCAACACTTGTGTTCAATGCTCTAATCAATGAAACCAAGCATGCCGAATGCCGCCTTCACCACTCTGTCCACCTGTGACTCCACTTTCAAGGAGCTATGAGCCTGTACCCCTAGGTCTCTTTGTTCTATAAGTCTCCACAATGCCCTATTAACCAAGTCAGTCCTGCCCTGGTTCGATCTACCAAAATGCATCACCTCGTATTTATTTAAATTAAATTCCATCTGCTATTCATCAGCCCCTTGGCCCAATTGATCAAGATCCCATTGCAATCCTAGATAACCTTCTTTACTGTCCACTATGTCACTAATCTTGCATATCATCTGCAAACTTACAAACCATGTCTCCTAAATTCTCATCCAAATCATTATTTTAAATGGCAAATTACAGTGGACCCAGCACCAATCCCTGAGACACACCACTGATCACAGGCCTCCAGTTTGAAAAACAACCTCTACAACCACACGGTCTCTACCATCAAGCAATTTTTACATCCAATTGACTACCTCACCCTGGATCCCGTGAGATTTAACCTTACGCAACAACCTACTCTGTCAAAGGCCTTGCCAAAGTCCAAGTAGATAATGTCAACTACACTGCCTTCATCTACCTTCTCGGTTACCCCTTCAAAAAACTCAATCAAATTCATGAGTCATGATTTTCCACTCACAAAGCCATGCTGACTGTCCGTAATCTGTCCTTGCCTCTCTAAATGCCTGTGGATCCTGTCGCTCAGAATACCTTCTAACAACTTACCCACTACAGATGTTGCCAGGCTTTTCCCTGCAGTCCTTCTTAAACAAAGGTACAACATTTGCCACCCTCCAGTCTTCAGGCAAATTATCTGTGGCTGTTGATAATTCAAATATTTCTGCTACAGGACCCTCAATTTCCTCCCTAGCCTCCACAATGTCCTAAGATACATTTCATCAGGTCCTGGGGATTCATCTGCCTTGATGTGCTTTAAGACTTCCAGCACCTCCACCTCTGTAATATGTACACTTCTCAAAACATCACTATTATTTCTCCAAGTTCTCTAACATCTATGTCTTTCTCAACAGTAAATACTGATGAGAAATATTCGTTTAGGATGTCACCCATCTGATGTGGATCTGTATAGGTGACCTTTTTGATCCTCAAGAGGCCCTATTCTCTTCCTAGTTACACTTTTGCCCTTTATGTATTTGTAGAAACTCTTTGGATTTTCCTTTGTCTCATCTGCCAAAGTAATTTTGTGTCCCCCTTTTCCCACCTGATTTCTCTCTAACTCAACTCCAACATCCTCTGCACTCTTCAAGGGATCTATTTAATCCCAGCTGCCTAAGCACGTCATGTGCCTCCTCCTTCTTCTTGACCAGGGCCTCAATATCCCAAGTCATCCACGGTTCCCTACTTCTACCAGCCTTGCCTTTCACCCTAAAAGAAATGTGCTTACCCTGTACCCTGGTTAACACACTTTTGAAAGCCTCCCACTTGTCAGATGATCACTGATATCATCTTCACCCAGGTGTAACCAATGATCTCTGATAGAGGCAAAGTTAACTGTTGTAATCCAACAGAGCTGGTCAGCACCAATATTGGTGCTCATCTTTGGTACTTATTAAGCAAACCATCCAGTCAGTGCTAGCAGGTCTCTCTGAAATGACCTCACTTCATTAATCAAGACAGGTATTTTCTCTGATACAAAGAAACTCCCAGGAACCCAAGGAGACATTTTTGTATTTTTTAAACAATCCTATCAGCTACAATTTACAACAAATAAACTTGAAAACGTAATGCCCTTTAATGCTACTACAGTACTTCATATTGATGTCACTTCAGTTCCCTTACATAATCAGGTCAAGAAGCTATTAAAACACATTGTCCCACCCCACTCTCACAAATTAAACAACAGAAATAGAAGTAAAGGATGCCAAGGATAATCATAATTCTCTATAATTAATTTTGTTTTTAATGGATCTACCAGTGAAACATCTTCATTAAAACACGTCACGACCAGTAGTTTACGCTAACCACAGAAGTTCCTATTTATCTGTCAGTGTAAAACATCAATTCCATTCCTCTTATACATACCGTACAACAAATCACCAACTTTTCAATGGCAGCATTCCAACTGCGCCAGATGCAGAGAAAGGAGAAACTATTGCTTGCACAAAGAGAAAACACTTTGAGTTATGAAGTACCAATGATGCTTAAATTGCTTGCATTAACTTATGGTTGCCATGACAGCAAAAGGTCATGCAGATCAGATGACCTCAGGTTCCAGTGTGCCATGGTAGCTGATCTGGGGTCATGGCGGATATACTACAATTGGTTAAGCATCTCAGAACCAGGCAAAGGAGAAGGCAACCAGGATTCACAATGCTAACTTCTATCCAATGACTCACAAGTGTGCATATGTAGTTGAGGGAGAGATTCCGGTTTAACAGTGGAAGTGGTCAGTCAAAATGGCTGGTTAGGCTGAGAGGGGAGCTGATTGTGATGCATCAAATTATGGGGGGCAAAGACAGGCTATAGGAAGAAACTTTTCCCCTTATAAAGGGGTCAATAGCAGGGAGCATAAGAAAAGGCTTTTCTCCCGGATACTGGCGGGACCGGCTGAAAGAGGTGGAAACCCTCACAACATTTAGATGAGTACATGAAACGCAAAACACATACATGGCTATGGACCAAATGCTGGAAAGTGGGATTAGAATAGATAGGTGCTTGATTGCCAGCACAGACATGAGGGGCCAAAAGGCCTCTTTCTGTGCTGTAAAATTCTCACCCTAAAGCACAAAAACTTAGCACAACTGCTGAAGGATGGACACTTGGGTGGGCGGCCACTGAATGAACTACTGCCCATGTTACTGTACGTCAGAGAGAGACTGGGAACAAAGGGAGATGAAGAGAAATAAAAGGAATCAATTGCGTGTTTTTAACTGAAAATTTCAGAAAAATACAAAACAAAATTTCTAAACGATTTAGAGAGAGATTAATGTGCTGGCCCCACTAACGCAAAAAATCAATTTAAAGAAACATCAGCACTCTTCACAACTAATGAATTATTTTTAAAGTCACTGTTGTAATATACTTAAAATGGGCGGCCAAGTTACACACAGCAAAATCCCACAAAAAATAAATTAGATGACCAATTAATCTGTTCAAGATCACGTTGGCCGAGGGGAGGAGCATCGGCCGAGGGGATAGAACTCCCTGTTTATAAAATACTGCAGATATTGAAAATCTGAAATAAAAAACAGATAATGCTGGAAAATCTCAGCAGGTCCAGCAGTATCTGCGCAGAGAAACAGAGTTAACGTTTCAAATCCGTACAACTCTTCTTCAGAGCCCTGACCTACCTGTCCTCCTTTGATTAATGCCACAGGATCTTTTGTTCCCCTCTGAACTACTGGATATCTCATCGAAAGATGACATCATAAGCAATGCAGCACACCCACCGTACTGCAGTGAAATGTCCATTAAATCGTGAATTCATGTCTTTGATGGTGATAGATCTCTCAAAATCCTCTGACTTTGCAATAAGAATTCTGCCAACTGTGGCATTCTGCCACTTGCTGACTTTAAATGTAAGGAGGCGAACTGTGCTTCTATGTCCCTGATTCTCCACATCATTCCCTGCTGAACAGGAGGGAGAAAGCAACCACTCTCAGGTTCACGTCGATATGCCTGAGCAGTTTATACCATGGAAATGCAAGCAACCTTCTTGGGTGGGTTGCCTGTTGATTCTTCCATTCACTTGCTCTGGGTAAAGATTAATTGTACTCCTCTCATTATGATTTACTGTACAGTATGTATAATCTATCCTCCTGGAATAAATGCCTCTCCACTTCTCAAGGCCTCCAAATGTGATACACAACATAATAAAATGACCAAACAATGAATTGCATTTTCTTAAAATGTTGAACGTACCAGTCATGGTGTACAGGCAAGGATATATCCCAACCATAATTCTTGGCATCTTTAATGGCACCTCCCAGCAGGGCTGCATGGTGCATTAGCTTTTTGGGAATACAGCCTACATTGACACAAGTACCACCAAGACCCCATCTCGTGCCTAGAAGACAGCAAACAATGATGTAAGTTGCACACTTTCTTGCAACAAAACACACGCCACATTCCCAAGTTTAAAAAAAAATACGAGGTTGAATGAAGTGAAAAAAACTTGTTATTGCAATGTTTCTCCTGCCCTCAGGACACCCCTCATGAGATCTTTTACACCAATCTACACAGGCAGACAAGGCCTCAACCAAACTTCTCATCCAAATGTGGCACCTCCAACAGTGCAGCACTCCGCGGTATTAAAACATCTCAGGGACTGGGCTTGCACCCACAACTCAATAAGAAGCAAGAGCACTCTCAAGTAACTGAAACTGATCCCAAGTTTGTACTTTGAACACAAATTCAAATTGATGAATGATTCACAGGTTTATGTTAAAGCAAATAAGGCATTGTTCTCTTGTCTTTGTCCTGGTTGTACCAGGAGATCTGCTGTCAAGCTCATCTGTTTCGTATTATCCTCAAACATCCACTGTAGCTCGTCCATAACCGCTCAGTGATGTCCATCATCCAGCTATGCCTCGGTCAACTCATTTGGTGCCCTCCACTTTCCCCTCAAGAAGAGGCTTCTGAAGCTTTTCAGCTCTGATCAAATGGCCAAAATATCGACATTTTCTTGTCTGAATCTCACTTTTTAGAATTTCTTTTGCTCTTGCAATCTGTCTTATGGTTTATGTATGGAATTTAGGCATACATCTTAGCATTAAAAGTCTCTATTTTCTGATTTTTTTAAAAAAATAAATCTTTCCTTGAGCCCTTCTTCATCTGACCCCAAACCGCTGCCATGACCAAGGGATAGTCAAGTGTTTCAGAAGCTGTAATTCCTGTCTACCTGTTTTAGTAATGCAACAGGTAGGAATATAAAATGGCTTCATACAGAAACTCTTAAAAGAACAAGTTAAATGTCAGCAGAAATCAGGTCACATTCAACAGGGAGGTGGAAGGTGCCGCCTTCACGGTGGAGCTGAAGGAGAAGCTGCAGTTGAGGTAGGGTAACAAAGGCAGGAGTGGCAAGACCATGGAGCTCAGTCCTGAGTTGCAACCAGAGGCACAAGGATGCATTTAGAGTCCCATTTACAAATTGCTTTTGTTCCAAGAAAATCTCAACCCTTCACTGAGTTCTAACCTTTGCACAACTCTAGATGGTAGTGTTGGGGATTAACAGACAGATCAGGCCTCTCTGGGATTGGAAAGTCAGGACATGTTTTGTGGTCAGGTTCACATGTGGCCACCAAGTCAAAGCCTGCCAAGAGGCTGCAGTGGACTCAGCTCCACCTGGGGAGCAGACAGTCAAGGCCTGCTGGACAAACAATCTACCACTCAACATGTTGGTACAACCGGCTTTGTTATTTCCATAGAGGAGAAGAATATTACATATGAGACTTTAAGGAAAGACTTTGGGCTCGGAACCCAATAAACGTAATGTCATTTCAGTCTCTCATATTAGTGTTCCAAATTACTGTGCATCTAAGGGAACGTCAACCAATTTTACCATGTGTCCACCTGAGGAATGGTGACTTGGGCAAGGCAGAGGACAGCTACTGGCAACTATAGTTTGGGCACTGGTGGAGCTGAAACCAGCATGAGTCACTGTCTGGAGCAGAAAGGAGGTCAAGACAAACTGTTTGTCCAATATAAATCATTAAATTGTAAACATTACACCTTGCCTAAATATACATTCACTATTTGTGATTGCATAAGTGGGGAGGAGATTTACAATGATATCATCAGGTATGAAGAACTCTAACTGTGAAGAAAGGTTGGATAAATTGGGGTTGTTTTCTCTGGAACAGAGGCGGCTGTGGGATGGTCTAATTGAGGGGTGCGGAAGGGGTCAATAATCTAAGGGTAGAATTCTGAAATAATTGGTGGAAGATTGAAGGGGAGTTGAGAGTTTTTTTTCCCCCCACCAGAGGTGGGTCAGGTCTGGAACCACCTGAAAGAGTGGGAGACGAAAAAAACCCTTATCACATTTAAAAACACACTTGGTTGTGCACTTAGCGTGGAAACAGGACTACAGCTCAAGGACGAGGGTGGATTAAGTTGGATTATTCTTTCTCAGGTGGCACAGGCAAGATGGGCTGAACAGCCTACTTCTATGTTAAGCATCAGGTCACAAACTCTAGTCTGATGAAGTCGTGGCTTTCACCCAAAATACGTCCTACATCAATAAATCAGTAAAATTAAAACTAAAGTATGTACCAGCTCTCTTCAGCAGGATAGGATCAGAGTGACTTCTGTGGCAATTTTTTATTATTGATCGAAGACGATAGTAGAGGTTAAGTCTCATCGATGCAGTGACAAAACTCAAATTCTAGCCCTATTCCAAGCTAAACGTCAGAAATTCAAGGACAGAGAGGTACACGTCACCAACCCCAGCTTTAAGCAGGTTGAGTATTTTAACACAGGAATCTATTTTCTTACCTTTAGGTGATGGCACCACATAATCTAATACCGCTATTTTTCTGTCATATTGGGCAGCTGTAGGGAAGTATATACAAACAGCAATTAGACTGAAGATCCATTTCACACAACAGCCAAACAACGATTAGAATATAATAGTGCTTACACATTAAATGGTAACGGAAAATTGCACCACCTTCTGCGTTGCACTCGCGGACCAACTTGTTTGTAAAGACATATTGGAAAAGGATGCCCGACTGTCCTCTTAGTCTGGGGACAGTGAGCAGCACAAGGGAGAGCACAGAAGGATTGACACAGAGTGCTTAAGAAAGGGGGGGGAGAATTTTGTATCCTGATGCATACTTGTCAAATTTAATTTGGTAAACTAACCAAATATCAAATTAGTAGTATTCCTTCTCAGCATGCTGGGCCAAGAAAGGCAATTAAATATTCACCCTTTAGCTTCCTATCTGTTGCAAATCAAGTCTTCTACCTAGTGGTTTAACAAAGAATCCTGGTCCCTTTTGTGGGTTAGATGATTCAGTTATTTGCTGATTAACCAAAATCAGAATCCCAATCTGCAGAACTGGTGATAAGACCCGAGTTCAGTAACAAGGCAGAAGGTTCAAAATCATAAAGCAGCTCTGTCTGCTTAATGGTGATGGTGTGACTTGAGGGTATCAGTTGAACAAGTCTGATCCAGCACACAGCTTCACTTTCCTCAAAGACTACACTTTATTCATAAAATTTTGCAGAAGTATATGATATAATTATCTGAACTGGAGAGTGCAATATTGTTCAGTTTCTTACAATATATTACGTGACAGCCTGAGCTTTTTAATCCATTGCACCCACACTAACTCTCCGAAAGAGCCACCCACTTGCTCCTGTGCCCACGTTCTTTCCTTACATTCTTTATCCACAGAGTTGTTAGAATGTGAAACTTACTATCATAGGAAGTAATGGAGAAAAACAGTACAGATTTATTTAAGGGACAGCTGGATAAACAGGAGAACACATAGGAACTGAACATTCAGGATACTCAGTATTTAGGACAGACACAAAGGAAAAAGACAGGGTTGCATTGCTGGTTAAAGAGGAAATTAACACAATAATGAGGAAGGACGTTAGTTCTGAAAATGTGCAATCTGTGAGGGTAGAGCTGAAAAACATCAAGGGGCAAAAAATGTTAGTGGGGGGTTATACATAGATCCCCAAACTGTAATGGTGCTGTTGGGAATGGCAGTAAACATGAAATTAGAGATATATGCAATTAAGGAACATCTGTAAGTATGGATGGCTTTAATCTGCATATAGACTGGGCAAATCAAATTAGTAGCAATATCCTAGAGGAGGAATTCCTGGAGCGTGTTTGGGATGATTTTCTGGACCAATGAGTTGAGGAACCAAATAGAGAACAGGCTATCCTAGACTGGGTATTGTGTAATGAGAAAGGAATAATCGGCAAACTGCTTGTGAGACCCTTGGGGATGATGGAGAGTGATGTAGTTGATTCTGAGTCTAGGGTCCTGAATCTAAATAAAGAAAACTGCAACGGTGTGAGGTGCGAGTTGACTCTGATGGATTGAGGAACGTTAATTAAAAGGATGACAACGGATAAGCAATGGCAAACATTCGAAAAGCGCTTGGGTTAACGGCAACATCTGTCCATTCCTGTCTGGCGCAAAAGAAAAGGGAAAAGTGGCCAAACCTTGTTTTACAAGGGAAATTAGAGATAGTATTAGATCCAAGAAGCATAAATTGGCCAGTAAAAAAATAACAGCCAACCTGAGGATTGGGGGCAGTTTAGAATTCAGTAAAGGAGGGCAAAGGGATTGATTAAGAAGGGGAAAATAGAGTACAGGAATAAGTTTGTGGGGAACATAAAAACTGACTGCAAAAGCATCTATAGGTATGTGAAGACAAATATAGGTTTTCTACAGTCAGAAACAGGGCAATTTATAATGGGGAACAAAGAAAGGGCTGACCAATTAAATAAATACTTTGGCTCTATCTTCACAAAGGAGGACAAGTAACATACCAGAAATGTGAAACGCAGGAGTTAGTGAATGGGAGGAACCGAAGGAAATCAGTTTTAGTAGAGAAATGGTGTTAGGGAAACTGATGGGATTGAATGCCAATAAATCCCCAGAACCTGACAGTCTACACCCCAGAGGACTGAAGGAAATGGCTCAAGAAATAGTGGATGCATTGGTGGCCATCTTGCAAGACTCAATAGACTCTGGAACAGTGTAGCGAATGTAATCCCACTATTTAAAAAGGGAGGTAGAAGGAAACAGGCAATTATAGACCAGTCTAACGTTGGTAGTGGGGGAAATTCTAAAAGTCCATTCTAAAGAATTAATAGCAGAGGACATGGAAAACAGTAGCAGGGTCGGACAGAGTCAGCATGGATTTACAAAAGGAAAATCATGCTTGACAAATCTGCTGGAATTCTCCAGAGATATAACTAGCAGATTTGGCGATGGGAAATCAGTGGATGTGACTCATTTGGACTTTCACAAGACTTTTGACAAAGTCCCACGTAAGAGATTAGCGGGTAAAATTAAAGTGCATGGGATTGGGAGAGATGTATTGAGATGGATAGAAAACTAGTTGGCAGACAGGAAACAGAATGGGAATAAATGGGTCTTTTACCAAATGGCAGGCAGTGGATAGTGGGGTACCACAGGGATCAGTGCTTGGAAATCAGCTATTCACAAAGTATATTAATGATTTTGATGAGTGAACTAAATGTAGTATTTCCAAAATGTAGACGACAAAGCTGGGAGGAGCACTGTGAGAAGGATGCAGAGATACTTCAGGATAATTTGGACAAGCTGAGTGAGTGGGCAAATGCATGGCAGATGTAGTATGATGTGGATAAATGTGACATTATCCACTATGGTAGCAAAAACAGGAAAGCAGATTATCCAAATGGCTTTAAATTGAGAGAATGGAATATGCAATGAAACCTGGGTGACCTTGCACGTCAATCGCTGAAAGCTTGCATGCAGGTGCAGCAGGCAAATGGTATATTGGCCTTGATAACAAGGGGATTCAAGGGTAATTATACATGGCCTTGATAAGGAAACACCTGCAATATCATGTGCAGTTTTGGTTTCCTTATCTGAGGAAGGATATTCTTGCTATGGAGGGAGCGCAGACTGATGTATGACAAGAGGTTGAGTTGTTAGGAATATATTCTCTGGAGTTTAGAAGGGTGAGAGGGTGAGTAAGTAATCTTGTAGAGACCTATAAAATTTGAACAGCACTAGACAGGGCAGATGCAAGAAGAATGTTCCCAATGGTGGAGGAGACCTGAACCAGGGGGTCACAGTCTGAGGATAGGGGGTTAACTATTTAGGATTGAAATAAGGAGAAAGGTCTTCACCTAGAGGGTAGTAAGCCTGTGGAATTTGCTACCACAGCAAGCAGTTGAGGCCAAAACATTGTGTGTTTCCAAGAAGGAGTTAGATTTAACTCTTGGGGTTAAAGTCATCAAGGATATGGGGGTAAAGTGGGAACGGGTTACTGAGCTGGATGATCAGCGATGATCATAACGAGTGGTGGAGCAGGCTTAAAGAGCTAAATTGGAGCAGCATGGTGGCATAGGTTAGCACCGCTGCCTCACTGTGCCAGGGACCTGGGTTCGATTCCTGGTCTGGGTCACTGTCAGAATGGAGTTTGTATGTTCTCCCTGTGTCTGCATGGGTTTCCTCCGGGCGCTCTGGTTTCCTCCCATGTTCCAAAAATGTGCAAGTTAAGTGGATTGGCCATGCTAAATTGCTCCTTAATGTCAGGGGGACTAGCTAAGGTAAATGCACAGGGTTGTAGGGATTAGGCCTGGGTGGGATTGTGGTGCAAACTTGACAGGTCAAAAGTCCCCCCACTGCACTGCAGGAGTCTATGATTCTGTAATACTACTTCCTGTTACTCACTTCCACTTATTCAATACATGCTATTTGAAACTTACAAACATTCAGCATTTTCGTAACAAAAATAACAGTAAGCAAATAAAGCACTTTAACAGACACTTTCTTGAACTATTAAGATGTAAACCAGCTGCAAACTACAGCTACAAAACACCGAAAAGAACCTGTATTTCACAATGCTTTACTTCGTCAGTTCTCTTTATTGAGTCCCAAAACTATGCCAGGAAATTAATTATTGAGGAGATGTCACAATTCCTATGTCGTCAGACTTGGGTCACTAACGGCATGAAAAATTAAGTAACCAAACAATCTGGTTTTGGTTAAGGTGGCAGCAGCGTTAGCCAGGGCACTGGGAGAACGACACCTGGAATAGGGTCATGAGATAGATATGAACATATGAATTAGGAGGCGGCGGCTACTCAGCCCCTTGAGCCTGCTCCACTATTCAATAAGATCATAGTTGATCTGTTTGTAACTTCAATCCCGCATTCCTGCCAAGCCCCAATAACCTTCCACCCTTTAGCACTGTTGCCTCAGTGTGCCAGGGACCTGAATTCAATTCCTGCTTGGGTCATTGTCTGTGTGGAGTCTACATGTTCTCCCCACGTCTGTGTGGGTTTCCACTGGGTGCTCTGGTTTCCTCCCACAGTCCAAAGACATGTGGGTTGTGTGGACTGGCCATGTTAAATTGCCCCTTGTCAGGCCAACTAGCAAACTTGGGGTTATAAGGATAGGGCCTGGGTGGGATTGTTGTCGGTGCAGACTCAATGGGCCGAATGGCCTCTTTCAGCATTATAGGGATTCTATGATTCTAATCTATCTAGCTCTGCTTTAAAAGATCCCTAGTGTTTACCGAAAAAGATAGGCTGGCCCGAGTTTAATTTCTTTTCCAAAGTATTTGCTAGTCTACTGGGAGCCTGTTTCCGAAAATAAATTTAAAAAGGGCCATCTCAACGTTCAGAATCAACAAAACAGCAGGGGGAAAAAGGAGAAAAGTGACAAAATGGGAGGAAACAGGTGTTTAAATGATGAACTTATTAACAGGCTAATAAGTGTAATTTACACGGAGGCCCATTGTAGGGGCTAAAAGGTTTAAATATTTGTTTATACTGCACTCATTATAATTATACTAAACTGAAGCACTTCAACTCACTGCGTGAAAACCTTTGTGCTCAACAATACAGCTCCATCAGTGAGTATAATCATGCATCCTAAATAGCGCAGAAATCTGTAGGAGGTATAAGAGAAAAGGGAAATGTGCTGCACTCTGATTTGTGTCCTTATGCCACACTTTGGAAGCAGTAAATGGATTGTCCAAATGCAGGCCCCTTCTGAACATCATTGATAAATGTTCCTGTTTAGCGATTATGTATTGAATAAGTACACTGAAGTTATTATGGTTCTGGGTGAGTAAATGAGATAATTTGACTGATCAAAACAGTAAATGAAAAAGCATATCCAGCTGTTGCTCTGGTTTCTCCCTCCCCTGATGGTAACGGCACTGAATGGCCAGGGGAGGTAGTTAGATTATCTGCTGGAGATGGTCATTGCCTGGCACCTGCATATGGCAAGAATGTTACTTGCCATTTATCGCCTCAAGCATGGATATAGTCCAACTCGTGCAGACCCATTGCTTCATCATTAAATGGTGTTCAACATTCATCAAATATCCTCACTTTTGGCCATATGATGGAAGGAAGATCATTGATGAAGCAGCTACAATTAGCTGGATCTAGGACACTCCTGCAATATTGTCATGGGACCTCCAAAAACCACAACCATCTTCGAAATTGCTCAAACAATGGAGAGTTTGCCCGATTCCCATCAACTTCAATTTTCCTGGGGCTCCTTGATGCCACACTAAGTCAAATACTGCCTTAGTCTCAAGGACAATCTGTCTAACCTCATTTCTGGAATTCAGCTCTTTTGTCTATGTTCAGGCCAAGGCTGCGATGAAGTCTGGAGTCAAATGATCCTGGTTAAATTAAACTGAGCATCGATGAGCAGGTTATTGTTGAGTATTTTTGCTGCTTGATAGCACTGTCGATGACCCCTTTCTTTGCTGATGATGGAGTACATGTTGATAAGGCAGTAATTGGCCTGGTTGGATATGTCCTGCCTTTCCTGAATAGGACACTCCCAGACAATCTTCCACATTCTGGACAGGCTTCAGTGACGTCGCTGTACTGGAGCAGCTTGGCTTGGAGACACAGCTGCTTCTGGAAGAACGAGCCTGCAGTACTACAGCCAATGCTTTGTTGGATTCCATTGCCTTCACTGTACCCTAAGCACTCAGCCATTTCTTGATATTATGTGGACTAAATCAAGACTGGCATCTGTGAATGGGGGACGTCAAAAGGGCAGCAGAGTTATTTCAGCCTTGTCCTTTGTACTAATGTGCTGAGTTCTGTCGTTGTTGAGCCTCCTCCTCATATTTGTTGGTTCATTAGCCAACTCCGCGGAGGAGAGTGTAAAGCAGACCACTTGACTGGTATCCTAACCACCACTGATGCACAGTGGCAGCTACAAAATGCAATCCAGCTACCCACCGAGGTTCCTTTGACAGCACCTTCCGAAGTTGTAACCTCAACGACCTGGTAGGATAAGGGCTGCACCTGTAACTCCCTTCCTAACAGTGCTTTAGGTGTACACACACAAAACAGACTTCAGCAGTTCAAGAAGGTGGCTCACTATCACCTTCTCAAGCGCAATGAGGGATGGGCAACAAATGCTGGCTTTGCCAACAATGTCCACAAATTTAAAAATACATCACGACTGGATACAACTGGGCTGCAAAGTTTTGATCTAATCTCCTAGTTGCAGGACTGCTCACATCTGTCTAGAGAATGCTGTTTAACAGCATGTAGACTTGTGCTGTAGCTTCATGAAGTTGGCATGTCATTTTTAGAGACACCTCCTCTTGTCATCCTGTCCTGTACTCCTCATTACACCAAAGTTGGTCCCCAACTTGACAATAACAATTGTGAGAGATGTCTATCAGGATATATACTCAATTACAAGTATCCTAGTTAGCATGAATTAAATTGTACCTTCTTTAGAACAGGCAAGACCACCAGAGCCACCACCGATGACCAACAGGTCGTACTCATATTTTCCTGCAAATTAAAGAAACAACCAACATGAAAAACAGTTGAGTGGAGGAGATTGTTGAAGTTAGATAAACAGCTTTACAACGGGCATTCTCAGATTCAGCAGACAGGATTTGAGATGATGGTTGCTAATCCTGAAGTATTAAAGTTCCTTTACAAATAAAAAGGTCAGGCGCCCCACCATAGAGAACAAGGTTAAAAAGCCCTGAACGAATTGGTACAGAAGTCACCCAAACAGCTTCAGGCCCTCTCAAAGATAAATATCAAACTGTTGGATGAAATTCTCAGGCAATCATCTTTCTGCCTGAAATGGAAAACTTAGAGTGAGGAAAATGCAGCAGAGAAGAAAATAGGACAGGACGGGGAGGGGAGAATAGGGAAGAAGGGGTAAGTGGGGAAAGGGGGAGGGAATACAGATAAACAAAGTGGGGGGGGGGAATGAGGGGGAAGGAGAGGGGGGAATGAGGGGGAAGGAGAGGGGGGAATGAGGGGGAAGGAGGGGGGGGAATGAGGGGGACGGAGAGGGGGGAATGAGGGGGAAGGAGAGGGGGGAATGAGGGGGACGGAGAGGGGGGAATGAGGGGGAAGGAGAGGGGGGAATGAGGGGGACGGAGGGGGGGGAATGAGGGGGAAGGAGAGGAGGGAATGAGGGGGAAGGAGAGGGGGGAATGAGGGGGACGGAGGGGGGGGAATGAGGGGGACGGAGAGGGGGGAATGAGGGGGACGGAGAGGGGGGAATGAGGGGGACGGAGAGGGGGGAATGAGGGGGACGGAGAGGGGGGAATGAGGGGGACGGAGAGGGGGGAATGAGGGGGAAGGAGAGGGGGGAATGAGGGGGAAGGAGAGGGGGGAATGAGGGGGAAGGAGAGGGGGGAATGAGGGGGAAGGAGAGGGGGGAATGAGGGGGACGGAGGGGGGGAATGAGAGGGACGGAGGGGGGATGAGGGGAAGGAGGGGGGGAAGGGGAATAGGGAAGAATAAGGCAGGGGGAATGAAAGGATGAGGGAGGGGGGTAAATGAGGGAGGAGGGGGGTAAATGAGGGAGGAGGGGGTAAATGAGGGAGGAGGGGGGTAAATGAGGGAGGTCGGCGCTTCTGAGCAGCCTCAGTCCCCGGGCTCCGCTTTCCCAGACCCGATCCCCAATGACCCCTACCTGCCAGTCCCCGGGCCCCGCTCCCCCAGCCCCGGGCCCGGGCCCCGCTCTCTCTCCCCCAGCGGCTCCACAGCCTCAGCGCCGCCATCTTGCCCGGCCTGAGGACCCCGGGCCGCCTGCCCTCCGCGCTGCCTGAGTGAAATCCTTCATTTCACAATTTCATCAAACCTGCTCCCAAACAGACTCCAAACACCCCACAGCACAACATACTAAATACACACTACATGCTAACCATCCCCACAGCACAACATGCTAAATACACACTACATGCTAACCATCCCCACAGCACAACATACTAAATACACACTACATGCTAACCATCCCCACAGCACAACATACTAAATACACACTACATACTAACCAAGCCTGATTTTGAACAAATGATTGCTGCAGTTTGTTTTGAGTAGCCCTGTCTTTATCATGTTAAGTGTTACCCTCTTTAATGTATATTTATTTTAATGTTTAAAGTTTATTTAACAGTGTCACAAGCACTTACATTGAAGTTACTGTGAAAACACCAGCGAAGTTACTGTGAAAAATCCCCTTTCATTTTGAAAAATCTTTAATGTTGTTTCACAATGTTCCGAAAGTTATTATTCCTCCATGTTTACTTTGTGAAACATTTTGCCGACAAAGTTGATCTTTCTCTATACCCTAGCTATGACTGTAACACTACATTCTGCACTCCGTCCTTTCCTCTATGAATGGCACACAATACTTTTCACTGTATACTAATACATGTGACAATACATCAAAATCAAACAAACTTGTTGGAAGTGATCATATCTGATACCTTAGCAATAACAGCAGTTGACTGGATGGGCTGAATGGCCTCCTGTGCTGCACCATTCTGATTCTCAGAGTGTTAGCAAACTTCAATATGATCCTGGAGTGTCCAGGCACTGAAGATTAATCTTCAATATACTGCAACAACCCCTGTATAAAATCACTGAAGCATCTCCCCTTAAGACACTTCTTAAAAACCCACTCTTTGACCAAACTTATCCTAATATCTCACTATAGAAGGATCATTTATTTATAAAAAAAAAGCAGGTGCTGAATTGACAACACAAATAAAACAAATAATCATAAGTTACAAATAAAAACATAAAAGGATTGCACAAGTATTCATTATACAAATAATTAAAGAGATCTGCATTTTGCAGTGTTGTAAGTTATAGAATTGTATTATAGTCCATAGTTCGTCTGTTGTCAAGTTAATTGCCAGTCATTTTCATATTCAGGAGGGTATTGGGCTTACTCAGTGTGTTCTAGATTTTATTTATGAAATTGTGTCTTTTCTCCCCTAGTTCGTCCCATGACCTGATGGCAAATTTTGTTTCATTGCCTTCTCTAATGCTCCTTTGAAGTGCTTTGGGATAATTTACTACATTAAAGGCCCTTTGTTAAAAATATATTTTTGTTTATCAGCTGTAGCTTCAGAGGACAGCACGCTCATCTCTAGGACAGAAGGATGGGACTTCGAGTCCCACTCCAGAGATGAGACATTAAACTGAGACAAGGTCTGTCCTTTCAGATGATGTAAAAGATCCCACGACACTAGTTTGAAGTGCAGTTACTTCCAGTGTCCTGGCTACCCCTCAATCAACATCACCAAACAGATTATCTGGTCATTATCACATTTCTGCTTGTGGGATCTCGCTGTGTGCAAATTGGCCACCCTGTTTCCTAAATTATAACAGTCACTACATTATCAACAGGACAGCCTGTGGTTTTGAAAGGTATTGTATTGCTTTGTATACTTTTGGTTGTTAGTTCATTTCTTCCATTTCTAATAGGCTGTTGGAAGGTAGGCAGATTGACCATAGGAGTGCTGGGGTCAGGGAGGAGGGGAAGAAGGGGGGTGGGGGTGGTGCTGTAAGGTCTTGGTGTCACAAATAGATCCAGTTGGCAAAACCAAATGACAGGACACAGTGCATCTGCAATGAGACTTAAGATCTGTGGAAAAGCATAAGGACTGAAGGAGACGACAAGTAGGTGAATTCAATGCCATCGCAGATGCTGAAAGAAAAATAAAAACAACAAAGACAAAAGAACAAAGAAAATTACAGGAACAAAAAAAGGAACAAAATCCGCAACAATTCATGTCGCAGACTGTCCACTTCTAATTATTCACTTTGATTGGCAGCTATTAACAATGAGGCCATTAAGGAGTATTAACACTTTATTATTAGATTTAATTTAGTGGTGAGTTTAAATGGCAGTGTGGAAATAGTAACTTCATGAATTCACAACAAGAATAAAGGTGTAACGCCATTTTCAACAAAGTTAACAGTGGAGCAAGGCTAATTGTCCAACAACTTGCATGATTCACAATTCGTGGACTCTTTTTCAACAGCTTGCTGTTATTTATGTAAAAATTATCCAGTGTTTATTGTTCCTACACTTAGGTTTTCAGCAAATTCTGGACTATTGTCAAAGGTCAGATTGATAAGCTTTGCAACGACATGACTACCAGGTGATTAAAGATACATATGAAAGTAAATAGTATTAAAAGCTAAATCCAGTTGAATACTTGGGACCAAATTGTATGGCAAGGTGACACAGGTTCAAACCAGTAAAAGACAAATATAGGTGTGACGTCAGTAAATTCTTCCAAAACCACAAGTGGTTAGCACAAGAAATGAACTCTCAGATTCAGTCATGGAGACAAGAAATTCAATGGGGAATTCAGAAGAAACTTTTTTTTTAAATCCAAAGAGTAGTGAGAGTTGGAAATGAATTGTACAGCTGCATGTAGAGAGAGGCCAGACAAGCATATGAGGGACAAAAGAATGGAGGGTTATGATAATGGATTTAAGTGAGGAAAAATGGGAGGAGGCTCAAGTGGAGCATAAACACCAGCACAGACTGGTTGCACCAAATGGACTGTTTGTGTATCATATATCACTGCAACATCATATATAACTGGAGATGAAGTTATTTTATTTCATTCTGTATCTTCTTTTCCTCTCATTCATCCATTTTTATCACTTTTTTTCCATTTTTCCATTCCCACTCTCTTTTTTTAGAATATTATAGAAGCTTCCATTGAAAATGAGGTGCTGTTTCTTTGATTAATTATCTTCACTATATGTTAATTGTGTCACAAGTATTGTTTCTTGCGCACTATACAGACAAAACATATTGTTCATAGAGAAGGAAACGAGAGAGTGCAGAATGTGGTGTTACAGTCAGAGGGTGCAGAGAAAGATCAGCTTAATGCAAGGTAAGCCCATTCAAAGGTCTGACAGCAGCAGGGAAGAAGTTGTTCTTGAGTTGGTTGGAACGTGACCTCAGATTTTTGTATCATTTTCCCGATGGAAGAAAGAATGTCCGGCGTGCGTGGGTTCTTAATTATTTTGGCAGCGGAAGTGTTGACAGAATCAATGAATGGAGGCTGGTTTGTGTGATGGATTGAGATACATTCACAACCTTTTGTAGTTCCTTGCAGTCTTGGGCAGAGCAGGAGCCCATACCAAGCTGTGATACGACCAGAAAGAATGCTTTCTATGGTTACTCTGTAAAAGTTGGTGAGAGTTATTGCTGACATGCCAAATTTCCTTAGTCTTCTGAGAAAGTAGAAGCGTTGGTGGGCTTTCTTAACTATAATGTCAGCATGGGGGTACCAGGACAGATTGTTGGTGATCTGGACACCTAAAAAATTGAAGCTCTCAACCCTTTCTACTTTGTCCCCATTGATGTAGACAGGGGTATGTTCTTCCTTACACCTCCTGAACTCAATGACAATCTCTTTCATTTTGTTGTCATTGAGGGAGAGATTATTGTTGCTGCACCAATTCACCAGATTCTCTATCTCATTCCTGTATTCTGTCTCATCATTGTTTGAGATCCAACCCACTACATGGTGTCGTCAGCAAACTTGAAAATAAAATTGGAGGGGAATTTGGCTACACAGTCATAGGTGTATAAGGAGTGTAGTAGGGCTGAGAACACAGCCTTGCGGGGCACCAGTGTTGAGGATGATCGTGGAGGAAGTGTTGTTGCCTATCCTTACTACTTGTGGTCTATAAGTTAGGAAGTTCAGGATCCAGTCGCAGAGGGAAGTGCCGAGGCCCAGACCACGGAGTTTGGAGATGAGTTTTGTGGGAATAATAGTGTTGAAAGGCTGATCTGTAGTCAATAAATAGGAGTTTGGTATAGGTGTCCTTGTTATCTAGGTGTTCCAGGGTTGAGTGCAGGGGCCAGGGAAATGGCGTCTGCTGTGGATCTGTTGTGGCAGTAGGCAAACTGTAGTGGATCCAGGTAGTCGGGGAAGATGGAATTGATTCGTGACATGACTAACGTTTCGAAGCATTTCATAACGATGGATGACAGAGCCACCGGCCGATAGTCATTAAGGCACGCTGTCTGGTCTTCCTTAGATACCAGGATGATGGTTATCTTCTTGAAGCAGACAGGGACCTCAGATTGTTGTAAAGAGAGGTTGAAGATGTTTGTGAATACCCCCACCAGCTGATCCGCACAGGATCTGAGTGCATGTCCAGGTATGCCATCTGGCCAGTTGCTTTCCATGGGTTGACCTAAAAGAAAGCTGCTCTTATATCTGCAGGGGTGACCCCAGATACATGTTCATCCAGGGCTTCCAGGGTGGAGGGCATGGTCTCACTGACCTCTTGCTCAAAATGGGTATAGAATGCATTAAGCTCAGAAAGGAGTGTGTTGGAGCCAGTGATTTTACATGCCTTCATCTTGTAGCCTGTTTCTTGGGTATACTTTGAATTTTCATTGGAACAGTGCAGGAGCCAAGGGCAGAGGTTTCAGAGTAAGGGAAGCAACTAGAAGCTCAGAGTCACATCTGCAGATGAAAAGTAAATGTTCAACTCTACACTTGGTCACACCGATTCAGAAGAGGCAGCACAGAAGCAGCAAACTGAAAGAAGTAAAAATGCTACATGGAGTATTTGGGACCCTGGCTTGTGAGAACATGGAAAATAAATGGAAGGGAAGAAGGGGAAGAGAGGACAACTCCTGTGATGCCACAAGAGGGTGCAGTGAGAAGGGAGAAGGTATAAAGGCAAATTACTGCGGATGCTGGAATCTGAAACAAAAAGAGAAAATGCTGAAAAATCTCAGCAGGTCTGGCAGCATCTGTGGGGAGAGAATAGAGCCAACGTGTCGAGTCTGGATACCCTTCATCAGCGGAGAGGTAATGGTGAATTGAGGAATGAATCAGGAAATCCCTACAGAATGTTGAAGGGGGCGTGGGGAAGATGTGTTTGCTGGTGACATCACACTGGAGGTGATGTAAATGACAGAGGATGATTAGTTGACTGTGGAGAATAAAGGGTTAACTCAGTTTTTCTCCCCAGAGTTACTGCTTGACCTTCAAACTGCTTCCAGGATTTTTTTGTTTTTATTTCAGAATGATTGCAGTTTCATTAAACACAAAGCGCTGCGGTTCTTCTTTCACATGGCAAGGATTCAGTACACAGCTGGAAGGAAATCTCCAGAGCATCAACTGAGCAGATTGGTGCAGAATACAGAAAATAAAGTTTGCTGCAGAGACTCAACGTAGAATCCCTACCATGTAGAAAGAGACCATTCAGCCCATCGAGTCTGCACCAACCGCAATCCCACCCAGGCCCCATTTCCATAACCCTTCATATTCACCCTGCTAATACCCCTAACACTAGGGTCAATTGAGCATGGCCAATCAACCTAACCCATCTCTGGATATGGGAGGAAACCAGAGCACCCTGAGGAAACCCATGCAGACACAGGGAGAATGTGCAAACTCCACGTAGACAGTGACCCGAGGCCAGAATTAAACTCAGATCCCCAGCGCTGTGAGGCAGCAGCGCTAACCACTATGTGTCACCATGTTGCCCCAAATAAATCAAATTCCAAATTTTTATTGGACTCAAATTTCAAAGTCTGCTGTGGGATTTGAACCCAGGTCCCCAAAGCATTACTATTGGTCCCGGGATTACTAGTCCACTGATAATATGCCATACCCTCCCCATACAGATCAAGGAGCATCAATAGTACCTTGCATACAAGATGGAGGGGGGTGTAGTTTGACCTCTGAATGCACTGCTGCCTTACAGCACCAGGGAACTGGGTTCGATTCCTGGCTTGGGTCACCAACTATGTGGAGTCTGCACTTTCTCCCCATATCTGCGTAGGTTTCCACCAGCTGCTCCAATTTCCTCCCACCGTCCAAAGATGTGTGGGTTGGGTGGATTGACTATGCTAAATTGCCCCTCATTAGTGTCGGGGAAAATGCATGGGATTACAGGGATAGGGCCTGGATAGAGTTGTGGTTGGTGCATACTCGATAGGCTGAATGGCCTCCTTCTGCATAGTGGGGATTCTATGATTCTCTCAGAAAGCAGCTGGTAGATGTATGCTACAGTAAACAATGAGCACACACACACACCCTTTCCAGGAGCACAAGCTTTAAGTGGCTCAAGCCTGCTCTTATTTCACATGCTTACTGACTCTAGGAGGGCAAGTGTTTATCACAAAGTGGGAGGGAGACATCTCGTGACTTTATCAAAGAATTTCTTTGACACTGGCAGTGGTGCAGGTTTTGCTGCCTTGGTTAGGGAAATAGGAGCAGGCTCTTGAGCCCATTCTGCCAACCATCTGAGCTGTACGTCGATTCTATCCATTTTCATTTCATAATTTTAATAGTTTTTCTTTGTTTGCTAACATTATTCATTTTTGTTTTGAAATTTACGATTATCTGCGTCAACAGCTTTCTGGGGATTAGAGTCAGATTTCCACTCCAAAGATGTGCAGGTTAGGTTGACTGGCCGTGATAAATTGATCCTGGCGTCAGGGGAATTAGCAGAGCAAATATGTGGGATTGCAGGGATAGGGCTTGGGTGGGATGGTGGTCATTGTAGACTCGATGGGTCGAATGGCCTCCTTTGTACTGTAGGGATTCTATAATTACCCTTTAAAGGGGGAAGTTCTTCCTGATATCACCACTGAATGACTTGGCACTAATTTTAGGGTTCTGCCTCCTTGTTCTAACTGTTTCCCAATCAGAAATAGTTTCTCTCTACCTATCCCATCAAATCTTCTATTCAATTTGGACGCCTCAATCAGATCTCTTGCTGAACTTCCTATGTTCAAGGTAATGGTCCGTGTAATGTAGTTTCATGATTTAACCTTTTTAGCCCAGGTATCATTCTGGTAAATCTGATTAGCAACCCTTCCAACACTCACAAAGTCTTTCTGATTTGTGGACCCCAGGATAAATTGTGTGATGGAGACAAACCTTGGTGGTGGTGCGGACATGCTGAGTAAAGTCCAGAGAGGCACACAGCCAAGTTCCCAGCTCTTGAGCAGAACTGAGCTCCAGCATCTCGTCAAAGGGTGAAAGATCAATCAAACAGCCCCTGGAATAGTGTGGACACTGGAACTTTGAACTGCAAAACCTAAAAGGCTAGAAAAACAGAGCTGGTTTGGCAGCATCTATGGAGAGAGAGCATGGAGTCCAACGTGAACCCTTCTTTAAAAAATATTCATTTATGGGATATGGGCATCGCTGGCTGGCCCAACTTTTATTGCTCATCCCAGAGGGTGTTTAAGAGTTAACTACATTGCTGTGGTTCTGAAGGCCAGACTGGATAAGGACAGCAGATTTCCTTTCCTAAAGGACATTAGTGAGCCAGATGAGTTTTTAAACAACAATTGACAATGATTTCATGGTCAGACTTTCAACTCCAGATTTTATTGAATTCAGATTTCATCAGCTGCCGT
This sequence comes from Carcharhinus amblyrhynchos, assembly GCF_965287045.1. Taxonomy (NCBI): domain Eukaryota; kingdom Metazoa; phylum Chordata; class Chondrichthyes; order Carcharhiniformes; family Carcharhinidae; genus Carcharhinus; species Carcharhinus amblyrhynchos. The sequence goes on along the minus strand of NC_137343.1, from coordinate 7,919,541 downwards.
GACGGGTCCCTTGAGTATTACCCTGGGTGTCTGGATTACGAGTCCAGTGACAACACCACCATGCCACTGTCTCCCCTTTGGAACTGGCATTGGCCAGGAGGCACTGCCCTCTCCCCTGATCTTATCAAGTTTGATCGGCAAAGGAAAGGGGACAAATAAAAAAGGGGAAATATCCAAACGAAAAGGTTGAAATTACTGAACCAATCTCAACATTTCCACTTTTCCAGGTTCTTGATCAATAAGGGGGGTCAAGCGTTACAGGGAGACGGCAGGAGAACAGGGATGAGAATCATCTCAGCCATGATTGAATGCTGGAGCAGACTCGATGGGCCGACTGGCCTAATTCCTCTCCTATATCTTATGGTTTTAGCGATCTGTTTTGAGCTATTTTCTCTGAAAATAGAGTCTGAAAGAAAATGTCTGTAAACTCAGGAAATTGAACATCTTCACCAGCCTGAATATTTCTAGATAAGACTGTGGAAGTGCAATAATGTAGTTCTTGAAGATGATTATCCGAGTGATTTTAATTCATTTCTCTTTGCATCCTCCCCCATCTCTCCCATCCACGTCTGTTCTGTTTGCAGGCTTGCAGCTGGGAGACCTGGCAAGTCACCTGTGGATTTCTGCCCAGCTTTAACACTGCTGCTCGACTGTGCAGGTTTGCCCCAGGCACGATAGCTTATTTCTGTATTTTCAGAACTGACAAAAGCCATCACAAGTGGAGTGGATGGATTTAAAGGCCAGGTAGCCGAGGGAGCTCAGACAGCTGCTGCTTATAATTCTACCTTATGTAACTAGAACATATCTCTTAAAGCAGAACTGTAATTGACTTTAAATGACTGCTAAAGAATTGCATTTATAAATCACCTTTAATGACCTCAAAATGTTCCAAGGTGCTTTACAGCCAATTAAGTACTTCTTGAAGTGCAGTCACTGATGCATTATTAAAGATTGCTATTGCCTTCCAAGCCCTTTCTTTGTTTCAACCTTTTAGATACATGAATACAGATTAAAAGACAAGCTGAGAAAAAACATATGCATGATTTCTCTCGGACTAATGTGCTCACTGGGGATTCGGAATCCTAGTCTTCATCGAGATAGTCACTGAATGAAACTTCATGATGTCATGAGAAATTTCACCCAAAGCATTCAGAGAATCATTGAATTGTACAGCACAGAAAGAGACCCGTTTGACCTGCTGGGCGTCTTTGAAAGAGCCATTCAATTAGTCCCACTTCCCCGGAATTTACTTCCACCATCCTTGCAGATGCTGTGTTCCATTAAAAAAAGATGCAGTGGCTTTAAAGTGCAGGTGGGGCATAAGAAACATTATAAATAGAGGCATAATGTACAAAAGCAAACAAATTACATCCAACCTTTAGAGAACACAGTTGTTAGCATTGCTGCATCACAATGCCAGGGACCTGGGTTCAATTCTGGCCTGGGGTGACTGTGGAATTTGCACATTCTCCCAGTGTTTGCATGAGATTCCTCTGGGTTGCTCTGGTTTCCTTCCACAGTCCAAAAATGTGCAGGTTAGGTTGTTTGTCCATGCTAAATTGCCCCTTAGCGTCAAGGAGATTAGCAGGGTTAATGCATAGGGATAGGGCCTGGATGGGACTGTTGTCCGTGCAGGTTCGATGGGCCCAATGGCCTCTTTCTGCACTGAGATATTCAATGAACGCTGTTTCAGTCTCACCAGTTGTGGACACCAGATTTTTAAGAGGGTGCAGAAAAGATATACAAGATTAGTTGCAGGGATGTGGGACTTCAGTTACACGGACAGATTAGTGAACCTGGGGTGAAAAGGTGGATTCAAGCACGGCTTTCACAAAGAAGTGGATAAAGTAAAGTTTATTTATTAGTCACAAGTTGGCTTACATTAACACTGTGAAACTCTCCTTGTTGTCACACTCCGACGCCTGTTCAGATACACTGAGGGAGAATTTCGTACAGCCAGCGCACCTAATCCGCACATCTTTGGACTGTGGGAGGAAACTGGAGCACCTGGAGGAAACCCACGCAGACACAGGGAGAATGTGCAAACTCCACACAGACAGTGACCCAAGCTGAGAATGGAACCCAGGTCCCTGGCACTGAGAGGCAGCAGTGCTAACCCACTGTGCCACCATGCCGCCCCTTAAAAGTTAAGAATTTGCAGGGCTACAGGGAAAGAGAGGTTCCATTTGGGCAACATCTGTGTTGCATGAATGATCAGCGAGTTGGCTGGGTCACTGAACACCATGAAGTCAGAATGTGAAATTCCCTCTGGCCTCAGGTCGGTGTGAAAACAGGTGCTGCGCCTCATTTCTTTCTCAAATCGGTTTTCATTTGAAAATTAAAGGTTTATTTGAAGCTTCTCAAACATCCTGCCAATGTTCAAAGAAGCAAAACTAATCTTTTTCTTCACTGCTCAAATAACAAATGTCATCTCAAGACATTTGTCATCTCTTCCATCCCTTACTGTTTGTTTGGTTTCTGAATCTGATTCATGTGTTGTTCACAGCTCTTCCCACCTCAAGGGTAATAGCCTCATTTATATTAATAAACAAACATTTATTCTTTTTCAATTTCCCCAGTTGAAGATGCTTTCAAAGCTTCCTGTGGACGTAGTATCAGCAAAGTGCATTTCTCCAATTCTATTTTATCAAAGTCAACATGGAACAAATTGTAGAAACTCAGAATGAAGATGAAAGTGCTATGCAAGCACTGGAGAGCAGCTGGACGTCAACTCCAAGACTTTGGAGCTTCTATGTATCTGCAGCCCGTGCAGTTTGACGTTTTCAGCTCTTTGGGCTGAGGTCTGTCCCAGAGCTCCTGTGCCGACAGGGTCATATGACCAGGAGAGCAGCACTGTTGAAAGCAAAAATCCAAAGGAGCGGTCCCATAGGGAGAGGGGCTAGCAAAAGAGTCCCATGGACAGAAAGCAGTCCCAGTTAAATTAAAGAGGAGCAGAGGGAGGCTCCAAACAGGGACAGGACTGCAGTTAATTTCAATATAGAAGGCTCAGAAGAAGCCCTGGCAATCAATCGTAAAGTACTCAGGAGGAGTACTGAAGACCTAAGATGGCAGCAGAAGGTTGGTTCCGCCATGCCGTAGGTCACTGGAATAAAGGTACTCCTTTGGAGCAATCTGCTCAGCTTGGCTGAAGATCTGAAGTTGTGCTTGTGATTGTAGCTAGAGCTCAGATTTGGGAATCAGAGGAACAGACTCTCAGAAGACAAGACTCAAACCCTGTGAAGTTGAATGTCGTTGAGGCTCTCCAAGTTGGAGCGACTTGTGGAGAGAATTCTAAAGTTAGATCTTCAAAGGTGAAGACGGAATCCCTCATGAGAGAGGGATAGAGTTTGTGAAATTTGTTGACTTTCAGCGTGACTGATATTTGGGTGGGTTAAGAAATCCTTTGACTTCATCTTGGTCACATCTGCCATTTATGGTGTGGTGTATTTGACCACAGTTTGTCTGTTAACTCATATGCACACTGCATAAACCTTGAATGTTACAGTATAAGTGAGATATTGTGAATTGTTTTATATTTCCCACCTTTACACATTTATTCTTGTTTGTTAAAAACCTATGGGGAGTCTTGTGGCTTTACCTTGAGTATGTGTCTTGAATCTCAAACTTTGTCTTCGGCGGCGTGGGCTCGTTGGGCCAAAGGGCCTGTTTCCCGTGCTGGGTTGTTCTTTGTTTAAACAAGATGTTACTGGTACATAACCGATTCTTACCAAAAACTTGAGGGTCTAGCAAGGATCATAACACAAGTCAGTGCTGCCCAAACATTTTCCTGGTGTGATTCCATTTTAATACATCAGACTCCTTTGTGTGATCATATAATGAGAATGTTAGTAGTCTGAGTGTTGCTGGGTGAGGGTGGGGGTGGGGTGGGGGGCACATTGGGGAGGCTACAGCTGCCAGGATAATTATTATTAATGCAAAAAAGAATTATGTTGCAGTTTATTATTAGTGCAATTGAAAGTATAATTAATGCAACTGGATCCTGATTAACTTAATAGAATCCTGATTAATTAAATAGGATACTCATTATTTATGCAATAAGAATTGGATTTTGATGGAACGGACACCAGATTATGAATGTAATAGTAATCTGACTGTTAATGAAGTAGGAGTGAGCAATTATATTTATGTAATAAAATTCTTATCGCTGATACAATAGGATTCAAATTACTGTAATTTAATCACAATTAGTAACACATTATGATCTTGATTATTGATGTAAAATGATCCTGGTTATTAAGGAAATAGGCTTTCTACATAAAAGAAACCTACCTTTTTTACTGACTCAGATTCCAGCATCCGCAGTATTTTGCCTTTACCTTTTTACTAGGTTCTTTTGCAGCAGCAATTGGGCCTCAGAGAGCTCTCCATTCAGCTAGCCAGCAGAAATCCATCCAAAATTCACACGGCATTGCTCCCTCAAAGCTCACAACCTCAAAATCTCATCAGTGCAATTCAGTTTTGCAAGTTCTGATACAAGTGTTTGCAGATGCTGTTAAAATAACTGTGCGCATCAGACGGTGAGATATCATAAGTTGAAAGTGCGTGTTTACTATAGTGCAACACCATCTCTAACTAGAGGAAATAGCACAAAAACAAAAATATTAAATAACCAAATGTTCTGTGCCAGAACAAATCATAACACATTTGTTCATCGATTTGCTCAAAAAAATCCTTTACTTCTCAATAAAAACATTTCAAATGCTAAAAGATTCATATAGCTTTGGGATCTGAATATTAAATATGATTCGTACAATTGAAGGAAATGCCTAAGTTGCCAAAACACTCAATCTATCCACTGTGTAACATGGCATAGAGATCTGCAGGGTACCACATTTAACCCATGATCTTTACTTTTGGGTCAATGCACCTAACCAACACGTCTTTCAGAATGTGGGAGGAAACCAGCATAGACTCGGGGAGAATGTGCAAACTCCACATGGGCAGGGATCAAAGCCAGGAAACGAACCCGGGTCCCTGGCGCTGTAAAGCAGCAGCGTTAACCACAGTGCCGGCCCACACTGGGGACACGGTTTCTGGTTTCCTCCCACATTCTGAAAGACGTGCTGGTTAGGTGCATTGACCCAAACAGGCGCCGGAGTGCTGGCAACTAGGGGAATTTCACAGTAACTTCATTGCAGTGTTAATGTAAGCCTTACTTGTGACTAATAAATAAACTTTACTTTTTACTTTACTGACTTGACCATCTTGGCCAAGATGATACAGGCAGAACAATTGATTATCGCATGAAAAGATGTAGATAAAAATGAATCAGCCAGATTTTTGTTCCTAATTATTATGCATCAATACCCACTGCACGTGATGATGTGTAGATATCAGATTTGGCTGTGACTCCCTAATAGACTGCCAAGTTCACTGTCTGGACTTTGACAGACAAATGATAATGGAGAATAACAAGATCCTTGAAATCATCATCCAGAAGTCAACTTCTTCAACAATCAACTACAATATTTAAAGAAATCACCAGGAACATAAGAGCAGGAGTAGGTCATTCAGCCCTTATTATGCTTTGCCATTTAACTGGATCATGGCTGATCTACTGAAAGTCAGTCCTGCTCTTCAAATAATGCATCCTGGCCAAAATTCATTCCTTGGCCAGTAGAACAAACATTACTCAATTATTCATCTCATTGATCATTGCTAGGATCTTGCTACATCAGAACAATAAAAAAAAATGCTTTAATTTGATATCATGCTCAGATTTCATGAAGTCACATTCAGTTGCAGCTTACGATATACAAGATGTGACACCTATGGTTTAAAGAACACAACTAGGAGCAGGGGTAGGCCATCTGGCCCCTCGAGCCTGCTCCGCTATTCAATAAGATCATGGCTGATCTTTTCGTGGACTCAGCTCCACTTATCCACCCACTCACCGTCACCTTAATTCCTTTATTGTTCAGAAATTTATCTATCCTTGCCTTAAAAACATTCAATGAGGTAGCCTCAACTGCTTCACTGGGTAGGGAATTCCACAGATTCACAACCCTTTGTGTGAAGAAGTTCCTCCTCAACTCAGTCCTAAATCTGCTTTTGAGGCTAGCCCCCTGGTTCTAGTTTCACCTGTCAGTTGAAACAACTTCCCTGCTTGTATCTTATCTATTCCCTTCATAATCTTATATGTTTCTATAAGATCTCCCCTCATTGTTCTGAATTCCAATGAGTATAGCCCCAGACTACTGTGTCTCCTCATAAGCCAACCCTCTCAACTCCAGAATCAACCTAGTGAATCTTCTCTGCACCCTCTCTAGTGCCAGTACATTTTTTCTCAAGGAAGGAGACCAAAACTGTAAATAGTGCTCCAGGTGTGACCTCACCAGCACCTTATACAGCTGCAACATAACCTCATTGTTTTTAAACTCCATCCCTCTAGCAATGAAGGACAAAATTCCATTTGCCTTCTTAATTACCTGCTGCACCTGTAAACCAACTCCTTGTGATTCCTACACAAGAACACGCAGGTCCCTCCGCACAGCAACATGCTGCGAATTTTTACTATTTAAATAACAGTCCAGTTTGAGTTTGAGGAGATTTTCTGAGAGGTGGAGATGTACATAAGAACATAAGAAATAGGAGCAGGAGTAGGCCATCTAGCCCTTTGAGCCTGCCCCGCCATTCAATAAGATCATGGCTGATCTGAAGTGGCTCAGTTCCACTTTCCCGCTTTCTCCCCATAACCCTTAATTCCCCTATCAGAAACCTATCTACCCGTGTCTTAAATATATTTAGCGAGGTAGCCTCCACCACTTCAACGGGCAAAGAATTCCAGAGATTCACCACCCTTTGAGTGAAGAAATTCCTCCTCAACTCCGTTCTAAACTGCTCCCCCCTTATCTTGAGGCTGTGCCCTCTAGTCCTGCTGTCCTTTGAGTGGGAAGAACCTCTCTACCTCGACCCTATCCATCCCCTTCATTATCTTAAGATCCCCCCCTCATCCTTCTAAACTCCAACGAGTACAGACCCAGTCTATTCAGCCTCTCTTCATAGTCCAACCGCCTCATCTCTGGTATCAGCCTAGTGAACCTCCTCTGCACTCCCTCCAAGGCCAAAATATCCTTGCGCAAGTGCGGCGACCAAAACTGCACACTGTACTCCAGCTGCGGCCTCACCAGTGCCTTGTACAGTTGCAGCAAGACCTCCCTGCTTCTATATTCTATCCCCCTCGCTATAAAGGCCAGCATCCCATTCGCCTTCTTGATCACCTGCTGCACCTGCAGACTGGGTTTTTGCGACTCATGCAGAAGGACCCCCAGATCCCTCTGCACTGTAGCAGAGGAGAGGGGAGAGAGAGATGTTCAATCTTAAAATCCAGGATTTTGAAAAGATGATGAACGGTACAGGAGACTGCCACCCAGAGACAATTTTATGAAGTCGAAATCAGGCCATCAAAACTGACTGAGTTGTTCAACACTCCATTTGGGCTGTTTCTGGATATACAGCACAGTAACTTTTTAAATTAAAAAATCACTATATTTGGAATTACAGCACACAGGAGGCCCTCATGTCCATTGCATTTCTGCCAGCTCTTCAGGAGACCTATCCAATTGCATCCATTCACCTTCTCTTTCCCCAAGGGCTCATAAATTTTTCCTTAACAAGTATTTCTCAAATTCCCTTTCAAATTTTGTACTGAATCTGTTTTCACTGTGGAATTCATTACCACAGGAAGTGGTTGGTGCCAAAACATTGAATGTACTCAAGAGTGAGCTGGATATAGCACTTGGGGGTGAATGAGATCAAAGGTTATGGGGAGAAAGCAGGATTAGGCTGCTGAATTGGATGATCAGCCATGATCATGATGAATGGCAGAGCAGACTCAAAGGACCAAATGGTCTCCTCCTGCTCCTAACTTCTACGTTTCCCTATCCCTGACATTACATTCCAGGTCATAAGAATGCAATATGTAAAAAAAAAAATCCTTCCTCTCTCGGTTCTATTGCCACTTTATCTGGTGCATGCTTTTTGGAAGATTGAATTTTGTTATGAGCATTGGACTAGATCCAACTACTGTCTTGTACTCATCCTGCAGATTTATTTTATCAATTACTTTACAATGATTACTAATATCAAACCATACAAGGGTGTTAACTATTGTGAGCCATCGTATATTAAATTACGTATCAAGCCTTTGAAATATATTAAACATCAATGGTAAATCTTTCTGGTACTACATTATACAGTCGTTAACTACTGGCCATGGTGGTTTCTTTAATTGAGACGATTTATGTAGAACAGCCCTCCAAGTGAGAAAGGATCATAAATACAAGATTGAATATAACAGTAATCATAAAACAGAGATACAAACTGTATAAGCAAACTGTATCTATAATCATATTGTCAGGCTGTTACAAAAAGGCAGCCAGACTAACCTGATAGAAAAACCGCCACAAGCACAATGGGCTGAATGACCACTCCCCTCAGACTCAGTGATTTCAGTAAAAGATTCCTCTGATGCTTCAGTCGATGAAGTTAATGTGTGGCTGAGTCTCTCAGATCAAAAGGATTACAGATTCAACCCCCAAATTGGTGACAATGTGGGTGGTACAATTGGGATGGTCACCCCCAGATTCCATTCCCCGATCGGAAAAGATAATAGTCGGCAATTCACAGAATCATAAAATAGAATCATAAAATCCCTACAGTGCAGAAGGAGGCCATTTGGCCCATCGAGTCTGCACCGACCACAATCCCACCGAGGCCCTATTCCCGTAATCTCATTAACCCCCTGACACTAGGGTCAATTTAACACAGCTAATGCTCCTAATCTGCACATCTTTGGACTGTGGGAGGAAACCAGACCACCCGGAGAAAACCCACGCAGATACAGGGAAAATGTGCAACCTCCAAAAGATAGCAGTCAAACTCTCCCTACAACCACACACTGTGAATTTAGTGACCCGAGCCGAAATCAAACCCGGGTCCCTGGCACTGTGAGACAGCAGTGCTAACCACTGTGCCAGTAACTTGGTAATTAAAGGTGATACTGGGTCGACATGATCTCCTGGACAGCTTTCTACCATTTCATGGGGTTGGAGAGAGAAATTTTAGGACTACCCCCGCCCCCCCCCCACCCTTGGGTAGGGCGGAGCGGAGGGTGTGGGGGAGAAAGACAGGAGAGAAGTGTTCAGTCACAATGGTGTAGCCAGTTTGATGTGGGGCAAGTGTGATGGACCAGCTGACGAAGGCGGAGGGTGCGGTGCACTGTTGTAGAAAAAGATAGCAGTCAAACTCTCCCTACAACCACACACTGTGAATTTAGTGCCTTCAGAAGATGAGAATTGGATGAAGGTAAAAATAAAATTACAATTTGAAGTAAAAAGCAAGAGTAAAGACAAGTCTGAGACAATAAAACAAAGCAATGCTCCCTTCTCTCCGCACGGGCGGTGCAGCAGAAAAGGTCAAACATTGTCTTTTCAACTCTTTCCAGGTGTCAGCTGTGGTGAATGTAGAATGTTGCAATCGAGTGTGATTGGCATTCAGAAGCTCGACCCAAATATGATCTTTAATAAACCAGCTAGTTTTCAATAAGGTGGCTGGGACTGAACAATTCTGCTTTTACAAAAGGTATTTACTCACTGTAAATGTAACTTCCTGTAATAAGTATGGGTGCTTAAACTGTACATTTTTTTTATCCATCAAGAATGTAATTTAAGTATAATCCTATACTCCACTGTTATTACTGTGATAAATCTGTTTTACAGTTAAGGTCTAGAATTTAACCTTCATCATTCAGGGTGCAAAGATAAATGAACAGCTTAATTGATTGTCCTTACATCTTTGACATGATTATTCATTGAAAGGTACTCTCATTTTAGGATTAATGTAATTACAATTGAGAGATCACTGTGCAAAAGCGCACTTCAGTATTTTCAAAAGGGCGTGTTGTTATTTATCACTGCCAGTGGGATTTCAGAATGTATCCTTGGCAACAGGATGTTCGGGGAAGCATGTTTCCATTACACCACCTCCTTCACCGAGCAAACAAAACACAACGTACTTTGTTTAGTCCAAGAGGCAGCATAACAGGGAGATGTTGGCAGGAGAAGGAAAAGATTTGTCTGGAACGAGGAATAGACAATCTACAGCGAACGTGTGAACAATAATCTTTCGGCTGCTGGGCTGGCAGAGTAAAGGAAAATCACTGCTTAAAGCTGGCTTCATCAGGTGAAAAAACATAGGTAAGAAACACCGTTCTTCTCACTCATGATCTGTTGCTTTACTTGTTCAGAATCTGGCTGCAGAGGCCAGATGTTGAGGTTATCTGAGGGTTGCCAACTCTCCAGAATTGTCCTGAAGATCCCATAAACTGAAGATTAGTCTTCAGGGATGGCAACCCAAGAGAAAAATAATTGGGGTTGTTTAACTAATTGTGAGTAGTTTTCATTTTAATTATCAAAATATTGGCAAATGATTTTAGAAGTCTGTTGGGGAGGGGAAGGTTGTTGGAGGTGGGATATCATATGGTGAAACCTCCTGGAACATACCCAGAGTTTGCAATCTTTGGCTTTCTTCCTCTATTGGTCTCTATTAATTTCTATATACAAGATTCACATTAATATTTAAACTAATAGTTGCCAGGTGAGCATTAGCAAGGACTGATTAGGTGGCAGAAAACTGCTACTCTTGTGTGTGCAGCTGCAGGAACTGTGATTCTATACAGTCCAACTAAAAGTATATAATTCATAGCTCCCTCTTCATCACTTCAGTGTCTGGTGAAGCCATATTAATCCACATTCAATTCCTGGTGATTGCAAGGCCAGTTAATTTCAATCAGGGCAGGAGATGGTATAATTGGATGACTGGGTAACTGAATTCAACCACTGCACCCATGGTGATCATAGAATCTTACAGCGCAGAAGTAGGCCATTTGGCCCATCGAGCATACACCAACCGCAATCCCACCAGGCTTGATCCCCATAACCCCATGCATTTAGTCTAGCTAGTCCCTCTGACACTAAGGGGCAATTTAGCATTGCCAATCTATCTAACCTGTACATCTTTGGACTTAGTGATAGATTATAATTATTTAATGAATATTGTTAATTTGAAACAGGCCTGTACCTTTTGTGCACATTTGTAGTTTGTGTATTTTACCCTCCCTAGATGCTGGACTATCTCACAATCCTTGGCGTCTTTGTGGCAAGTCTACTTTTCCTTCTCCTAGTACTGCCTATCCTGGTTCGGAACAGCACAGCTGCAATTTTCTGGCACGCAGTCCTGAAAGAGAAAATGACGCAGCTCATAACCGGAAGCAGCAAAGAGGAGAGAATTTTAGAATTTGTGCTGCAAAATGCTGTGAAAGGTGATGCAAAGAGTGTGGTGGACAACATTGACAAATACTGCAGGGAGAAGGAGTGGGCAATGAATGTAGGGGACGAGAAAGGTAAAATTTTATTTGAAAAATTAACCTAAGATTAGATCTGACCCCTGCTATTTAAGCACTTTTTTTTGGCAGTAAGGAATTCATTTTGCTTAAAGTGTGTTGAACTTTTGAATACTTGTTCAGAAATGTGGTGCAGCCCAAACTCTAAATGATATGAGTATAATGGTAATCATGATTCATATAGTACCTTCAAATGTAAAAGTATGATTAAAAGGTGCTTCAGAAGGGACATATGGGAAAATATAATTTTATTCTTGCAAAATGCAATAATCAAATTGCAAAACAATATTCTGGAGAACTTCATTTAACATTTGTATTTAGTTATAATTCACTCCTTTCTAAAACAACTGAATGGCTTAAAAGTCACCAAGCATTTTCTCCCTCAAAGAGAATATTAAAGATATTAGCAGCTCAGAGTTTTCTCTAAAACAATGGGCTATTCAAGAAGAAAAGATACTGATGCACTGCTTTGTTGGATTTGTGCTACGCATTAAACTCGTTGCAGCATGGATTCTCTTTGCATTTTAATTATGGTACATTTCAGGACTGGGATCCACATTGACATAAAGCTTTGATCATTCTTTGAAAATGAACTTCAAGCCTCAAGTTAGAAGAAAATGAGAATCTAATAAATAGGAACAGGAGTTAGACCATGTTACCCCTCAAGCTTGCTCTTGTCAGTCAATACAATCATGGCTGATCTTCTGCCTCAACTCCACTTTTGCATCTGCTCCCCATATCCTTGGATTCTCTGGGATATCAATAATCTATCTCATTCTGAAATATATTCAATGATGCTGCATCCACAAACCTCGAGGGTAGAGAACTGCAATGATTCACAACACTCCATGAAGACATTTCTCATCTCAGTCCTAAATGGTCAACCATTTATCCTGGAGCTGTGTCCCCATGTTTCCAATAACCCAACCAGGAGAAGCAACTTCTCAGTTTCAAGCTGAACATGCTCCTTCATAATCTTGTAACTTTCAATGAAATAATTCTTGTTCTTCTGAATTCCAGAGATTATAAGTCCCAGTTTACTCAGCCTCCCATCCCAGGGACCAATCTAGTGTACTTTGCATCTCCAAGACAAATGTTTATTTTCTTAGACATAAAAACCAAAACTGGTCAAAGTGCTTCAGGTGTCATCTCACTAAAGCCCTATACAAATATAGAGAGACTTCTTTATTCTTGTACTGCAGTTAACTTGAAAGGAAGACCTACATGCCATATGTCTTCCTAATTGCTTGCTGCATCTTGTACTAGTGCACCCACGATTCTTGGAACATCAACCCTTCACAATCCAACAAAGTATTTTTAAATGCTTGATGTTGGAGCTCACATATGTTGGAGAGATCAAAAGCATGTTGATCTTGGAAAGAGCTCCTCAATGACAAAATCCTGAAACTATTTTTTTTATATAAATGATAGGCCTCAAGTTGCAAGAGAGAAGTGAGGAAGTAAAATCAGATGTTTCAATCATCTCATCAGAAGATGACCATGTTGCATACACTATTTTATCCAAAGCAAAATACTGTAGATGCTGGAAATCTGAAAAAAAAACAGAAAATGCTTGAAATAATGAGCAGGCCTGGCAGGATCAATGGAGAGAGAAAGAGGATTAATATTTTAGGTCCGTTAGCTTTCACCAGACCTGAAAGATTAACTGTTTCTCATTTTCTGTTTTAAAACCCTATCTTATCCTTGGACAAAATCTATTCCTTCCTATTCCTCAAAGCAGTGAACACTTAAAAAATACAGACTCATTCAAGAATATTATTATTATAGATAGGTGACCTTCCCAACTAGAATTGCCAGGTTCATGGCCTTTGCAGCCAAGAATATACCATGGTGCCCCAAACCTGCATAGCAATGAGAGGAGATTAGACAAGACCATAAGAAATAGGAAGAGGAGTAGGCCATTCAGCCCTTCAAGCCTGCTCTGCAATTTTATAAGATGATTGATCTAACACACATTAAGGTCACTTTCCTGCCTTATCTCTCTAACCCTTAATTCCCCTACTTAAATGGAAAACTTATCAATCTCAGCCTGGAAAACTGAAGGACTCAGCCTCCACAGCTTCCTGGGGTAAAGAATTCCATAGATTCACCACTCAGAGGAAATTCTTTCTTAAATCTATCTTCAACGAGCACCCCCTTATTATACAACTACGCCTTCTGGTCCGACACTCTCCCATGAGTGGAAACATCCTCCCAACATTTACCCTGTCTAACCTTCAAAATACCTTAGGTGTTTCAATCATATCACCTCACTTTCTTCTGAAACTCAAGAACACAGGCATAAGCTGTCTGATATTTCCTCATGTGGCTGAGGAGGTGCAAAAAAGATGAGAGTCAGGGATGAGGGGCATAAAATTATACAGACAGACTGAGGCTGCAGTCCTTTGTCTAAGGAAGATTTGGTAGAATTGTTCAAAATCATGAGACATCTCGATAGAATGGATAAAGAGAAACTGTTCCAGTTGGCGGAAGGGTCAAGAACCAGAGGGCAGATTTAAGGTGACTGACAGATCAAAGGCAACGTGAGAAAAAATGCTTAAGCAGCGAGTGGTTATGATCTGGAATGCACTGTTTTAAAGGGTGCTGCAGGCTTTCGGAAGGGAATTGGATAAGCAACTGAAAAGCCAACAATTGTTGAGCTACGGGGAAAGGACTGAGGAATGGCACAAGTTAAATTTGCTCTTGCAGAGGAAGAATGGGTCAAATGTCCTCTTGTGTTTTAACGATTCCATGATGCTCTAAGTTGACCAAGTTATCTTGGCTCTAGCTTAGACAGGCATATTGACATCAACTGTTGGTGCAAAAAATTGCTGCCAGATGAATGGTTTTATTTGCAAACAAGGTTTTCTGTGAATGCTGGACACACTATACAGGCACAACATTACTCTATTTGTCATGGTTCTTGCCAAGAAAAGTGCAAAGTAAGTAAGCTGATCAAAACTGAATCACTGTGAAAAATACTGATCTGCCATTTCCCAATTCTGATTGAGGAATCAAAATCGCAGCTGGGGTTCTGACAATAAGTTCCTTCAGTACCAGATTTCAGAAGTCTTTTTTTGGTGTGTGATGAATGTGACCTTTCTTGGTCAAAGTATTTTGGATTTTCAGACACATCAATGAGCTGTCAGGTTATTCTGGATTCAGTGATAAATTCTGTGAGGAGTCCATGCCTTAAATAATAAATGAACCATACCAGAAGACAATGTACTTAAACTGAAATGTGGAGCTGAGTTCAGTATTCCTATCAGTTACCATGGTAGCTATCTACTGGGTAGACCGAGTCGAGGGACATTGAAGATTGCCTGCCAAATTTAATATATAAAAACTGATATGATCACAGAATAATTTATCCTTTGATGAAACCATACTTTGCAAAAATTGTTTTACAGAAAGAATAAAGTACAAACATTGATTTAGGGCATCATTATGAAAGTCTGCATTTGTAAATAAGATTAAATTATTCATAGTAAGTGTGCTAAGTAAGCAAGGATTAATGTACATCCACATAAGTTTACATTGTTACTTGTTCCTGAGGGGCAAATCCCAAATAGAACTTTGTCGCATAACCTATGGTGGAATGTTTTTTTTCCCACAGGAATAGTTTATGAAGGGAAAGAAACTGGTCACATTCCATTACTGATCGAAGTCATGCAAGGAGGGAAGATTCCATGTCTGTGCATAGTTGGCTGATCTCTTCAGGATGGCCAAAATGGGACTTATGATCATACAATTGGCTTCAATGGGATGAGTCGGCCAAAAGGAATTCAACTAAAGTTCCTGCTTGTAACTATTATCCAGCTTCATTTGCTGAAAGGTGTGCATGTTTGAACTGATTGAAAATTAAAAGGTCTTCCACAATCAAATAGTCTATTTTAAGTTCACATATGAACAATGACCACCTTGACACCCACAGGGACATACCTCTTCATGAGTCATGGTCTTCAGCACAGAAAAGTGACAAAAAACCAGGCAACGTTAACTACAAATTCAGCAGAAAAATTCTGCTAAACATACATGAACTGGCTGAGAATATTCCACACTACCCAATAGCAAAGGGCTTAGTTAGATGGGATAGGAAGCTTAAACAGAATATGTTGAAGTACATGACATTATTTCAACTCAATCCACTTAAGTAACATCTATAAATGTCTACAGTCCAAACCATCCTACTCTCTCCTGGCCAATGATGACCAACCATAAAAGTCCAGCAAAGGGAACCAGAGATTAACCTGAAGAAAGTCACCACATTTGTCCCAAGGTTATTTTAGTTGTCAAATTCCCAAATTTTTGAAAGTGTGGCAGCTGATTATCTTGCTCTGGAGTCAGTAAGTAGTGCAAAAAATTGCTGCCAGATGAATACAGCTTTATTTGTAAAGAAGGTTTTCCATGAATACTGGACACACCACACAGGCACACATTACTCTACTTGTCATAGTTATTGCCAAGAAGCGCGAAATAAGTGAGCTGGATCAAAACTGAATGCACAGTTGCAAAGAATGATAGTGGACTATGATTCTCCAATTTCAAATCGCTCCAACAATCGCAGCTGGGATTCTGATGAAAAGTTCCTTCAGCTCCAGATTTCAGAAGTTTTTTGGTGTGCGACAAAAATAAGATACGACTGAGACAAATGAAAGAAAGCTCAATGTAACCCGTGGCTCACAGTTTACTTGTCTACCCTGTTTAAAGAAGTAACCCATAGCAAGAAGTTGTATAGACGTACTTAACATTTTTCATTTGATACCTGCATGAAGGGGTTGAAGGTGAACGGGAACACTGGATTAACGTGATTAGAGTGATTCGCTTGCGTGAAGGGTAAACACCAACTGACCTGACTGACTGGCCTGTTTCTGTATTGTAATTGTTATATATTTACATGCAGGTGCGATCTTGGACGGAGTGTTGAAGGAGGTAAATCCATTAACCGTGTTGGAACTGGGAACATACTGTGGTTACTCAGCCTTGCGCATGGTCCGTGTGCTTAGATCAGGCGCTCGCTTGCTGACCATCGAGTTCAATCCAGCCAATGCAAACATTGCGAAACAGATGTTCCACTTTGCTGCAGTTGAAGACAAGGTAAAAGATCTCATTTGGTCTCCTAAAACCACAAGGAGAAATTCTATAATTTTTTAAAAAATCTGCAATTCCTTTACATATGATATCAGATGATTAGATATTAATTTATAACCATCCAACTTCCATAAAGAGAAAATAGATTTTAAAAATAGGTATTGGAAATCTTTTCAAAGAATGTGAGGAGCTTGGTTAATAAAAAAACACTTGCATTCAAATCGTGCCTTTTATAATCTCAGAACACCCCAAAAACAATACAACCATTGAAAAGGTGAAACTGTGTGATTATGTTGACGTGCAGCAGCCTGGGATGTACTAATATAGGCTCTGCTCCAAGTTAGAAACTTGTTTATGTCCATGCAAAAAATTCGAAAGGATCTTGCATTGTAAAAAAAAATTAGCAGCTCACAGAAGCTAAATTTAAAGAGAACATTGATTAAAGCCAATAAGCCACGAGGCTGATACTGGAGATAAGGGGGTTGGACTATGAAGAGAGACTAAATAGACTGGGTCTGTACTCGTTGGAGTTTAGAAGGATGGGGGGGGGGCGATCTTATAGAGACGTATAAGATAATGAAAGGGATGGATAGGGTAGAGGTAGGGAGATTCTTCCTGCTTAGAAAGAATAGCATGACTATAGGGCACAGCCTCAAGATAAGTGGGGGGTGCAGTTTAGATCGGAGTTGAGGAGGAACTTCTTCACTCAAAGGGTGGTGAATCTCTGGCATTCTCTGCCCGTTGAAGTGGTGGAGGCTACCTCGCTAAATATATTTAAGTCACAGGTAGATAGGTTTTTGATAGACAGGGGAATTAAGGGTTATGGGGAGAAAGCAGGAAAGTGGAACTGATCCACTTCAGATCAGCCATGCTCTTATTGAATGGCAGGGCAGGCTCGAAGGGCTAGATGGCCTAGTCCTGCTCCTATTTCTTACGTTATGTTTAAGTAAAAAAGGCACAGTTGAGTTGTTTTCCTTAGAATCAGCTGAGGTGGAGATCTGACATTTACAAAATTATGAGGGAGATAGATGGAAAAAAAAAGAGTTTCCCTTAGTAGAGGAGTCAATAACCAGATCAAGGGCAGGAGGTTTAAAGGGGATTTAAAGAAAAGCTTTTTCATCCAGAGGGTGGCAGGAACCTGGAACTCACTGTCTGAAAGGGTGTTAGGCAGGAATTCTCAACATTTAAGAATAAACGAATTAGGACTGCGATGTGGAAGAATTTCTTCACCTAGAGAGAGTTGTGACCCTGTGGAATTCATCATTACAGAAAACACTGTAGTTTTCAAGGAGTTAAACATAGCTTTGGGAGTGAAGGGGATCAAAGCAAATAGGGGGAGCGAGGGGTGCGGGGTAAGAACTGGGATAATAATGGCAGAGCAGGCTTAAGGGGCAGAATGGCCTATTCTCATTTTCTATGTTTTGATATTTCTATAAATTTGGCACTTCTGGCTGGAGAGAGTAACAAATGTTTCAGCCTGATCTTTCCCATTGATATGCTGCTCCCCCAGCATTAAGCTTGGGGATGTTTGTGGGGCCTCCTCCTCCAGTGAGTTGTCTAATTGTCCACCACCATTCACAACTGGGTGTGGCAGGACTGCAGAGCTTGGATCTGATCCCTTGGGTGTGGAATCACTTAGCTCGGTCTACCACTTGCTGCTAATGTTGTTTGGCATACAAGTAGTCCTGTGCTGCAGCTTCACCTCATATTTAGATTTGCCAGAGTTTTAAAAATTAATTTCCTGGAATATGGGCAAGGTCAGATTCATTGTCCATCTCTAATTGTCCTCAAGGTGGTGGTAATGAGCCACCTTCTTTAACAGTCACAGTCTGTTGTGTAGACACAATCCATAGTGCTTTCTGATGGGAACTTCAGGATTTTTTTTTACCCAGTGCCATTCAAGGAATGAGGATATAGCTCCAAGTCAGGATGGTGTGAGACTCAGAGTGAAACTTGTGAGGTGGTGGCACTGTGTAAAGGCATTGGTGAGTTGCTGCAGTGTATCTTGTACTTGTACACATTGTAGCCACGTTACCATGGGGTTAGAGGAACGCCAGGATGACCTATCGCTCAACCATTGGAAGGCCTCAATCCCCATAAAATAGTAGCGGATAACTTGCAGCCTGGAGGCCACATCTGGCTTCAGAATGAGACATTTTGTTGCCTGCTGCTCGTGCGCAGTTGCCACGTTACATTGATTTCCACCCATGTATGATTGAAGTGATGGCTCACAACATTGACTGCGAGAGCTGTATGCTCCCTCTGCATCCCAAGTGTTAATATTTCTTTGTTGTTACCATTTGAAGTTGGAGTTCTATTAATAGATAAATGGTTCAGTATTTTCTATAATTCATTATGAAATATTCCGCATGTATTGAATGTATTTAAACTCATTCATGGGTCACAGTTAGTGAACAAGCCTAGCAGCGCCACTCATGCAGCCCATTCACTAAGCTAGGTTGCCCATCACTGCCCTAAAGGGATGAATAGGTTGGAACTGCTATACTCTGACAATGTAGTCAACAATGAAAATACTTTCCAAAACCGGGATTCAGGTTGTTGCCAAGTTCAACATATTATTCCCATTAATAATGAAAAATAGTTCTAATCATTTGTCTCCTGGTCCAATGAACTAAGGTGGAGATCTTGGAAGGCTCATCTGAAAATATTATTCCACAACTGAAGAAAAAATATGAGGTGGACACTTTAGATTTTGTTTTCCTTGATCATTGGAAAGACAGGTATCAACCTGACACCCAACTCCTGGAGGTAAGAACTGTGTTTTCCTTCTACAGCAAGCCAATATAGCTTGAAATATGCTCAGGGCAGCTTTAATGCATAAATATCATCCAAGGAAATGAAGCCATTCTCCCAGTAAAGATTGTTTTTTGTGCATTGGAGTTGATTTCATTTTAACTTGAGCATCAAATATATTTATGAAAACTAATTTGAACTGTTTTAATACAACAGAGATTACAAGTAATTAGAAAAACTAGCATTAGTGACTTATGGGAATGGAGAAACTAAAAGAGATTGAGAACTTAGCTTCATGGGACATTGTATGTCAATCATATTCAAATATATCCAATGGCTTCTCAATCTTCACATCATATTTTAATGTCAAGAAGCTGGAGATTCCAGCATGCCACCACTACAACCCCCAGAACAGGTCAAAATAGATGTTCACGTATGAAGCCATCCTTTATTAAAAAAAAACCTATGAATTTACTGGCAGAAAACCACAAACTGAAGTTTTAAAATCCACATTCCAATGGCTTGAAATCACAGTTAATGGATCATACAATCCCTAAAGTGCAAAGGGAGGCCATCATGCCTGCACCAACAAAAATCCCACTCAGGCCCTATCCTTGTAATCCATGTATTTACCTTGTTAATCCCCCTGATATTAAGAGGCAACGTAACATAGCCAATCAACCTAACTTGCACATCTCTGGACTGTGTAAAAGATGCCATCAGACATGGGGAGAACATGCCAGAAGATTTACCTTGAAGGAGTATGAATAGGGGCCAACTCCTACCCCAGTGATAAAGCACCCAATTACCCAGGTACTCAGAGTGACTAAAAAAAGTAGTCATTATTACATGCATGATGGGACCCTGACTGTGAAAGGGTTTGGCCAGATGTAATCTAATCAAGTATGTCAACTAGTTGACTAACTGTGACCATATCTGGGTCACTGGGCAGTTGGAGAGTCATGTGACAAGTCAGTCAACCCATTGTTGTTCACCCCTTACTTTTGATGCAGATGAGCACGCAAATTAGATATGGAGGACAGACCCTCTCCCTCTCTCCATCCAACTTGCAAATTTTGAACCCCCTTTGATGATATTGACTATTGTACCTTTAAGAAATGTATTTTAAGCATGTTTTCTGCAGTTTGAATCATAGAAATCCTACAGTACCGAAAGAGGCCATTCAGCCCATTGAGTCCACACTGACCACAATCCCACCCACGCCCTGCTCCCATATCCCTACATATTTACCCACTAATCCCTCTAACTTACGCATCTCAGGACAATAAGGGGCAACTTTATCATGGCCAATCAACCTAACCCGCATATCTTTGGACTGTGGGAGGAAACCGGAGCACCTGGAGGAAACCCACGCAGACACGAGGAGAATGTGCAAACTCCACACAGGAGTTCACAGGTTTGTAAGCAGACCTGGGTTTTTTCCCCCATTATTGGCCCCAAGCTTTTACTGTTGCTAAAATCACATAATGTGCCTTCTGTTTATTTTTAATCTGGGCCTACTGCAGTGCCCTGGGGCTTATAGACCTTTTTGAATTGCTGGGGGAGGAATGATTGACAGGTCAGGTGAGGCGGCTCCCCCCCCCACAGAAAAATCCAAGAATTACTTTCAGTTTTGCAGAAGCTGATTTTCTTTTTGTCAATCAACCTAATTAAATCCTATTTTACAACGCCAGGGGATAAACCACCATTGACAAAACTGCATTAACTCAGCTCGACACAAACACTCCAATAATTAGGAGCAATTATTCTTTTGCATTATCAGCATGTGGGCTGCTGGTTACAGACAATTGGTGCCACAATCAAAGTTGAAGTGTAAAACAGCCCAGGCACAGTGTCATCACATTACCTTTTCCTTAGACTGGGTTAAATTTTTAAAGTTTAATTAATGGGATCTGGGCATCACTGGTTAAGACCACATTTACTGACAACCCTAATTATCTTTGAGGTGGTGATGGTGAGCTACATTCTTAAACCACTACATTCCATGTAGTACAGGCACACCACAGTGCTGTTAGAGTGGGAATTCCAGGATTTTGCCCCAGCGACAGTGAAGGAATGGCAATATATTTCCAAGTCAGGCTGACAGGTGACTTGGAGGGAAACTCACAGGTGGTGGCGTTCCCATTCATCTGCTGCTCGTCCTTCTAGATGCTAGCGATCGTGGGTTTGGAAGGTGCTGAGGAAAAGTAAAATAAATACTATTTTCTTTTTGAACCGGTTAGTTTGCATCTTTTATAGTTACAGCTCGTAAATAATCCCTGGCTTAAAAAACTCCTGTTGCTGTCAAATAAGGAGCAGGGAAAGAAGGGAGGCATTCCACTTCTCCTCATCTGGTCGTAACATCACCCTCTTACATTCTTCCTTAATAATACTTGTGTAAAAAACCTGTCAATTATGTATAGAAGTTGCATTGTTGTATCAAGTGCCTCAAAAAGTGTCATACCTTGGCAACAATGTATGTCCGTCAGGCAAAAGCTGTAGATTAGTTGAGCTAAAATAAGGATTTATAGAGGCAAGCAACAGAGATGAGGGCAAAACTAGATGAATGCAGCAGGGAGATAAGAGGCTATGTTGATAGGGATGGATGAAGAAGAGGCTTAAGTGGAGTATAAAGACCAAGATGAACTAATTAAACTGAATGGACTGTTTCTCTATTGCAACATAACTATCTCATTAACTAAATGTAAACAACTTGTACTCGTTAGAGTTTAGAAGAGGGGAGATCTCATTGAGACGTATAAGATGATGAATGGGATGGATAGGATAGAGGTGGAGAGACTCTTCCCACTCAAAAAAGACAGTAGGACTAGGGGGCACAGCCTCAAGATAAAGGGGAGGCGGTTTAGAACAGAGTTGAGGAGGAACTTCTTCACTCAAAGGGTGGTGAATCTCTGGAATTCTCTGCCCGTTGAAGTGGTGGAGGCTGCCTCGCTAAATATTTTTAAGAAGCGGGTTGATGGGTTCTTGATAAGAGAGGGGATTAAGGGTTATGGGGAGAGGGCGGGAAAGTGGAACTGAGCCACAACAGATCAGCCATGATCTTATTGAATGGCGGGGCAGGCTCAAAGGGCTAGATGGCCTACTCCTGCTCCTATTTCTTATGTTCTTAAAACCAAGCGGTTTGATTCTGCTCAGCATCAACCAGCGGAAAACTTTTTTTTGTTGAAAACTTTCAATTCAAAACTGAAGTACAACAGAAAACAATCAGATCATTTCTTCAATGTTAAAACTTTCAATCATAACCTTTCATTTTCCCCACAACTGAAAACCCCCAGTAAAATTAACATTTAACAAATCCATGAAAATTAATTTTGAATTAAATATTTATTCTTATTCCAAGTTCAAAGCAACGTTAATGATCCCTGGAACACACCTCTCTCCACCCCCCACAAAATTCTGAATGTTATTTTGGGAGCCTGTGATTCAATCTGGAGAATTTAATTGGAGCTTCGGTTGGCTTTGTTGAAATTTTAACCTTGCAAACGCTTTGATTCTTCCTGCTTTGGTTGCAGCCTATTTCAGTTAAAAGCAAGTCTTTGTCCAAATCATCTGTGGTGTCTGTATTGACCTGCTCTCTGTGCTCCCTGCAACAGCCCAAACAGATCCACCCCGAGCTGTGGCCACTCAGGCTGCTGCAGGAAGCACGCCTACTGGCCCACCAGACTTACCTGGAACAATGATGTGGACTTACTCCCATCTTGCTGAATCCTTTGTTGGCAGTTTTTGTTTTTTCTCCTTTTCTATTTGCACACTGCAAATTTTAGTCCAGTGAACAAGCACAATAGGACAGGGTTGTCTAACCTGCAGCCTGAGGGAGCCCCAAGCACCTCAGACAATTCAGTCCTATCTGCATTTCAGTGTTAGATATTGGTTTGTCTTTCTTATATCTCAAGGTGGTGGTTTGGAAAGATGTATTTTTAAACACAGTTCACTCATCAATGAATAAATCTTAAATCAGTTTACTAAAATCTGTTATCAGCAACTTTTAAATCTATGCAAATTCATCAGAACAGGAGTTTAAACTTAATGTCTGTTTTGATGCTTTGTGGTATACATCCATGTATCCATGGGGACAAAGGCTTCAGTAATAAATGTTTGGTGTCTACTCATGCAAAGTCTTCATGGATATGTTTGTGCAATTAAAATCCCTCCATAGCCTCTTCCCTGCTTCCCTAACCACCTCCAGCCCAACAAAACAACTCTGACTCCCTGGATTTTTGCTATCCTTCAATTCTTTCCTGTCGCACATCCATAATTTTCATGTCCCATCACTGGTGCCATGCCTTCAGCTACCAAGACTAGAAGTTCTGACATGTTCTCCCTAAATCCCACTGCTTTCCTCACCTCTAAGTCACTCCTAAAAAGCTACCCTCTCTGACCAAGCTTTTAGTTACCTATTCTAATATCTCCTTACTTGGCTTGATGTTGAAATGCCTTTGGAGGTTTTACAATGCTAAAGGTGCTGTATAAATGCAAGTATCAAAGCAAGAGGATAACCCTCTTGAAAAGGTTGAAAAGAGTGGTGGATCATAAGCATAGAAATAGGGTCAAGGCATGGCTGGGGCTGGAAATGGTCCAGAGCAAATAGGCAAGTCCAGAGTATGGACTACGTGAATAGTTAGGATTAATTTCTGGGCATTTGCAATGCCAAATTATAGCAATTGTATTACAAGATAGTGTACATGACACAGAATTGCACTATCATAAAAGGTATACCTTCCACTTTAATGTGGACAATTCCACAGCCTATTTAATATATTTAAAAATAAATCTATTTTTACTTCATACAAATGAAGTAAATCATTTTTGAAATACGTACTTAATCCATTTGAGAGAAATATGTGACAGCCCAGGGATGATTTTGTCATCTCTAAGTCGTGAGTTGATGAGATCTATCTGACTTGCAAGGTCTTTCATTAACAGGAGTTTACAAGGGAAATGCTTGGCTAACATTCCTGAACTACAGATTGAACAGTGACAGCAAAGTCGCAATCATTTTTACTCAACAGAATTACAAAGCTCATTTACCAGGTGCTGGCTTAATTGAAATGGACAATTCTTTTATTACTTTTAAGTATAAATCAGTTACAAATACTCTGATCAAATTCTATTACGCTTTTACATAACTTCAAATTCTGTAATTCATTGTTCAGTAATACACCCAACATATCCATTCCCATTTCTATTCAGAGATTAATCTGACCTAGCTTTAATCAGTTTACACAGATTCTCTAACAGCTTTCAGGATATAGATTTGGTTTTGAGAGCCTTCAAAGCAATTCTGCTCTGGTCTAAATTTTCTTTTGGTGGAATTATTTAAGAGCAGTGAAAGACACATACTTATTTTTGTGAATTACAATATTCTGCTCAGCCTCACACCAAGCTGGCAACTGACAGCCGCAGTTTTCCTGACATTAATTATCGTCTCTTGTGCTACTTCCACTCGTGCTGCAGCGACTCACCAAGGTTCCTTAGACAGTACCTTCCAAACCCATGCCCACCACTAGCTAGAAGGCCAAGGGTAGCAGATACATGGGAACACCAGCACCTGAACCCTGTTCTTTTTACCTTCTGCAAATTTTAAGAAAAATGTCCAGTATTTAATGACTTAATGCCATGGGGGAGCCAAATATAACAATACCCCATCAAACCTCACCCCCCCCCCCCAATGTTATAAGAATAAATGAGGAGATAACATGAAAAAATTGACACTAAGTAATTTGCTCAACTTATCCCTGCCAAGATGGGTTCTGCCATGGAAGTAAGTCCATTTCATTCATAAGAGATCTATATCATCTGCACTGGGCTATTGCTTCTTCAAGCCCCGTTATACTGTATCTTCATTTTCTATCTTTGCTCTTCCCCAGTTATAGCCTATTATAAAAATCTTGCGGATATCTTATTCTTGCAATCTTGTATAGCAAAAGAAACATATTCCCTTAGCTACACAGCAGCTATTTCCTTATTTTATGCTTCTCCAGTTATATAATTCTTGATTTCTTTTAACCTAACAACCCCTTTAGGTCCATGTTGTATTATTGTCAACTGGTTTATTGGATAATCCACTTGTGCGAAGCCTCAGAGTGCAACATCTTCAGCATTAAAATTCAACTTTATCCAATGCTATTGAGGGAAAGTAATATAATTTGAGTGTGTAATTTTTAAACCAATTCTGCCCACATTAGTTGTTAAATAATAGAATGTAAAAACATATTCTTATGTGGGTGCTGCTGATGCTAATAGCAACTAAATAAAGATCAAAGCAGGAGCTTAGTTCTCACATCAGGAAGTTAGAATGAAATTAAGAGTTGGATAAAAAGGGAACTAATAGGTATTTAGCCACACTGAGAACTTGTGACATGTAGATTAGCCTAAATATATATGAGAGAGAGAGAGAGAGAGAGAGAAAGAAATAGTGACTTTCTTAAGCAAAGTGGAAACTAGCAGTCTCCAAACTTCGATCCGGATGCGGCCCGCTGTGGGCCATAGTTTGGAGACCCCCGATCTAGATCATAACCACACCCAGGTGAAAAGCAAAGCCCTTTCAAAGAATCAAACTGTTTGGCAGAACAGAAAACAGCAGATGATTGGCTGCATCAGGCCCCATAAGTTACAGTAGAACGCAAGAATGAGGAGCAGGGGTTGGCCATCTTGCCCCTTGAGCCTGCTCCGCCATTGAATAAGATCATGGCTGATCTTTTCGTGGACTCAGCTCCACTTACCCACCCACACATTATAACCCTCAATTCCTTTACTGTTCTATCCTAAACAAAGAAAACAGTTCCCAAAAGAAAGCTACAGGCCCTGTATGGTAATTATTTGCTGGATGTAGCTGTGTATTCAAATCTATGGGCTGTTGCTTTAGGGAAGGTATTCTCAGCGTTTAGGAAAGTAGGGAACAGCGCAATGGCACTGCTGCCTCACAGCACTAGGGACCTGGGTTGATTCCCTGTTTGGGTCACTGCCTGTGAGGAGTCTGAACGTTCTCCTGATGTCTGCATGGATTCCCTTCAAGAGCTCCAGTTTCCTCCCACAGTCTGAACAAGGTGTTGGTTAGATGCATTGGCTATGCTAAATTCTCAGTGTGACCGAACAGGTGCCTGAGTGTGGCGACTTCATTGTGGTGCAGTGTGACACCAATAAATAAATAAACTTTAAAAGCAGATAGAGTTAGATGGCGGTGAGCAGGCGGGGCGGGGTGGGAGTGGAGAGCAGGGAAGGTGGGGAGCTAATTTGACTATACTGCCTGGGTCACCATTATTAGTTAATTGTGAATGTTGTCCTTTACTGTTATCTGTTCTGTGTTTGAAGTTTATTTGACATTTTGTTGTGTGATTATTTACAAGTCTGACACCTTTCCTTAGTAGGTCTTCTCTTTGTTCTTTTTTTTCTCCAAACCACAAAAATAGTTAAGAACCAGCATGAGTTCTGGCATGCCCCACACAGAACATCAGTGGGATTCATAACACAGCATAAGAATTAATATAAAGCAGGGAATCAAAAGGCATTTTACAGCTGTTTGAAAATCTATTTACTATCTTTTCTACATTCTTTGCTCTAATGTACATTAACTTATTATGGTTCCTGAACTATTTCCAATCAATTACTGCTCCAAGAGGGGGTTAGTAGAAGGCTGACACTGTGGGAGTGAGAAACACAATGCTCTTGATCAGGATGGGCATAGAAAAAAAGTCCTGCAAAGCACTTTGCATTTTCAAAGTGTGGTTAGTGTTGTGATGTGGTAAAAGCAACAGCTAAGCTATTTTCCCAAGCTGTTTGTTTTAATGATGTTGGTGGAGGGGTAATATTGTCCAGAACATGAGGTACCTTGCAATCAAATAGCTTGCCTATACACCAGCAGGATCTAAAACATCAATAACAATCAACCAGGTGTAGATTTGGAGAGTGGTGGTTTGTTCCACAATGAGGATTTCATGCTTCAAGGGAAGAAAAAGATCAGCACCAGTACCTTTGCTGTGATTCCAGAATTTGAGAGCTTGATTTTGATAGATCCCCAAAAATGTGGCAGTTGATAACAGTCCATAGCCAACCCTTACTCAACAGCCCTTTGGACAGGATCACCTTTTTGATTAGAATACATACTTCAAAATCTAAAAGTTTGGGATTCAGGATCTATTTAAAGCCATGTGTGTTTATTCATATCTAAAAGTAAATGAATAGAATTCTGTGGTGCATTGTTTAAATGTTTCACAAGGTGGTGTATAGAGTCACGTGGACCTGCAAGGTCACAGATTCATTCCTTAACTCAGTCTTGATTTAATCTATATAAAAGGTGATATTCATTGTATATAGTGTTTCATGCAGGTGGCACCAAGCAGCCTTGAATCAATGTAGGGACTGGAATCCTGCACAAGTCTCTTTGACTGACATGGGAAGCCTGCCAGAGAAGTGAGATCTACGAGTAGGCATTTTATTTCATCAATAGGTGGCACGACAGTTTTCAGTTGAAATAATATTGTCTTTATTAATTCTCAAATTCTGTATTTGTTAACAATTATGAAATTATTTTCTTTACTTGTAGGAGTGTGGTCTGCTGAGAAAAGGCACTGTTTTGCTGGCAGACAACGTCATTGCACCAGGAGCCCCAGAATTTCTCCAATATGTACGCAACAATCCCCACTATGTGTGCACACACTATGCCTCAAATTTGGAGTATACAAAGTTGAGAGATGGAATGGAAAAAGCTATTTTTAAGGGTTAAAGATGGAAAATACAAAGAACCTAATTAAGGTGTGAGAATTTATGTAAGGATAAGTGATCCAAATTCTTCTTTTGTGCAGATATTTATAATATTGTGAGGAATTGTACTGTGGTGTGAAATCTGTACATGATCTCCAGTCTGAAACTGTTACTTTCAGTCTATCTGGTCCACCTAATCCACAGTATTGCTTTGCTGTTTTGTGTCCACACACAAGAACCTATCTAGTTTCCCACCAAAATTCATTCAAGTCTCTTCCTGTAATCACACCATTTCAGCAATCAACCCAGATACTTAGCACGCTTTTATGTATCTCCTGCAGCTCTTTCTGCTGTGTCCTTATGCTTAAATTATGGACCTAGCCATTTTATCATTGAATACCCATACCCAAGTGGCAGAGCCTATTGGGGCAAGGGTGGGCACGGGTGTAGGTGACACTTATGTTGACCAAATTTGTACATAATAGCTTGGTCAGAAGTGCAAATAATTTACTCAACTGCAGTTATGTTGTCGTTTTGATGTATATGGCACTAAAACTCAAAATCAAAGTGGGTGATGCACTAGACACCTGATTTAGAGGGTTGCAGAGTTATGAAAGGAAAGAGCTTACAAAGAGAAAGAGCAATGAGGCCATGGATCATCCAATATGTTTGCTAAAAAGGTCTGGCCATGCTTCTATTCACAACTGACTTGCTGACAGTCACTCCCTCGGCTCACACAATGCTGTCAACACCAATGGAACTGAATCCCAATGGGTCAGAGTATTGGGGAGAAGAGGAGGGCTATTCTCTATTTGTCTCAAAAGGTTCCTGTGAAGTAGAGGCAATTTCCTGTTAATAAGCATTAGGTTTTTATAGCTGAGCTTGGATTAATACTGAATTGCTCTCTGGATTGTATAGATCTTTGATTGCAAGTTCCAATGAAACTCACAGTATTAACAAAATTCATCAGGAAATATTAATAATCCATACAAAGAGCCTAGTTGTTCTAGTCTGGGGTAAAATATCAGCACCATAAGAATCACATTAGTGGATTTCCTTGCTGAATAGAGCATTAGTCTGTTGGTCTCCATGGCGCAGCCTTTAACCAAATGATTGTTCTGGAATTTAAAAATATTGAGCTGAGAACATGCACCTTCCACTGACAGCAATCCCCTCCTGGAATGATTTTTAATGCTGAATAAGAACATAAAAACACATTTTCCATGTGCTATCCCCACATCTCTCAATCCCATTAGTTTGTAAAGACCTACTGAATCCTAGTTTTGATGACTCAACAACTGAGAATTGTTGACTTCAGACAGGAAGATAATTCCACACAACTCTGAAGAATCACAGAATCATTACGATGCAGGAGACGGCCATCTGACCCACTGCATCTGCAGCAGCTCTCCAAATGAAAAATTTTGCCTCGACTCAGTCCCAAATGGCTAATACCATATGCTCTCCTAGTCTTAAACAACCAGTCAGGGGAAACAGCCTCTCAGCATCTACTCTGGCAAGCTCAAGAATTTTATATTGCAATTTTCTCATTCCTCTAAACTCCAGAGAATCTCAATCTCTTTCATCATTATAAGTACATATTTTCTAAGGCAAGATGTCCAAATTTGTACACTGCACTCCTGTGTGGCCTCACCAATGTTCTATATGTTTCTATTCTCCATCCCCCTTGTAAGTAAGGCTAAAATTACTTTTGCTTTTCTAATTATTTGATGTACATGCACACTTGTACATGTGGTTCACGTACAAGGAACGCTGTGCATCACCTCTTTTTACCGTAAATGGTTGTGGAACCCATCACAAACTTACAAAAATGATTAAGAATCCAACATTAAAATCACCAAAACATCATAATTAGAGATTTTATAAGAGCAGTGAAGGAATCATCTGCAAATTAATAACAATCTTGACTTTTAAAGTTCTTTCACTTTTGTATAAAATAATTGCTCAGTTTTGATTTTTAAAAAATGCAGTTTATTTTGTTTTCAACATCCATTTATGAAGATAATTAATGCTCACTCACTTGAGGGAACGAACCTGTAAGCAGAATTTAAAGTAATCCAGAGTAATACATACCCAGCGGTCCTCAGAGGAATGCAATTTAGTTTTATTTCCACAGATAAAGTCAGTTTCATGAAATTGCCTGTGCTCTCTGGCATGGACGACACTTCAGTCTGCACCACTCAATATTTTGGAGGCTGTCAATGAGCAAAATAGCCCTAACTGCAAAAATATTAAGAGTTACAAAAACAAAAACTGACCTCATCTAAACTTGTACTTCTGGCAACACAGAGTACATAACATACACAAGTTCAACTCCTTATGCCAAATTACATGACTCGATTTGTTAAGATCACAAACTTGACATTCCAAAAATATTTGAAAGATCCTACAGTGTCTTGGTCAGTAAACGTGCAATCCAGTGTAGTACTATATCAAAAACAAGGTTAGTCCCAAATTTGGCCTCTCAAGTTCTTTCAGGGTGGTGGTAGATGCTCAGCAATTGTCTTCATGGATGTTGAATTAGGAACTCTTCCATGACCAAAAGAACAAGATGGGGCCCAAGTTCTGATGTCTGACAAGATCGAGGGACTTTACAAGTGCAATGTCAGCTCACGAGAAAAACAGCCTTAAGGTGTGCTATTTGGGATGAGGAGAGGAGTGCTAATGGCAAATTAAGAACTATGCCCCAGTTTAAATCAATACTGTTAAGGGGAAGTGGTTTTAACAATATTAAGGATATTTTAGTTGAAACTACAGTGAGATTCTTGAATTGTGATGAAGATGCATTACTCTTACCAAAATCATAAGTGACAATCACAATGGTCCTTGGTCAAAGTTTGTGTTACAAGTGATTCACCCAAGCAAAAGAGGCTAACAGCACCAAGTGAAGATGTCTAGAGTCACAAGGTGTATTTCAAAATTTAAATGTGGCAGCTGGGACACAAGGTAAGTGAAGTTTAATGTCAAAGCAGATGACATTAACCTTCTTATTGTGGTGCAAATCTCTCTCTGGCTGACCCAATACAAATAATGTTACATAACTATATTAATACTTAGCTGGATTTTCATTTTATAGATTAGGGGAGGCACTCATCTTAACCAGAAAGGCAATAACATCAAATTAAATGAGAGAAATATATTAGTTGCAGAAAATGTGCTTTTATATACAGCTTTTATATACAGTGTGGAGAGTCTGCAGAAGGATCTAGATAGGCTGGGCGAATGGGCCAGGAAATGGCAAATGGAATTTAATGTTGGCAAGTGCGAGGTGGTCCACTTTGGAAGGAAGAATGGTAGGAAGGACTATTACTTACGTGGCGAAAAACTGCAGCAGGCGACGGTGCAGAGGGACCTCGGGGTCCTTGTGCATGAGTCGCAAAAACCCAGCTTGCAGGTGCAGCAGGTGGTCAGGAAGGCGAATGGGATGCTGGCCTTCATAGCGAAGGGGATTGAATATAAAAGTAGGGAGGTCTTGCTGCAGCTGTATAGGGCATTGGTGAGGCCGCAGCTGGAGTACTGTGTGCAGTTTTGGGCGCCGCGCCTGCGCAAAGATATTTTGGCCTTGGAGGGAGTGCAGAGGAGGTTTACTAGGCTGATACCGGAGTTGAGGGGGTTGAGCTATGAGGAGAGGCTGAATAAACTAGGCTTGTACTCGTTGGAGTTCAGAAGAATGAGGGGAGATCTCATTGAGACGTATAAGATGATGAATGGGATGGATAGGATAGAGGTGGAGAGACTCTTCCCACTCAAAAAAGACAGTAGGACTAGGGGGCACAGCCTCAAGATAAAGGGGGGGCGTTTTAGAACGGAGTTGAGGAGGAACTTCTTCACTCAAAGGGTGGTGAATCTCTGGAATTCTCTACCCGTTGAAGTGGTGGAGGCTGCCTCGCTAAATATTTTCAAGAAGTGGGTTGATGGGTTTTTGATAAGAGAGGGGATTAAGGGTTATGGGGAGAGAGCCGGAAAGTGGAACTGAGCCACAACAGATCAGCCATGATCTTATTGAATGGCGGGGCAGGCTCGAAGGGCCAGATGGCCTACTCCCGCTCCTATTTCTTATGTTCTTATCAGCAATTACTTGTATACAGGCCTTCCAGTGATAGCCTATGCTTCAGAGCAAAGGGCTACGCAGAATAATTGGAATATAACCCATGGATATTCAGATCAGATTTATTTGCGAAAGCCCCTCCATGGTTAGAAAGGCAGTCTTGCACATATGGTGTGGAGACAACAGTACCTGATCATGAATCACCCACTTCCACAGGACAAACAGAATTGGATTTAAAAAAATTGCCCCATATTATTCATTATCATTTTGTATGTCCTTTCCAGACATTATTTTTCAAAACATTATGTGAGCTGAAGTTTCTGCTGTTCCTCAGAAGGCACCAATCACCATGCACAGTCAGTGTAAGTGAATAGGATGTGTGAAATGGTGTCAATGCCTTAGCATTGTTGGGAAGAACTTCTATCAAAGACTTGTTGGACGTACATGTACACAACATTACACTATGTGACATTTTTACTGAGAGTTAATATTAAAATTTTAAGACTGAAAAGTGACTGAAGTGCTAACTACTTGGGAAAAGCAAAAAGAGCAACAACTGAAATTAACCTCATGTTGTATGTGCTGTTAAAATCCTTCTCTCAATTGTATTAAATGTGAGTTTTTCCAATCTATAATAAATGCAGCTTCAAAGATAACTTACAGAAATGCTTTTTACAGACACATCATATAACATGTTAACTCAGCACAGCAAGATGCCATTTCTTCAGGTAATCCATTACCTTATTGAAATATATGACTTCAAGTTGCCCTTTCCTCAAAATGGTACACATTAGCAACAGATTTCTTTCTTACTATTTTGAACAACCACCACAATTTACTTGAGGCCTTAAATACAAAGAAATATCTCAATGTACTTCACGGATCAGTACAAAGGAATGTGATCACAACAAATAATAACATGAAGGTGACTGAGTCATGTTTATATTTCAATTGCAAAAATCCACAATGTTATGAATGGTCTTGATGATAAGACATGGGATTGTAGTTCAGTTTGGGCTACCAAGTTTTGAATGTGTTGGCTCAGCCACAAGTATGGCCAAAGGGATGAAATTAATGGGAAAGAACAGTTGCATTGATGCAGGAGACAAAGGTTTGGTGGTTGGGACAATTGCACATTGCATACAAATTCAAAGATTTCAATGGTTTACAATTTACTTCAGACTAAATATTTTTTCACCTGGTCAAACATCGACAAAACTGCAGAATCTTATATGAAGTCAATTAGAAAATTTGCATTCTTAGAAGAGGAGGCTGTTTGTTTAAAAGTCTGAATAAGATTTGCAGACCCGGATTGACTTCAGCTCCGAATGATATTGCTAAAGGCAACGCCAAATTTGGCTAACGTTGCTGATAGTGATCTTCATTGATAGCATCGGAAAGGCAAGGTGAGAAAGCACTTGATTCTGTTTGTTGGAGCTGCTTTCTTTGGTGAGGTAACTGCTGAATACCAGGCAAAAAGAACGACGTGTTTGGGATTGAATGGTCCATTAAATTGCTGACTCTACATCCAGCGTACAATGAAAACTGATGATAAACTATGCACAAGAATCATTTCATTGACTGTTTGGTTGGAATTCTCCCATCTTGCCCGCTGTGGGGATCGTAGCAGGAGACATAGAAAATTTGGTGGACCACTTCACAGGTCTGTTGAGCTCAAGTGGGAATTTTGGGTCTTGCAGCTGAAGAATGTTGCCCATAGTCTGTCACTTTGCAGCATATTCATTTTTGGGGACTGGTGGAAAATAAAAACTAAGCATTTCGCTGTACGTGCCTGGAGATTTAAGGGCTCTTATAGGAAATTACAGGTTTAAACTGGAATATTGCTTTTCCATGGTCCGGCTGGTTAAGATAATGAACTGCTGGCCCATATATTTCAGGAACATCCCACGTTTGACCCCCAGTTTGTTCTGAGCTAGCTGACCTGAGAGAGTGCGATGCCAATGACACTGCTGGATTGAATGAGTGCTGCACTGTCAGAGATGTTCTTCAGATAAGACGTTAACCCAAAGTCCCATTTGCTTCCGTGGGTGGATGCAGAACAATCCTTGGCACTATTCTGAATAAGAGTAAGGTTTCCTAGCATACTTCTCCCTCAATCATCATCTCAAAAGCCAAACATGTGGTCAAAGAACAAAAAAAAGTACAGCACCAGAAAAGGCCATTCAACTCTCCAGTCTGTGATCATGGCAGCCCAACTAAACTTAAAAAACCTTCTGCCCTTACTCAGCCTATACCCCTCTATTCCCTCCCTATTCATGTACTCATCCAGATATCTCTTAAAATGTTGCTAATGTGCCTGCTTCCACCACCTCCTCTGGTAGCACGTTCCAATCACCCACTACTTACTGCATGAAAAACATCCCCTGCACATTGCCACCTACCGCATCCCCCCCCAACCTTGAACTCGTGTCGCCTTATACTTCCACCCTTGGAAAAGCCTTCAAGTACCCACCCTGTCTATGCCTTGCATAATTTTGTACGCCTCCAACAGGTCTCCCCTCAGCCTCCATCTTTCCAGTGAAAGCAATCCTAGTTTCTTCAACCTCTCCTGGTGAGCCTTCTTTGCACTCTCTCCAAAGCTTCCACATCCTTCTGGTAGTGTGGTGACCAGAACTGCACACAATATCCAAATGTGGCCTAACCAAGGCTTAATAAAGGTGCAACATGATTTTCCAACTCTTGTACTCAATGCCCCAGCCAATAAAGGCAAGCATGTCATGTGCCTTCTAAATCATCTTGGCCACCTATGTTGCCACTTTTAGGGAACTGGGGACCTGCACACCCAGATCCCTCTATGTTGATGTTCCTACTGGTTCTGCCATTTACAGTATAATTCACACCTAAATTTGATCTTTCAAAATGCATCATCTTGCATTTGTCTGGATTAAACGCCATCTACCATTTCTGTGCCCAAGTCTCCAATCTATCTATATTGTGTTGTGTTCTCTAATAATCCCCGGAACTATTGGCAATGCCACTCATCTTCGGGTTATCCACAAATTTACTTAATCAGACCAAACACATTTTCCTCCATTTATATATACTACAGAGTCCCAGCACTGATCCCTACAGAACACCATTAGTTACATATCTCAATTCTGAAAACACCCTTCCATTGCTACTCTTGTCTTCTATGATAAAGCCAGTACTGTATCCATCTAGCCAGCCCACCCTGAATCCACGTGATTTTAAATTTTGTCCCAGTCTGCCATGCAGGATCTTGTCAAACACAAAGTCCATATAAACTACATCCACATTATCAGTATGCAGTTTGCAGAAGATTGCTGGACACAGGTTAGTTCCCCCATTTTCTACGTAACAATGGACAACCTTTCAAAAAGATTGAGATGTCTGGTTAGCATGAAGAGACTATATAATTGCAAGTCTTACCATAGGATAGATGGGGGAAATCCTGCTCCACACTGTTATCCAGCAATCAATGCTGGATTCCCAAAGGACACGAGCAGCACATGACTTACCCTGTGGTACACATGACAAAAGGCCACTTCTTTGAGCAACTGGAGGGTACCTGCCAGTCATCTAAATGCACCTCAGAGAATCACATTTGAGAAAAACAAATATATAACAAATAAGAAATTTTAGATAATCCAAGACAGGGTTGTCTGTATCACTGTAACAGATGGGATTTAGTAGACTCAAAAACATTTGAACACTTTTCTGATTAAATTTCATCTCGATAGAGTTGGTGCTTCTGCACATTCAAAACATAGCTGCACTATTCAGCCAAGTTTATTAAAGATGTCAGTGTTCTTTGAAATCATAAAGTACTGAATTGTTACAATATCTTTTCATTACAATAGTGAGTACGCTTCAAAAGTACTCTTATTGGCTGTGAAACACTGGGGAAATCTCAAGGTCCTGAAAGGTACTAAATACAAGTTCTGTCATTCCTTAATGTTACAGTTCAGCACAGGTTAATTGAATCTTACTTTCCGATCATTTCTACTAAAGGAGAGATGATGGTATAGCAGTAATGTCACTGGACTGCTAATCCAGAAGCCCAGAATCATGCCCTGGGGACATAGGCTCAAATCCCACTGTGACCGCTGGTGGAATTTGAAATTAATTAATAAATCTGGAATTAAAATAGTCACTATTGTCAGCTATTGTAAAAACCAAACTGTATTGCTAATGTCTTGAGG
Organism: Carcharhinus amblyrhynchos; assembly: GCF_965287045.1. Lineage (NCBI taxonomy): Eukaryota > Metazoa > Chordata > Chondrichthyes > Carcharhiniformes > Carcharhinidae > Carcharhinus > Carcharhinus amblyrhynchos. The sequence goes on along the minus strand of NC_137343.1, from coordinate 7,883,300 downwards.
GAAAAAAATCTGCCATTTTAACTGGTCTGATTTAGCTGAGATTCCAGGCCCACAACATCACTTTTGACTTTTAACTGCACCCCGAAATGGTCTAGCAAGCCACTCAGTTGTATCAAACCATCAAAAAATTAGAAAGGAATGAAACCAGATGGGCCACCCAATATTGACCGAGACACCAGAAACAAAATTGACACCCCAGCCCTGTCAACCCTGCAAAGTCCTCCATACTAACATCAGGGTTTTTGTGCCAAAATTGGGAAAGCATCCCACTAAGTAGGCAAGCAACAGCCAGACCAAGTCATACTCACTGAATCATACCTTAAAGCCAATGGCCCAGGCGCCTCTATTGCTAAGCTGGCATGTTAGATCCACCAGAAGTGATGGTGGCACACAGTTGGGAGCTGTTCTGAGAGTCTTCAACATGGCACCAGATCAACCATGAACCTAGAAACCTCTCAACTACCACACCCCATCAACTGATAAATTGGTACTCCACCATGTTGAACCCCAATGGAAGAAGCACCAAGGGTGGCAAAGGCACAGAATGGACACTGGGTGGGGGCATTCAATGTCCATCACCAAGAGTGTCTCAATAGTACCACTACTGACTGAGCTCTGAGGACATAATGGCAAGACTGGGTCTGCGTTGGGAATCAACAGGGAAGAAAATTACCTACTTGACCTCATCCTCTCAATTTATTAGTTGCAAAATACATTTCTTGCTGACTGTTTTGGTGGGAATGACCATCACACAATCCTTACGGAGATGAAGTACTGTCCACATCTTGAGAATACCCTCCACTGCCTTGTGTGGTATGACCGCCATGCTGAACAGGATAGATTTATAACAAATCTACTCAAAACTGGGCATTCATGGGGCAGTTTGGGCCTTGAGCAGTTGCAGAATTATAATTAATGACAATCTGTAAACTCATGGCTCTCACTCAATCATTACCATCATGTTGAAGGATCAGTTCTGGTCCAAGAGTGCAAGGGAGCAAACTGGGAGCAGGCATACCTAAAAACGAGGCAGTGATTAGTACTGCCGCCTCTTAGCATCAGGGATTCAGGTTCAATTCCAGTCTTGGGTGGGCACAGTATTAAGTCTCATGACACCAGGTTAAAGTCCAATAGGTTTATTTGCAATCACGAGCTTTCGGAGCACTGCCCCTTTAACCTGGTGTTGTGAGACTTCTTACTGTGCACACCCCAGTCCAATGTTGGCATCTCCACATCAAGCCTTGGGTGGCTGTGTGGACTTTGCACATTCTCCCCATGTTGGTATGGGTTTCCTCTGGGCACTCCAGTTTCCTCCCACAGTTCAAGAGATGCGCGGATTAAGTTGATTGGCTATGCTAAATTGCTTCTTTGTGTCAAGGAGATTAGCAGGGTAATTATGTGGGTTATGGGGAAAGGCCCAAATGGGATTGTTGTTGGTGTAGGCTTGATGGGCTGAACGGCCCCCTTCTGCACCATAGGGCTTCTATACAAATAGTGGCTACAAGATCAGTAACGCAATTCCTGACTCCCCAGAGTCTGTCCACCATCTACAAGTCACTAGCCAGGAGTGTGATGCAATACACTCCACTTGCCTGGATGAGTGCAGCTCCAACAGCACATTAAACTCAACACCATTCAGGACAAAACAGCCTACTTGATTGGCACCACATCCACCACTTCAAATATTCCCTCTCTCACTACCACTATGGCAGAAGTATATACCATCTAAAAGATGAACTGCAGCAACTCATCAGGGCTCTTTCAACAGCACTTTACAATCCTGTGGTCTCTATCGCCTAAAAAGGACAAGGATAGCAGATGCATGGGAGTACTACCACCTACAAGTTGCTCTCTAAGCCACATGCCATCCTCACTTGGATCTATATCAGCATTCCATGGGGTTAAAGTACTGGAATCCCCTTTCTAACAGCACCATTGGTGCACCATAGCACATGGGCTGCACTGATTCAAGGTTCACCACCATCTTCAAGGGCAATCAAAAATGGACAAAAATAACTGGGCTAGTCAGCAACGGCCACATCCAATGAAAGAATCCACAAAAATCAGTAAACTGCTGACTAATTTCACTGAGCCCATAAGGTACTACCACAAACATGATTCAGAAAATTGATCAGAAAAATGCTGTACTTTGGTTTCAGTCAGTACATTTTAGCTAAAATGGAAAATCTTTGTGCGTAAAAGAATCCTTCACATGATTTTCCTGAAGATCAGTGAACATTAACAACAAAAAGTTAATGCGCCTGAAGTTACATGGTGGTCTGGTCATGGGTTGGTATGATGCAACTATGATATCCTTCACAGGGCAGAACTATCTCTCTTCCCCTACCCTGTTACAGAATAGGCAGCTTTAATGCCAAAGACATTCACTTATCAAGAAACAGATTCAACACTGAGGAGCAGTAACACACTGTATTCTGAAGCAAGAACTTGTTAAATTAGAACTTGGTCCAAGCAAACACCTTTCAAAACTGCAGCAGGCGACGGTGCAGAGGGACCTCAGGGTCCTTGTGCATGAGTCGCAAAAACCCAGCCTGCAGGTGCAGCAGGTGGTCAGGAAGGCGAATGGGATGCTGGCCTTCATAGCGAGGGGGATTGAATATAAAAGTAGGGAGGTCTTGCTGCAGCTGTATAGGGCATTTGTGAGGCCGCAGCTGGAGTACTGTGTGCAGTTTTGGTCGCCGCACTCACGCAAGGATATTTTGGCCTTGGAGGGAGTGCAGAGGAGGTTTACTAGGCTGATGCCGGAGTTGAGGGGGTTGAGCTATGAGGAGAGGCTGAATAAACTAGGTTTGTACTCGTTAGAGTTTAGAAGAACGAGGGGAGATCTCATTGAGACATATAAGATGATGAATGGGATGGATAGGATAGAGGTGGAGAGACTCTTCCTGCTCAGAAAGGACAGTAGGACTAGGGGGCACAGCCTCAAGATAAAGGGGGGGCGGTTTAGAATGGAGTTGAGGAGAAACTTCTTCACTCAAAGGGTGGTGAATCTCTGGAATTCTCTGCCCGTTGAAGTGGTGGAGGCTGCCTCGCTAAATATTTTTAAGACGCGGGTTGATGGGTTTTTGATAAGCGAGGGGATTAAGGGTTGTGGGGAGAGGGCGGGAATGTGGAACTGAGCCACGACAGATCAGCCATGATCTTATTGAATGGCGGGGCAGGCTCGAAGGGCTAGATGGCCTACTCCTGCTCCTATTTCTTATGTTCTTATAAATCAATTTACAGCAAATACTTGAACCTTTTCCCACTTCCTGGAGAAGCTGCACTCAATGGCTTACAATTAACTTTACAAAGAGGTCAAGATACAAAGAAACCCCTCCATGGAGAAACTCTGTAAAAGCACAATAATTGATCTAAAATAAGAATAAAATCACAGGTGCTAGATTTCTTACTGAATAACATAGCATTAATTTGGCAAAAGGGTTCTTGCCACTGAACTCCAGTAATCAGGAAGTGTTAACAAGCACATCCCATCAAATGGTTTAAGGTTAAGAGAGCTAATAAATTAGGCATACATTCCAACATTTGTTTCAGTATTACAAATACAGCAGGCTTCAAACAATAGGACCTCGACTTGCCTGATAAATCAACTGATGCCGTGTGTACACACAACTCTCCAGGAGGAATTTTCCCATCCTGCCCACCATGAGAATCCTAGAAGGCAGGGGTCCACTGACTTCAGACAGGATTTTTCAGTCTGGGACAAGCCTGGCTGGAAAGTCCTGCCCTCAGAGTCTGGCTTCACAGTTTAAAATGATTAACTACTGGTTGAAAAGTTTAGTTGACTCATTGAATCCTTACATGTGGGCTGCACAGAACTGATACATTGCTTGAAGACAGACAAAATCATTTCCAGGTATTGTTTATTGAAAACACACCAAGTTGATAATTCTACAAACCTGGTTTATCAAGCTTTCTACCTGCTGCAGGATATTAGTGGAATTAAACATAATACATTCGGTCACTGTAGCATAGTTCTAAGAAAGCATTAAGTTGTTAAGTGTAATTTATAATACAGTGTAATGCAATGCAATGCAAAACCCACCAGTATAAACTACAGTTATGCTAAGAGTAATATATATATATTATATATATATAAAAACACATTATCTTTTTCTACCATGAAAAGTTTAAGGCACATGATAGTACAAACACATTTGCCACTAATAACCAGAAGTTTCCAGATATCTTAACAGTAATATCTACAACCAGAATGGCAGATCTTGCTTGTTGTTTCTTCAAAGCAGTCACCTGCAGCACATTCTACACAAAAGGAAAGTAATTAAAGGTCACAAACAGCTCTTGTCATGTACTTAGGGACCATCTCTATTTTCCAACCCTTTGGTAACAAACAAGAATTAACAGCAAATGTTGTGTCCATACCATCCAATGACACTTTTGGCAACTGAATTCCAGTTCACCCTTCAGGTACTAAGTATTTGAAGAAAACACTGCTTCAGAATCACCCACCCCTCCCAATTCAAAAAAAAAATCAAGATACAGTTTTGCTTCAAAGAGGCGTTGCAAATATCAAGCTAACCAATGTTGTTAGACACAAAGGATACATACTGTACATGCCAAGTATTATGAATGCAAAATAAATTCAACTCTTCCAGTAATTTAGGAGCACGTGAAGAAAAAGTCAGTGTTTTTAATTATGTGCTTTCCAGACACCCAGGTTGAAAATTCAGTTTCTAACTCAGCTGCAAGAAGTAAAAATCAATTGGAACTTTATACAACAAAACCTTTTTTCCAATAAAAAGACATAATGGTTCAAATACATAGACAAACTTATTGTGCTGGAACAGTGCCTTTACTTCTTTGATTTGTTTTGATTTGGAGGGGGCGGGAAGTATGTGGATGGATATACCTCTTTTTGCTTCTTCATTATATAGTTTGGTCCAGCACCAATGTCACTTATGTCATGCTGGTTTTGAATGTACAAAAACTGAAGTGGGCCATAACTTGCAAAGCATTCCAATAATGTTGATATTTGTCATTATTCCATAAACAGTAAAATCCAAACTGGAACAGGGTAAATTTACAAAATGCCAAAAAAAATTACAAGTCACCTATGCATTAAAATTTGCTTCCACATTTAAATAACTTGCACCATTCTGCCCCAATCTATTGAAACATTTTCCTTAATGGAACGTGTAACACCTTAGTTATAACTATACATTTATACCAATCCAATAAAACCAACAGTCTAAGTTGAGCTTATTCCGCTGATTAACTTCAAAGCCTTCTTGTCTCATTTATCGAATCCCTTTCGAGCTTTCACTATTCACTTCCTTCATACCAGCACTTCTGTATTCATGTCATCTCTTTACTCAGAACACAAAATCCATTATAAAATGAAAACAGATTTCATCTTTGTTTTCACAGATCAAAAACAAAGTAATGATAAATGGTTTAAATTGGAGAAAAGCACTATTTTGAAACAAGCTTTTAAAAGTAATGATTCATTTTTAAAAACAAAGACCTTCTTGGCTTCCTTTCTCTTCACCACGTAACATTCTCTTATCATCCTTCCTATCACTCACTGCAAAGATTTCAAAAGAAATCTAGCCTACCAGACAAAAGCAAATTTTTTTGGCAAAGGGGCTGCTACATCTGGAGGGACTATATTGCGACTTTTCATCCCCTCACTTCCCCACCCATCTCCCCGGAAAGATGTGGTTATATTATGGTTTGACTGATGGGACTTCTTTCTCCTTCTCTTTGAATTTAGTCGATAGCTTCTGCGAAATGAAGTCCTCCAAATCTAATGGCAGTGGTGAATAATGAGATCCTCTGTGTAATGTTCAGCTGCATTTCATGCCTGGAATAAATAAGTTTGAGGAAAAGAAAAATGAGTTATGGATTATGGAAACAGATCATCCTTTTCAATCAATGATTTTTTGCTTTAGGTGCCCACCCTACCCCCAACCCAACCGTGGGTGATTTTCAAGTTCCAGGGAAGTAATTATCCAGGCTGTAAAATTAAAAGCACCTTTAAATTTCAAAAACAAATGAATTCTCAGATTAATGAAACACAAAAGTGCTGACAAGAGCAAAACAACAGTCATTCTAACTTGCTTACATCCTGTTGCATATGCAAGTTTAATGACAAGCTTGCTCATTTTTGTTTGAATACTCAGAGCTACTTAAACATGTTGGGGAGAATGGCATAGTGATGACTGTATAGCACCCAAGAATACCTTGTCAGCTGTTTGAATTGGGATAAATCAGAAGAGATCAGTCAAGGCTCAGATACCAGCTGTCAATGTGTCAGCAATTGCACTGAAGACAGGTGATGATCATTGGCTCAATTGTTAACTGAGTATAAATGGACACAACTGGAACAGGTGGGAGTGGGCAAAAAGAATTATGTCGCGTTGTTTGAAAGATAAACTTGCTTGTAATAAAAGACAAACTTCAGACTTATTCTTACACCATATACTATTGTTGGAATTAATAACTAATCCCAAAAGCTGGAAAGTTTATCCTGTATTGTCACCAGTGGGACAAGCAGTCAGGCTCAGAATCAGTTAAGCTGCTCATGGTTCTTATTATCATACAATCTGCAAGTCTATGAGCAGGTCATGTTGGAAGAGTCAACCGGACTTTTCATCCTTGGATCACAGCAGCATTCAAAGCATCAGTTGGTTATTGTACGATCTAGGGGCTTCTCCCATTGCTGAGAAAGCGAGCATGATTAAACTTTTCTAAGTTGATGAAACTTCAAAAGTGAGGAAGATACAGGACAATGTTATTATCTTCCTACTGTTCTAACAAAGGCCTGACAGACAGACATGATGGGCCAAATAGTTACCATCTGCACTGCAAACAGGAAGAAGGCAAGTGACAAATAATATTACTGTTCAACTGTTTATGTAGGCAGTGTAATAACAAAAAAGTGAAAAATGAAGCAACATATCAAAGCAGTTGAGAGATTATTTAATGATTAGATGCAAGCAATTTTAAATCAGCAACATGCTTTATAAAATAAACTTTTAATGGGACAAGCATGAATTACTTAACAGGATGAAAGCAACTGTGAACTTGGAAGCTAGGAATAATGTATAATAAGAAAAGGATATCATACAGCAGGATAAGACAGAAGTATTAACTTTTTGTTTAGAAGGCATTAACATTTTTGCAGAAGTGCCATTTTTTAATGAATTGTTAGTCCAAAGCTCTGCCCCTTTGTGACTGTGGATCTAAAGCAGTTTGACGCGTCTTTCTTCATTTTGTTTGCGGGACTCCAAATAAATTGGTTGGTCAGCACATTTGCCGATGTGACAGGCTAACACTTGAAAAAGCAAATCACTTACATTAGAATTGTCAATTAATTAGTTAACCTCAAGCTCACACAATTTTTTTAAAATTGGCGTAACAGCAGAAGTTGTGAAATTAGTGAATTATTTTTTAAAAGTAAAATATAGCACAAATCACACCAAGTAATTAGAAATTCCATGAACGTGTTTCATGTAAACCAGTATCAGAAATAAGGTGACACAGCTTGATGCAGTAAAGACAGGCAATCCACACTAAATGGCAATGTGTGGCAAGCATGAAGCCAGCAGCATGAAACTGGCAGTGCGGCAACAGGGAGAAAATGGATTGGGCTGGTCAGAGCAGACCAAGTTGCATAACCGCTCAAAAGTGCTGACAATCCTGTGGTACTTCATCCAAAACAAGTGATTTTTTGGCGGATGCAGATCTGTCAGATCTTATTTTAACAGTCATTAATAATCATGTCCTTTATTTGATATACACTTTTCAGCTAGAATCAGAAATTGGAACACATGCTATGTGTCCCTTCCAAACCCAAGAGTGCCAACTGCTTAAATTAGAACAAACTTGGCACAGATTGGGCACACAGGCTGGGTCCTTCTGGTTTGTATATCTCATTACCAGACTTTGCATTGTATCAAGTCATTAAGCAATCAAGGAGATGATCGTCATTACTTGAGCCTGGCATTACGAAGTGCACACACTGCTTATTGCATATTTTCAGAGAGTGCCAGTGACAAACAAATGGTATTTTTGCCGCCAACTCCACAAAACAGTACGCCAGAGGCAATGTCCCACACAGCAGCAGGGGATTCCCATGGACCAACAGCATGGAAAGTGTGTATTTTTAGTAGCCATCTAATGGAGATTGATGACAGGCCAGGAAATGAGAGAAAGAACTCCCATTTAGAGGTAATTCTCCCCAAGCCTCCATGTAAAAGACAGGTACAGTACAAATGGTCAGGACCAGATATACATGAGCAGATATATGTCTACAGGATTAATCAAGAGAATAATGGGTCTCTGTAAACAGCAGATATGGTCCACTGAAGATCCTAATCAGAAAATTAAATTTCAAAAAAGGTAATTCATTAACTTGTCAAAATATTCTACACAATTGGTTCAGAGTGCTCGGCGATGTTAGGGATCTAGAAGAGTATATGGCGTATAGGAAGGAACTTGAGGAAATTAGGAGAGCGAGAAGGGGTCATGAGAGCAGGCCTCGTCAGGCAAGATTAAGAAGAACCCTAAGACATTCTACAAATATGTGAAGAGTAAGAGGATGAGATATGAAGGACTAGGACCTATAAAATGTGAAGGTGGGAAAGTTTATACAGAACTGGTAGAAATAGCAGAGGTGCTTAATGAATACTTTACCTCAGTATTCACGGTGGAAAAAGATCTGGGTGATTGTGCTGCAGGCTTGCGGCGGACTGAAAAAGATTGAGTACGTGGACATTAAGAAGGAGGATGTGTTGGCAATTTTGAATAGCATCGAGATAGACAAGTTGCTGGGACCGGATGGGATGTACCCCAGGTTACTGTGGGAGGCGAGGGAAGAGAGATTGCAAGAGCCTCTGGCGATGATCTTTGTGTCGTCGATGGAGACGGGAGGGGTTCCGGAGGATTGCAGATGTGGTTCCTATATTCAAGAGAGGGAATAGGGATAGCCCAAGAAATTACCGACCGGTGAGTCTAACCTCAGTGGTTGGTAAGTTGATGGAGAAGATCTTGAGGGACAGGATTTATGAACATTTAGAGAAGTTGAGTATGCTCAAAAGTAATCACATGGCTTTGTCAAAGGCAGATCGTGCCTTACGAGCCTGGTTGAGTTCTTTGAAAATGTGACTAAACACATTGACGAAGGAAGAGCAGCAGATGTGGTTTATGTGGACTTCAGCAAGGCGTTAAGATCCCCCATGCAAGACTTCTTGAGAAAGTGAGGGGGCATGGGATCCAAGGGGCTGTTGCCTTGTGGATCCAGAATTGGCTTGCCAATTCTGTACAGGGTACTGGTGAGGCCGCAGCTGGAGTACTGTGCGCGGTTTTGGTCACCGCACTTGCGGAAGGATATACTGGCCTTGGAGGGAGCGCAGAGGAGGTTCACTAGGCTGATAACGGAGATGAGGGGGTTGGACTATGAAGAGAGACTAAATAGACTGGGTCTGTACTCAGAGTTTAGAAGGATGAGGGGGGATCTTATAGAGATGTACAAGATAGTGAAGGGGATGGATAGGATAGAGGTCGAGAGATTCTTCCCGCTTAGAAAGGATAGCCTCAAGATAAGGGGGGGCAGTTTAGATCAGAGTTGAGGAGGAACTTCTTCACTCAAACAGTGGTGAATCTCTGGAATTCTCTGCCCATTGAAGTGGTGGAGGCTACTTCGCTAAATATATTTAAGTCACAGGTAGGTAGGTTTTTGATAGACAGGGGAATTAAGGGTTATGGGGAGAAAGCGGGTAAGTGAAACTGATCCACTTCAGATCAGCCAATGATGTTATTGAATGGCAGGGCAGGCTCGAAGGCCTACTCCTGCTCCAATTTCTTATGTTCCCCGCAGAAGGCAGAGTGTGGTTGTAGATGGGTCTTTTTCTGCATGGAGGTCGGTCACCAGTGGAGTGCCCCAGGGATCTGTTCTGGGGCCTTTGCTGTTTGTAATTTTCATAAATGACCTGGATGACGAAGTGGAGGGGTGGGTTGGTAAGTTTGCTGATGACACGAAGGTTGGTGGTGTTGTAAATAGTTTGGAGGGAAGTCAGAAGTTGCAGCGTGACATAGATAGGATACAAGACTGGGCGGAGAAGCGGCAGATGGACTTCAACCTGGATAAATGTACAGTGGTCCATTTTGGCAGGACAAATGGGATGAAGGAGTATAGCATCAAGGGTAAGACTCTGTGGAAGATCAGAAAGACCTTGGGGTCCGAGTCGACAGGACACTTAAATCGGTCTCACAGGTTGAGGATGTGGTTAAGAAGGCGTATGGTGTACTAGCCTTCATCAGTCGAGGGATTGAGTTTAGGAGTTGGGAGATAATGCTGCAGCTTTATAAGATCCGAGTCAGACCCCACATGGAGTACTGTGCTCAGTTCTGGTCACTTCATTACAGGAGGAATGTGGAAGCTATTGAAAGAGTGCAGAGGAGATTTACAAGGATGTTGCCTGGGTTGGGTGACATGCCTTGTGAGGATAGGTTGAGGGAGCTCGGTCTTTTCTCCTTGGAGACACAAGGGATGAGGGGTGACCTGATAGAGGTGTATAAGATGTTGAGAGGTATAGATCGGGTGGATTCTCAGAGGCTTTTTCCCAGGGCTGAAATGGTTGCTACGAGAGGACACAGGTTTCAGGTGCTGGGGAGTAGGTACAGAGGAGATGTCAGGGGTAAGTTTTTCACTCAGAGGGTGGTGGGTGAGTGGAATCGGCTGCTGTCAGTGGTGGTGGAGGCAAATTCGATAGGGTCTTTTAAGAGACTTCTGGATGAGTACATGGGACTTAATAGGATTGAGGGTTATAGGTAAGCCTAGCAGGTAGGGCTATGATTGGCCCACAAGTTGCGCCAAAGGGCCTGTTTGTGCTGTAGTTTTTCTATGTTCTATGTAATCTGTACATAAACTGCTTTACATTACAAAGAATTTCCAAGGTCATCATTGTTTTAGGAGCTAAAGAAAATAAAACAAATAAAATTGTCTAAAATTCAATCAGTCCGCTTTCACAAGCTCTGTCTGCCGAAGTGAAGCCAATAATGTTTGCAGCCCAAGGCTGCAATTTGAGATGGGTAGATTATTTGCCTTAAGCAGAGATTTTGACCCAAAATAGGCCCAAAGTGCAATTTAAAAAAGGTAATGAAAAATTCTACTGCTGCGGCACAGGTGCAGACCATTTGACACCGCGAGTCTGTTCCATCATTCAGTTACAGCATGTTGACCTGAATCCCTCTATACTTCTTGTATTATACTGTAATTTATCATGTCAAAATGGCTTGATGCACCTGGCATAAGGAATTAACTTAATTTAAATATCAGATGCCGTTCTGTGTCAGGCATGTCTCACAAGCGGTTACACAAATGACTAGTCTATTTTCCTTGGTAGCATTTATTGAAGGAGGAACTTTGGATGAGATACTATAACTCCGCTTCTTATCACTACTGTCACTACTCTCAGGAACATCAGAACATAGAAAATAGGAATAAGCTATTTGACCCATCAAGCCAGCTGGACCATTCAAAGAGATGATTGATCATCTTCTACCTCTTAAGCCATTTCCCCCCCATTTTCCCAGTCCCTTGATGTCATTAATATTCAGAAATCTATAAATTTCTGCCTTGAAGTTGCTCAATGATAGTGTTTTCACAGCCCTCTGGAGCAAAGAATTTCAAAGATTCACCACCCTCTGTCAAGAAATACTTCCTCACAATCCTAAATGGCCCGTCCCCTGACTAGACTTACCAGCCAGGGGAACATTCGATCCAGAGTGACCCTGACAGATTTAATGAGACCATCTCTCATTCTTCTAAACTTGAGAGGATACAGACCCAGTTTCCTCAAGATGATCTTGCCATTTCAGGCATTAGCCTAGTGAATCTCCGCTGCAGTTCCTCTACGGCAAGTACACCTTTAGATGAGGAGAACAAAATGCTCCAGACGTGGTCCCACCAAGGCTTTGTACAACTGCAGCAAGACATCTTTACTCCTGTACTGAAATCTCTTTGTGATGAAGGCCAACGTGCCATTCGCCTTCCTATTTGCTTGGTGCACCTGCATGTGAGCTTTTGTTAAGATACTGGAGTTCAGAGGAAGGTGAAAGAATTGAGCAAAAATCAAATATTAAAAATGAAATCAGAATAAAGTAAACAAACTGGATAAAAGGGGGAACTGACAGCTGCAACTGTCTTAAGGTGCTTCTGAAATGTGAATTAGTGTAGCAATAGGAAATCAATTGTTTACCCAAATGACTAGGGGAAAACAATAGCATCTAGAAACAAGTGTTGGAATTATGGAAGAGTTCAAAGTGGAGAGAGAAGAATATAACTTGCAATTGTACACCAAAGGCCTGATATGAGGGGTTAACATCAAGGGGAAAGAACAGTACAACCATGGGAGGATAGCTGAATACAGCAGGAAAGAAGCAGCTACCATTGTAGACACACCCAACTGAGCAAATTAGGCACTGCCTAATATAAGTTGCCGCTAAAACCTGCTTTTTAAAAAAATTCAAGGTGATATTTCCAGGCTAGGTAATAACCTGAGAGTGGTAATGATTTAGCTCAGAGAATTATGTAATATTCGATGGTGCGTGGGAAAAGGGGCACTTCTGAGTTCAGGCAGTTGGGAACAAGGAGCAACTTCGTGCTGTGTGTGTATATCCATTATTGTAGTTGAGTGTAGCATTGTAAGTGTATTATAGTCTTTGCTGTGTTTTTTTCCCAAATATTCTTTACTCATTGATTACAAGGGTGGACTGTTTTTCACTGGTGTGCATCTTCTTTTCTCACATTATACTAAATGGAAAATATACATTACTAAGAACAAGAGTTCCAAGTTATCCTTCTGGGTTTTGGGATCTCCTCACACTTGATCAAAGTGTTCTTAACACTTTGCGACTCATGAACAAGGGCACCCAGGTTGTTTTGGACATTCACATTTCCCAAACCCACAGCATTTAAGTAATATCCATTCTGGTTTTTTCTACTGAAGTGGAGAACTTCAAATGTATTCACATTACAATCCATCTGCCGTGTTCTTGCACATTCACCTACCTGCCCAAATTCCCTTGTAGCCTTCTTGCATGTCCCCTCAACTCTCATTCCCAAGTTTTGTGTTATCAGAAAATTTAGAAACATTATATTTGGTCCCCACACTTAAATCATTTGCATAGATTGTCAACAGCTTGCTCCAAGCATGCTCCAGTTGGATGTTGGACAGGATTACTGTTTAAACAATACAGATCTATAATAGACTCCAGACACACATTACTACAATAAATAGATGGGTCATCTCATGGGAGAAAAAGATGCAGTTTAAAAAAAGTAGATTTTATCGTAATTAGATTAGAAATGTGGGATTTTAAAATTGCCTTTTTGAATAAGACTAATGAAAGATCCTCCAGTTTGAGTAAACACCCTTTAAATTCTGAATGCAATAGCAATGATAGGAAGCAACTGTTCAAACACTAATGAATGACGCTTCAAAACCAAAGGTTGCATGGTTAACAACTTTACTTCAATATGATTGATGTTGTCATGAGACTAGATTATTAATTAGGTGATTGGAACTCAAAGACACCTACCATGCAAGCACTTAGACCCAGGAGTCAACAGGCTGAGGTTTAGTGTCATGAGCATCCACAAGGTTCACTGAGGCCCTACTAATCCTGTTAATGTTTCTCTTATTTGTATCATTCTGTGGCAACAGGGAAAGGGTTAATAGCAAGAGAGCTGGTCTTAAAACAGGAACAGATAAAGGCAAGTTAGTTTAACATAAAAGCAATTAAGTATAATTGACAGCTCAAAGCTCAAGGCCACAAAAATATAATCTTAAGTTTTTAAAGAAAACTTGCAGTGTGGAATTTGTGAGCAGTGAAAATTCATTTTGACCCAAATTCACTTGCGAAGCTGGACACCTGGAAGTGAAGGCTATTGACAATCTGACCAGCACGTGATAGAATTTAGAAAATCTTGTCAAGTTTCAACAGTCTGACATAAGGAGATCGGTTGAACAGGAAATGCAACTGCACTCATTAATTCACGAATTAGAATATAAATTAAAGTGAAGTAAATCTTTAGCGGTTTAGTTTGAAAGCATACAAAGATATAAAATGGTAAGTAATGGGAATATTTGCTCCACTTCACCATAAAACATCTGAGGATTTAACTGCACATTCTTCTTAGAAATGTATATCCTAATATATTTTCCTCTCCTCACATTATGATTCCATTTATTCTTTGGAAAACCAAAAATAGGTCAGGGTAATATAAAATTCAAAAACAATTTGGATTTGAAACCTAAATTTTGTGCACAATGGCTTTATAAAATGTTCCACCTAAAAAGTCAGGTCTAATTGAAATTAGATCAGTTACATTAATTTGGAAGTGTAATTTATGTCATCATGCTCGATTCAGATCGTGCAACAAAAACACAATCCACAGTTGAAAAAAATGCACATTAGGTTTATTCACTGGAATCATAAATTGGTTTCTTCTCAATTTCCCTTTAATAGAAAATGCAACCATTGTTCTAGTTACAAAAGTATGTTTTTCACGCCTCAAAATTATGCCGCCCTGTGGTACTCTCCTTACTAATGGTGTTTTCACTTCAGTAAAGTCATGAAAAGCTGTATCAGCATGTTTTCTCCAGCCTCGGGAAGCTGAATCTGCCATTTTAACTTCTAAATCTGGGATGACAATGCAGTGCAGCAAGATCAGACAGCCAAATAAATGTCTTTCAACTGACCACAGTATGCAGCTCAGTTCTCAAAGGGTAACTTGATAAAATTCAGCAATGCTTTCAAAAAAAACTTAAAAGGACAAGTTTTTTTTTATGGCCTTAACATTTCTGGAAAAATTCAACAACATTTCATGCAAAATTTACATACTCGCTGAAGAACCCTTGCAGTGGAGGGTAGCATTAAACATTCATGCATATAGCTGACAAATCAAACATGACAAGAGCAATTCCAAGATAAGAATTTTCTAAGCGGTTAAGAAAGCACATGAAGCATTTTAATCAGAAATCATCAGTTTATCAGTTAGGGCAATAAGCAAGGAAGTCATTACTTTTTTCCGAAATAGCTGTCTATAGCAGCAACTGCCAAGCAATTGTGAAGAGAGAGTGTGTGTGTGTGTGTGTGTGTGTGTATGCGCGCGCGAGGGGGAGAGAGAGAGAGAGAGAGAGTTTGTGCGCGCACACACGAGAGAGGATAACAGCTAACTGAGGCTTGTATTTCAACAGTTCTATCCATATCTGGATTCACGTGTTAGATAAGGTCTGCCTCATCTAACTGGTGGTGTTTTATGTCTATTTTGTACGAAGTAATAGTGACTGCAATGTAGCCTACCCGCAGAGGTTGCCGCTCAAAAGCATCCCCAGAAACATCCGTAGTCTTACACTTGCGCTCTTTCTCCCTCTGATCCAAGGTAGAATAAGTATCTGTGGTGACAAATATATATTTCAAATACAAATGTATTCAACTCAAGTGCTCTATTGCCATGAATAATTCATTGAGGTATAGGGTTTATATTACACACAACAGTGCAATTTCAGAAAAAATGAGGAAACCAGAAAAATAATTCACATGCAGTCAAAGCTCAACCTACAACATAAAGACTCGGTGCTAAGTTAGCGTAGAAGCAGATTTTGGACAAATTTGGTTACTTAAGTCTGGGAAGGCGGGGGGTGGGGGGCGGTGCAGGGAGAAAGGAGAGAAAAAAAGAGGAAGTGTTTGTAAATGTTATGAACTTAAAACTTAAGTGTAAAAAATGTTCATATTTTAGAAAAAACATCCTGGATCAGTAGAATGCCGCCCATTCCTAAAAAATGTATTATGTATGGACCAGTAAAAACAGGAGATGTGAACACATTATAAAGTGCATCTATCAAAATCAAACAGGGATCAAATTATTTCTTTGCAACTGAGGTTATATATTGGTTACACAGAGCTTCAATTATAAAGTACGCTGTTTAAATAGAATGAGTTTTGCAGAGAACTTGCCATTGCTGATGAAAGGTCATGGATCTGAAAGCTCAACTGTATTTCTCCCCACAAATTCTATCTGACCTATTCTATTTTTGATTTTTAGTATCTGCAGTATTGCTTATTTCTTGGAATTTTTGAGTGCAGTACCAGATTTCTGCAAGTAGGGGCTGCAGTTGAATCACAAAACATTTCTGTGGCTATTTCAAGTACTGCAACACAGCTTGAAACAAAACCCATCGCCACACCCTAAAAAGTCACAAAGTTCTAACCAGGGAATTGGAAACCCAAGCAAAGACCAAAATAAAATTTGAGTAGTTTATGATCCTACTCTTTTTTCAAACAAAGCTGTGCATGTATAATTGGTTCTTCTTGAGTCAATAAAAAACATGCCTTTTAAATGGAAGTACTGCAAGCCAGTTGTTAATTTGCTACTGGTTAAAGTACTGAACATGCGTTTAGCAGCAAAAGGAATTCAAGGCCATATTTACCTGGACCAAACTGCTCCATGGGTATCATTTCACCAGACCATTTGTTACCTAAAAATAGAATTGACCATGAGGTTCATAGAATGAAAAAGCTGAAATGCTTCTTGAAATCAATAAGTTTCCAGAATTTAATGCCAAACCCTTAAGGTATTTCAGGACATATTTTGAATTTCTCAGCATACAATAGCTCAAATTCTAATCTTTCATACATATTTGCCAGTCAGATAACTGTATAGGTAATACAGGGAAAAAGCAAAGCACTTGAAAGCTCTCTTTCCATTAAAAGAAAAACACCTCCACTGTTTCCTCCAATCTGTAAATTGCATTCAGCCTGTGGGATATTTCACACTGATCAGTGTCTTTCCACAATTTGCAGACAAGAATGACTCTGACAGTTCTTTTCATCATCTCAAGCACTGCAGATATTCAGCTTCCTCCCCGTGCATCTCATCATATTCCAAGATTTCTTGTTTTTACCTCACATTATTCACCCTAGCCCTGCATCTTGTCTCCAATGTTGGCTAAGTCATCCAGAAAGATATGGCCAGATCCTCACCAATAGTCTCTCATGTGAACTTCCAATCCCCCGACAACTTCAAATCTCTCCTGACCTTCACCCATTCCACGATCCACTCCATGTAAAGCCAAGTATTTCACCACAGGCTCCTGACCCAAGAATGTTGCACTGCTGCAGCCCTGCTTTCTTTCTAAGCACAGATGCTCACAAGTGCCTGCAATGCCCACTGGTGTGGCTTTGAAACAGGCATAGAAAGACAATGCCACTTGCCAAGAAAAATGGAACCAATAACTAACTTATCTTTAAATAAAACATTAAAGGTAATTTTTAAAAAAATAACGTTTTAAATTACGTATATCATTAACGCATAACGACTTTCAAAACCCAAGACCATAAATGTCAGTGCTGCAGGTGGGCTGCAAAAGCAGCAAACAAATTGAAGATGGAAAAGAACGTGATTTAAGTGATCAACACTCACCATCTTTCTGGTTCCGTTCAATTAACGGCAGAGTGCTGTCATCATAGCCAGTTGCTTTGCCACTATTTTTAGATCCTTTGGGAAGCGTAGTTACATTCAGCTACATATTGTTTAAAAAAAGTAGTAAGAAAGTCAGTTCTAGTACATGCAAGTTTTGTTTACTCTTTCTCTCTATCCCTGAAGAGATTATTTTATGGATATGGTTTTGAAAGTGCTAAGCAATCTCAAATTTCTTACCCAAGCATCAAGCTTCTGTGCAAGTCTAAACAATGGGCATCAACAGCTGATTTGACGGCAGAATATTGCAGCCATGTTCAATTCTGCTTTAATCAAACACTTTTCAGCGGGGATCATCTATTTGTGACAATCAACAGGAAGCACAGTCTGCTCATCCCCACCAAAATACAAGGTAATGGCACCAATTATTGTCATACCTCAAACCTGACTGAGACCAACATGAGAATTAAAGATTTTGAGTCTGCATCTCTTAAGCTGCATGCAGTGTTTATCTAGTAAGAATCACAGACTTCTGAAATGGTCAGAAAGTTTTCAGATTACATCATAGTGTTTCCTGAATCTCTGCTTCTCATTGGCACTAGTAAATACCGTCACTTTTCCAAAGCAAAGTACCTTGGAAATTTGTAAGTTAAGAAATTTTCCTGTATCTTTTGGGCTTTCCCGTTGATCAACATGCAGCCTAAGCCCTTCAATTATTAGTGCTGCATTGAGAATTTTATTAACTAATAACAATCATGTGAATATTGAATTGTTTGCACTGATCACTGCTTGTGAATAAATAAAGATATTCAGTGTTAACTCTAGACTAATGCTGATAAAAGCACAGCAAGTGAGGTAGGAATTCTGTGGGTTTCAATTGATTCTGCAGTGATTCATCGATCCCTGGCAATTATAATCTTTTCTATGTCAACTGCTGCCCAGTGCTAGTAAGCACTGCAATTGATCCAAAGCAACAAACAAAAAAGATTGACCAAAGATTTCATATTTACTATCTTCCCCAAAAGTGACTCTTACCTGGAAATGGGACTTATTCCAGCCATCTTTATGCAAAGCATTTCGCAGCTCCTTGTAACTCCATACTGTCTGCAAGACATGAGCTGCAGCCTTCATCTCCCTTACTGACTGGCTACAATGTTGAATTCAAACCAATATGGTTACATTAAAAAAAAGCAAGAACAATGCATCTTTAGACAAATTCAATGTGTGACAATGAGAAGTTTAAATGAAATAGTAATTGCCTTTGTTCAACACAAAAGAGTTTCTCCACACATTTAACAGTTTGGTCATTATCATAATCTCCAGCTAAAAGTCTCATGCACTCCCCTAAACTTTAGAAGATTACACTCTTGCAGCTGACAGTGATAAGGCACCGAAACCTGTATTCAGAAGCAAAGAGAATATATTTTCGTTGAAGCACCTCCTGAACTGCCCATAATAAAATGGCACCAATAAAACCAATGGGGAGTGACTCGTAAGTTTTAGGATTCTAGAAAATACAAACTATGCAAAGCCATTTCTAACATGAAGTACACTGATGGATGTCTAGCAGCAACATGTAAAAATTTGCTTTTAATATCATGCATCTACACATGCATTTTTCACAGCAAGATAATACTCCTTTTTTAAGGAAACCACCTACACAACAAAATATGGACAGAGGAAAAATGAGCCAAAAAGATGGTAAAAACGCAATGCAGAAAGGACACCACTTGTTTAATAGGAAACCTTTGAAACAGGGACCTTAATCAAGAGTCATTGCTGCAACACTAAAAAACCAATTTTATTCACCAAGTAACATTCACACCATACGTGTGCCCTTTGGCTAAGATCAAGTGTAGTGTTGACATGCTGCGCTTGGCTGAAGTCAGTAGGTTACATTTCAGCTTCATTTGAAGCCATTTTTAAAAGTGGCATCTCAGCCTTTTGGCTAAGATGCAAATGAGATCAAACCTTAGAGGAGGAGCTACACCTATTCCAATCAGTTTGGATCATGTAGATCAAGCCCAAGGCAGGAGGTGAGAGCCCTGTCTTGTCAGCTTGGATCAGGAATGTCTCAATTTGTTGAGACTCTGAAATGGACTTGATTGGACTGAATTGGAATAAAAATCACACCATATGTGTGCCAAGCAATGGCTCCACAATACTCTCCACAAGAGTGTCGAACCACCTCTTCATGATATTCAATGACATTACTGAATTCCCCCACCGTAAACATCCTGGAGGGAAATATTGATCAGAAACTTGCCAGATCAGCTTGACAAAACTTTGCACCAGTCAGGCCAAAGCATTGAAGGTTGACTGATCCACTAAGGGGGAAGAGCTTGGATCTTGAGCATACATTTGATTGCCATTCTCTTACTCTTGGATACAAGCACGGGGAGGTCACCCACCGTGGCCCCACCCCCTGAGCCAAAAGGTACAGTGCTACAATTCACCAAGGCTTCTGACATAGTTACTTCCAAAATCACTGTACCTGCCACCTAGAAGGACAAGACCATCGGGTGAATGGGAAACCCATCACTTGCACAAGTTCCCTCCAAGTCACACATCATTCTGACTTGGAAATATATCAATGTTTGCTCATTATTGCTGGAAACTCCTGATAATGCAGGACCTGCACTACCCCCACTACTTGGACTACAGTGGTTGAAGGCCTTGCCAGCAACACCAACAATCCATGAAGCAATATACAAGTTTTAATTTGACCCAAAATATATGGTAGGATGGTAAAAAGTAACACCCTGTAATGCTTGATACAAATTTACTTAGAATACTTCAGCAAATTTAGAAGTGATATTTCTTGAACGTTTAAGCACAGTTGCATGCAATCACTCAGCAGCAGAACGGAGAGCATCAGGCCAGATTTTTAAGCAGCATAGGTACATGGAAACATAAAAAGTCAGTTTCTTTAAATGCACAATAATATTTTGGGTATGTCAAATGACTTATTAAAGCAGCTGTTTTGAGAGATTACAAATCTAAGTTTGTTGGAGGGTACAATTTCTATTCATGCTAAGAACTGCAAGCATTTCTTGTTGTAGATCATTCTGTAAGATAGTCAAATCTGATTTTCTTGCAATAGTAAATTGTGAAATGATAAGAAATATTCCCAGTTTTAGTTTTCAATGCATTCACCCATTGAGAAATAGCAAAAAATACCGGAGCAGTGGAATGAGAGTTCATGCCTCCAATTTCTGGTGAGGAGGATTGATTACTTACGGTCAGGAAAATATATACAAGTTTCACACCTTATTTTGGAATTGTTAGAAAATAAAATCTTAGTTCTCCAATTGCTGTCTGTTGGGCACATAACTCAAGTGAACACCAAAAAGACGAAAGGATATTCAAGTTCACATGTGCAATTCGGATGTTAACATCTTGAAATTTCTAGTTCAATTTTAAACATAATTTAGTTCACCTGGATTTGTTGATTGCCACAAGCTTCTCAATGCCCTGTGCTTGAATCAGGGATCTGGCATTCGATGAACTGTCAGTAACAATTTCATGGATAGTGTTGAGTATTGCGACTATAGTGTCTTCTTCAAGGTTCTTGGCTGGTCTTTGTTGACCACCCGTCAGATTGCTTACCAGATCATGCATAGCATAATTACCTGCAATAAAGCATGGAGGCAGAATATTCAACCATGAAAACCTGTTTAATGAACATACTTTGCAGGAATGACAAGACAGCAAAATGGATTGGATTTCACTGTAATGAAACTGAGCTAACAATTTATTGCTACCACATATTTCTCAGTAAGTGTCTTTTCGCAGTTGATGATAAACATACCCCCATTTTGTATTGCTAGATGTGATGTCTTTACACTGATACATCACTTTTAAAATCTAGTTGAGAAGGCTTTGTGAATTGACAACACAAATCTTCTGCTGAATCACAAAAATTAACAGCTGTAACATTCCAATGAGCTGTTAATGTTCTTGAAAAAAACTAATTTCACAATCTGCAGTTCTTTGAAACCAAGAATCGAAAATTTTAATTGTCTGCAACTGAATTTAAGACTAATATATATCTTAGGGTGCCATTTCAATTGACTTAACTGAAAACCATATTCAGAACATTAATTGTGCATAGCAGTGATTTTCTACAGCCTTAAATGTCTTTTTTTCCTCCAAGTTTGTTGATTTTCTTTTCGCAGGTACGTGAACCTACAATTTCTCACCTGTCTTCGCCCTTGTATTCTCGTTGCAGGTCAGTTAATACCCCAGTGTTGCTCTAAACCATTGGGTGTAGATTTTTGCCACTTGGGGAGGTACAGAGATTAGCACTGCTGCTTCACAACACCAAGGATCCAGGTTTGATTCTGGTCTTGGGTCACTGTGTGGAGTCTGTGCATCCTCCCCGTGTCTGCATGGTGCTCCGATTTCCTCCCACAGATGCGCTTGCTAGGTGCATTAGTCATGCCAAATTCTCCCTCAGTGTCCCCATCAGAGTGTGGTGACTCGGAAATTTTCACTGACTTCATTGCAGTGTTAATGTAAGCTACATGTGACACTAATAAAATTTAAACTTAAACTACGGTAGCTGTTGATCTTTGACATCATGTAGTAGGTGAAGTATTCACTAGCACTACTTGTTGTTTACCCTGGAGTCGATCTCAATGGCACTTTCACCATCAGAGGCTGACCCATGAAGTTAACAAGGTATCGTAGTTCTAGATTCTCTGAAATGAGTGGAATGCAAAGGTCTGGGCTCTCAGTTGGTTCAGCAAGTTGAGTAAACTGAATTTGATTAGATTCAGTCCATGTTCTAAGTTCTCTCTGTTGGAACACATTCATATTCCCAAAAAGGTTAAACAAATGGTCTGTGTGTGAAATGGGAAAATTACAGTGATGCAATTTGAGATGGCAGAATGGCCTTCAGGAGGTTAAGGAACTTCATTAAACAGAACTCTAAACTGTCTTGATGATGCTCTATTCTGACATCTGATGCCAAAATTGTCAGGTTTTCCTTTCTTCAGCACTGATTAGGCGGAACAAATCTGTTTTGAATTTATTTTCAGTAAACTTAATAGCCTAAGATTCAATTAGCCAATAGATCCAAAGTTGTTTTAAAATGGTAATTGGGGTCTCTGAAATTTGTGAAACCTAAAGAAAATGAAACATTTTGTGCTGCTTCAGTGCTGGTGGCATACCAAAATATGACTAGATTCTTAATACAGCTCTGATTTGTCACGTTATTCATGTACAGTTTATGCTAATGGTAGCAACATTGTGCTCAGGGAGAGTATACTCCTTCAAGGCAACACAAAATAATGATAAAATCATAGTTGTCAGTTTTTTTATATTTAAAAAAAAAATCAACGATACAGTTTAAAAGGAGTGAGATTGACCAAACGCTACTAATCCCAAGGTATGACAATTCTGCACAGAACGCTATGGATCTACAGAGAGTTTATCATTGATCGTTATTTAAGGTGGACTAAGAGATCCTGAGAATAAATTTTGACACTTGGAAAAAATAAAAACAAATTGAGGTGGGCAACTGAGTACACAAAATTAAAAACTGCAATATTCCCCCCTGTTGATTGATTTGCTTTGCTGTTTTAAACCCCAAAGTTGAATTCAGAATTGGGGAATTTTGGTCACTAACTGGTTTGCTATGTAGCAAGCAGCTTCTTAATTCTAAAGAGGAGAAATAAAGAATCACAGGCCACCACCTCCTTCTTGGCATTAGAAACTGCAGAAGCCAACTGGTTCTGTCAATACCACCCTCAGCTGGTTCTTGCTGGCACACTGCCTCACTCAGTTGTGAGTAACAATATATACTAAGGACTTCCAAAGCCATTGATCGTGCCATCCTGTCACCAGATGAGAGCTTGGACAGGATGAGACAGATCACAACAGTTTTCTTCTGCCACAAGCTTCACAATAACGCAGGCCATTCAACAGACTAAATAAAAATCAACAAAACTGAGACACAAGGACCAAGTTGACAGTTGAGACTAGAATTTCAATGAGTGCCTTCTGGACGAGGATCCACTGTTTGCCATAACCACCACCACTGGGTAACACAAATCAAGAGGACACACTATACAAAAATTAAAGATCAAAAAAACTTTGGTACTTTACCAATGAGATCCTTATTGCGCCCATCTACAGAAAGATTTCGCAATGCGATTGCCACAGCTCGTACAACCTTATCAGAGTCTGATCTCAGCAGTTCTACCAATATTGGGAGGCCTTTCTCTTTACGCACAGTTGAACGAATGTAACTGGACCACTGCAAACACAAGAAAAATGATCAAACTCATATCAGTGCACAGAGAAGCTGAATTCTCTCCCGAAGTGTTTATTTTATTAGTACATGAAATATAATCAGTTTATCAGGATTGATTATTTAATGACACTCTAAAAAAAATTTAGATTGCAAAGGAAAATGGGCAGCACGATGGCACAGTGGTTAGCACCGTTGCCTCTCAGCATCAGGGACCCGGGTTCGATCCCTGGCTTGGGTCACTGTCTGTTTGGAGTTTGCACGTTCTCCCCGTACCAGCATGGGTTTCCTCCAAGTGCTCCGATTTCCTCCCATTGTCTGAAAGGCTTGCTGGTCAGGTGCACGCTCCAGAACAGGCGCCGAAGTGTGGCGACTTGGGGAATTTCACAGTAACTTCATTTCAGTGTTAATATAAGCCTTACTTGTGACTAATAAACAAACTTTTTACTTTATTGTAAAGTTATAAAATGTCTCAGCCCACATAGGTGGAACCCTCAGAATTAGGTAGAAAATAATTTGAAGAGCAAATCACCATATACCCTCGAAAAAAATTAAACTTTTAAAATTAAAATACTGACAATCATTGGCAAGATAATCTGCTTCAACTGCGCACGTTAATTCAGTACCTCATCAAACTCAGTAAACCCCTACCATTAAAATTGAACAAAAAAGAAAGCAAACAAGGTCCAGTGGGATTCCAGAAAGAGCTCATATTTTAGACCTGACTGTTTCTCTGACCTGGACTAAGTTCCAGGTAACACAGTTTTGTTTCAGATATTGCTGATCTGCTGTGCATTTTTAAAGCAATTGAAGTTCCAATATTTACTAAATTTCAATTCAGCGTAATCATGAGATTTATAAAAAAATTCTCAATTCTAACATTTGATCTCAGAAGTGGATATTTCTTTATATAACACATGCCAAAATATTTCAGTTATATTTTGTACTCGCTGAAAAAAATAGAAATAAAGGTTCATATATTTCCACACATGAACATGTTTATGCAGTTGACAGTCAACTATTTTCCTCTCTTTTCCATTATAATTTACATTTTGCTCTCAGGACAGTACAATGACCACTTAATCAGGACTGAAAGCGACTTTAAAAAAATTACTACGCAAACCAACTTCTTTATTTCCCCACCTACCCACTAAGCTCTTTCTGACTGCTCCTTTATGCAGTGCAAGCACGTAACCGCTGTATCCAAAAGGTGCTTTGCAGCTGTGTAATATAGCACAGGACATTGAACAATTTGCAATTTGTTGAGGAACCAAAAATTCTTGTACATCTTACAGCATATATCTAAAGCACATGTTGGTTATAATTGGTGCTGTATGAAACCCCTTAAACACTTAAAAGGCAGAGTGACCTGCCTTTTTTCACAGGATTCGCTACAGTCTATATGAACTCCTTCTTGGAGTTCTTCAGTTCCCCTGAAGCTTTGCCGAGCTTCAGCAAGTCAATGAAATGCGTACAGCTCCAACAACATTTATAAGCTTACTACAACGCACTTCACCATAGAATGCTACAGTGCAGAAGACGGCCATTTGACCACCGAGTCTGCACCAACCACAGTCCCAGCCCTATCCCTTTTGCCCCATGCATTTATCCTAGCTAGTCCCCCTGACACTAAAAGGGGAAATTTAGCACAGGCAATCCACCTAACTCACATATCTTTGGACTGTGGGAGGAAACTGGAGCACCTGGATGAAACCCACGCAGACATGTGGAGAATGTGCAAACTCCACACAGTGACCCAAGCCCAGAATCAAATCTGGGTCCCTGACGCTGAGGGGCAGTAGTGCTCAGCTGGTGAAACTGCATTTTTAAAATTCTTTCATGAGATATAGATATTGCTAACAGGACCAGCATTTATTGCCGTCCCCAATCGTCTTCAAGAAGGTGGTGCTGAGCCATCTTCTTGAACTGCAGCTGTCCGTGTGGTGTCAGTATGCCCCATAGTGCTGTTAGGAATGGACTGCCAGGATTTTGATCCAGCAATATAATTCCAAGTCAGGATGATGCACGGCTTGGAGAGGAAACTGCAGGTGGTGGTTTCGCGTGCATGTGCTCCCTTTGTCTGTAATGATTTGAGGTCTCATGTTTGGAAGGTGCTTCTTCCACACCCCTTCTTGCAAAGAAAGGATTTTAGATGAGTATTGCCTTAAACAATAGCCACTTGCCACATGGGAACCCAGGTATTGATAACTGAATTTGTTTAGTAAATAAATATTCACCATCATTGAAAATGGATTCTCAGTACACATTTGTATGAGCATGCATATGTCATATAATGTTAAAACAAAAAACAACCTTTGATCAATGCTTCCTTGGTTATCGTTACGTGAAATATATTTTTCTGTACTGAGAGAACATACAGATGAGGTTTCTAATAATATCAGTGCACATGGTTAAAACAGTGCAACCTCATAAGCCACTATTGTGGCTAGTCAGAAATTACTTTTGGAAAACACTCCCATCAACTGAAGTACTGATACAATTTGGCTGCCTCGACAGAGAAATCATCATTTGGAGGGAGAGTGGAGAAAGAGAGCTTGTCAATTGGAACTTCCATTCAAAATTGTAAAACATCCAATGACATTTCAGTTGTACTTGTATTACTAAACCCACCGTCCACTGTCCTGCGCTGAGGTTCTGTAGAGCACCTGCTGCAGCTTCCAACGTGTTGTAATTACGACTTTCAGTGAGCAAGGACAAGTAGAGTCGAACCACATCAGGCTGGTACAGCAGTTCATAGCCTGAGAAGACAGTAATGACATTTAATTCGTGTTCATTAACTGAACTCGCCACCATTCTCAATGCATGAAAATAGATAGTTCCATGTATATAAAAAGTTTAAGATATATTATGGTTAAAACTGGTGAACAAAAATGGCCAATTACTATGAATAGGGTGAGGTATAACAAATAGGGTTAACATGTATTGTTTAGCCTATGGCATAACTGGGAGCTAAAAATTCTTGGTTATCGAACATTCACTATTTGGGTGGCATTCCTTGAATAAGTAAGGTAACGAAAATTAAAGTGACATCTGGGGAAACGAAGAAGCATATCATATCATATTAGTGCAGAAGAAAACTTTGTGAAATATAGAAAATGGAGGGGTAAAAGAATGGGAGATTGGAGCACAAACACAAAGGCTGGAAAGTAATAAAGGGAGGCAGTAAAGAAATTTTTGAACACAAAGAACAAAAAACACCAGCCCAGTTAAACATTAAAAAAGCAAATCTTATTAAAAATAAAAGGGATGGCAGAAATCCTGACTGAGCATTTGCTTCGGTTTTAATGGAATGGAATGCAGCATTAGCAATTAAAAGATACAAGAGGAGGAGTTTCAGCAATTAGATTGGATAACTGGAGACAGGGAAGTCAGAAAATTGGTGAAGTTCAGTGGAAAAGACACCCACGTCCTGTCAGCAGCCGACAGCGCCAAGTGAAATTAGAGGAGTAATGGTACCAGCTCTGACCACAGTCTTTCCATCTCCTGAACGTATGGAAGTTATGTAATAAATCTGAAAGATGGCCAATTTTAACATTGTCCAAAGCAGTAGAAATATTCTAATCAACTGTAAAAGAGTCGGTATCTTTCAATATGTAATAGCATAGACTAAACTTAAAAACCTGGAAAGCACAGATTAATTAAAAGTTAGCCAAGCATGACTTGTGAAAGGCAAATCATGTCTGACCAACTTACAGGAAGTTACTTGAAGAACAAAAGTTATGGTTAATGTGTGCTTTTCAAACTGCAGGGATGTAACGAGTGGTCTCTCTTAGGGGTAACCATTAAAATATTGTTCTTCTCAGTACACATGCAGATTATGAATATTAGCTGGAGAAAATTTAGTTACTTAACTGTTAAGATAAACAAGCTCAAAAAGGACAGACAAGTTAATGCAGATAAATATCAGATGAAAATTATGTCGTTAACTTTTTAAAGAAGTAAAAGCCAACAAAATATGCACCATATAGGAAAAGGAAGAAGCAAAGGATCAAGGAGGCTTGTGGATTAAAATGTACAAAACTTTTAAATTGAAAGGATTAGTTGAAAATATGTTGGAAACAAACACGGATTCTCATGTTTATAACTGTTGGCACAGAATATAAAGGTCAAGGTGTAATGCTAAACTGATTGTTTGCTTTCATTGAAATGAGGTTAAGGAAACCTGATACAAGCATTCAAAATTAAGACATTTTGTTAAAGTAAAATAGGGAAAACACAATTTAACTGCTAATGTTTGTAGAAGTGAACACAAATGCAAAGTCATTAGCAAATGAATGAAGTGAGAGGTCAGCATTATTTTAACAATTTGGAGCTGAAATGATTTCCCAGAAAACAGTGCTAGAAGCTGATCTAAAGTATTTTTTGAGAAAGGGAGGCAGACAAATATTAACAGAAAACAAACATCTTTAACAAACAAAGGACAGGGAGGTAGAACCAAGTCGAAAGCTCTTGTAGAGAGCTGGCACAGGCATCGTGGTTGTGCTGCTGATTCTGTGAACAAAACCAAGCAGGATAAATCAAATGGGACAATATTTGCTGCTTAATCACCGTCACAGCCATTTTTTGCTTTAAGTCTTTTATTCCTCCTCTGCAGTGATTAACTCCATGTGCCCAAAAGAAACAGTCCCCTGAACTGGGTAACCATCCTGCATTCATACATTAGGTTGATTCACATAAACTGGGAACTGTTCACGAATGTTTCACTGTTAATTTAGCCAATCACTTATTTCCAACAAAAGAGAAGTTCATTGGATCCATTGACATGTCAGATTGTGCAATGATCAACACGGAATACTAAATTTGGTACAGAAATGTAATGGAGAAAAGGCACGTTTCTATTAGTCACAATCATATACTGAACTGTTTGTGTGTCACGTGTTAATACAATAAAAAACAAAACAGAAACGCATTTAACTTTCTCATGGGGACAGAGGAAGGTGGGGGGGGGGGGGGGGGGTGAAGAGAAGATGGGGAAAGAGAACAAAGAGGAGAGATCAGCTAAAAGCCCATTCCAACCAGAATAATGCATGGTCATTTCCACTGAGGATGATTAGTTTGATTGGTATGGTCATCATAGTACATGCATCATATAGGAACAGTGCAAGCAGGGGGAGAGGTCAGAAAAATTGGTGAGGGAAGGGTGGCACAATCTGTTCTTAAGTGAATTGAAGAACAATTCATTGGAGTTACAGCAGAGAAGAAAACCAAATGTTTGGGTGCTTAATGATCTTGGGAATGCACTAGTTGCATTTCTGGAACTGGAGAAGTAACTTTTTGGTATAGCAGGGCTGGCAAGATGATAGAGGTTGTAATTCTAACTGTTTAGTGGAGGAGCAGAGGATAAAAATAATTGTAGATTTTGACCATGATTCCACTACATATTACAGCACTAATCATCCACAAAACTATCAACATGCAAAATGCTCGCAACCAGATGACAAAATGTGGCAGCTGTTGGGAAGAGCGAGTTTGGCTTGTATCTGTGCAAAGCTCCAGGTGGTCTTCCCTTAGTAATATTCATATTTCAGTGTTATATTCAGCTTAACATTTATCAGCCTCATGGCACCACTAACTATATGCTGTTAAATGAAACAAGACTACTGACACTGGAGTTTGTCAAATTTGGCAGGCTGAAGAGCTATGCTTTAACCCAAGTGATCAAAAAATGGCAGTTCCAAGAGCTTTAAAAAGAATACATTACATACTTGGTGAGCTCTTCAATGGCAAACATTCCTCCAGACACATCCAATGCCAATAGGAGGATGAGCAAGTACGTGGGAAGGATGGCAGCTGGGATAATAACTGACAATAATCTTTGCTGTGTTGCCAAACACTTTTCAACAAGGATTCAAATTTCTAGTTATGAAGCTAGTCTGAAATGTGCTTATAAAATGACTTGTGAAGTGTTCATATTCTTTAAACCTTAGTTAGTGTTCTGAACAGCCCAAAAGAGCAGCAGGATAAATCTAAATACAAATTAATACCATTGGATTACTTTGCTTGTAGTTTTGGATTACTTAGCTTGAAATTATTTCTTTCACTTCACAATTTAAAGTTTAGGATATCATCGCTCCACAGGAAAAAAAACAAGTTTTATTCAATTCCTTCCGTATGTTTCTTTTTGTCCATTTCCATATTTGTTTCAAAAATTGCTTTCAAATGAAGATTACAGCACAGCCTATCCACAAAATTGGGAATGTGCAAAGTGCTAGCAACCAGGTGATAAAATGAGACAGCTGTTTTGAGAATAAATGTTAACAAATTCAGGGACCAAAGGTGCAATCTGTGGGTGGAGCCAGAGGACATTGATAGACTATTGAATGAATACTTCACATCCATTTTCACCCAAGGAGGATGAAGATGATGTGGAATTCAGGGAGGGAAACTGAGGTTCTTGAGCAAATTGACATAGGGAAGGACAAGGTACTGAAGGTGCTGGCAGCCATAATAGTGGACAAATTTCCAGGGCCAAATGAATTGTGTCCCAG
The DNA here is from genome assembly GCF_965287045.1 of Carcharhinus amblyrhynchos. NCBI lineage: Eukaryota > Metazoa > Chordata > Chondrichthyes > Carcharhiniformes > Carcharhinidae > Carcharhinus > Carcharhinus amblyrhynchos. Next base: position 7,853,065 of record NC_137343.1, on the reverse strand, counting down.
GCTGCTGTGGGAGACAAGGGAGGAGATTATAGATGCTCTGACCCAAATTTTTCATTCCCCCTGCCATGGGGGGGAGGTCCAACAGGTTTAGTTGATAGTAAACGCATCTCCACACCATGGGGGAAGGTGTCAGAGGATTGGTGAACAGCTAATGTGGCTTTGTTATTTAAGAAGGGTTGTAGAGATAAGCCAGGGAACTACAGATCTGTGAGTGTCACATCATCAGGAAACTACTGGAGAAAATTCTGAAGGAGAGCATCTATCGCCATTTGGAAAGGCAAGGCTTGATCAGCAACAGTCAATATGGCTTTATCAGAGGGAGGTCATGCCTAACAAACGTGATTCAACTTTTTGAGGTGGTGATGAGGGTAGTGCAGTTAATGTAGTTTACACGAGTTTCAGCAAAGACTTTGACAAGTTCCCACGTGGGAGACTTATAAAGGTGGCAAATGTGCATGGGATACAGGGTAATCTGATACAATGGATTCAAAATTGGCTCTGTTGTAGGAGACAGAGGATGATGACAGAAGACTACTTTAGTGACTGGAAGCCAGTGTCCAGTGGCATACCACAGGGATCAATGTTGGGTGCCCTATTATTTGCCATTTATACGAATGACATAGATGACAATGTAGTGGGTAGGATAACAAAGTTTGTAGATGACACAAAGATTGGCCAGGTGAGGCTGCGTCTTGAGCTACAAGATACAGACGGAATGGCCAAGTGAGCAGATAAGTTGCAGATGGAATTTAATCCTGCAAAGTGAGGGGTATACACTTCGGAAGGAGTAATTTGACAAAATTTGTTAAACGGCATAACATTAGGAAGTTCTGTGGAACAAAGGGACCTTAGTTTGTTTGTCCACAGATCTCTGAAGGTAAAAGAGCCTTTATCAATTGAGCCATAGATTACAAAAGCAGGTATTCATATTGGAGTTCTATTGAACTTTGATGAGGCCACAGCTAGAGCACTGTGTGCAGTTATAGTCATATTATAGGAAGTACTTGTGAGAAGTAGTGTAATTTTTAAGGCTGCAAGAGCCAACAGTACAATCAGCAGTGATGGACGAGTTCAGCAGCATACAGAAAGGGGGAGGCACATGACAGACAGTTAACTAGGTTACACGAAACAGATAACCACAGTGATGAGATTAAGCGCAAAATGGGAGTTGAGAGAGTGTTAATTGAAGGAATGACACAATACAAGCCATTTACAGTGTTTAAAGTTAACAAGGTTAACAGCCAAATAAGGGGGAATAACACAATACAAGCCATCACAATGTTTGAAAAACAGTATAAAATGTGCTGCAAATCTATGTAAGGTGTGCCTATTTTGACTAGACACCCGGTCTTGCAAGAACGACAAATAAAATCTTGCTCCTTCAGAACTTGACTTGACTAAATTGTTTAACTGTGAGCTGTGTTTCTCACAATTGGGGGCTCGTCCGGGATCCTAACATCCCTGGTAGGGAGGTTGCCGGTGACAACTGGGAAGATGCGTCCCGTTCCAAATTGAATGGTCCCAGGTGTTCATCGGTGGACTTCTCTGCCACTGACTGTTGAGAATCCTAGGAAAGTTGTTCTGAACGAGTAAGTGGGAAACGATAGGCACCGTCGTGTGGTCGGGCAACACTGCGGACCAAGGTAAGAAAAGTGACTTTTAAGTATTGCCTTGGCGACCGGGTCGTGGTAGGTAAACCATGGGAAGTGGGGGTAGTAGGACAAAGTCCCCCGGGAAAGGTGCTGGGAATCCGCGGAGAAAGGGTGGGGCCCCAGGGAACATCCCTCCAGAAAGTCCTTTGGGACGGATGTTGGAAGAAGGGTGGGGCCCCAGGGAACATCCCTCCAGAAAGTCCGTTGGGAAGGATGTTGGAAGGTTTGGGCACTAGTACTAGGGATAAAAACAAGACGACAATGATGAAATATTGTGTTTTGTTTGGGTGAAGGAACCAATCAGGAGTCCGTCCGTCTTCTGGCCAAAGTACGGTTCGGTTGAGGATTGGGTTTGTCAGATTCTTAATAAATATGTGAGACAGAAGCAGCCGGCGTCCCAGGAAGGAATTGATCATGCAAGTTGCTGGATAATGTTAATTTAGGGGCTGCGGGGGAGGTTATGTGATGAGGGAACAGAGGAAAGTCGAATAAGGGAGGTGCCCCTAGAGGCACTGGAGTTTGTGGATGGGTCACGAAGTATATAGATGGATCAGCATGAATGGGATGGACCTACAATTGGTCTGAGCAGAAAGAGGTAGAGAGAAGTATGTCAGTGGAACTGGGAACCCTGACATGGGCTTTTACTGAGGTGCGGGGAGAACGCTCATAGTGGTTATGTATTTGGAATTGTGCATGACTATATGACTGTTTGAGAGAGAAAGGGATTTGTCACGACATGAGGCACCCGAATCAAACATGGTCAAATTTATTAGAGGCCAGTGAGCTCCCATCAGTAAAGGGTTAAAAAGAGACAAGCAGGCTGACTCTGTATGGTACAGAGAGAGAGAGAGAGAGGGTGTAACTGTGTAATTGAGACCCTCATGTGATGTAATAGATATAGCCAATCAAAGTGAATTGCTTTAAGTTTTTAAGTTTACTAAATTATGTAGGGATCGGACAGAGATTTGAATTCTGCCAAGTGGGAAAGGTGGCATTATATTGCATTTTAAAGTTGTGAGGAGAGATAACCATTTAGGCACATAGTAGATTTGATTTTGTACTTGCCTGTGTTGGTTACAAAGGCAGAGCTGTAGAAATAATTAAACATATAGATTGCACATTAGAATGCTTTCAGTATTTCTTCGTGCATCTGTGCTCCAAGTGATGTTTTGTTTTATTGTACCAGAATTGTAAGAAGGTGCAAGGGTCTTGATTTAGTGAGGATATTTAATGGTGATAAAAATAAATCTTATTTTGGATTTTCTGAATCAGGCTTTGTTAATTAAACTGCTGTACTTTGACCCACAATTAGTCTCAGAGGTATCTTTACCTACAAGGATTGGTGCTGAAACCTGGGATCTGTTTACGGGTCCGGTTGAATGGCCACAACTGGAGCTCCGGAACAGATTACCAAATTTAAGGGAGTGAATCAAAGTACAGTAGGTGCTCATCTGTGATGAAAAAGTGTGAGTGTGTGTGAGAGGTCTGAGCTGAGCACGTACAGACAAGGAGGCATCTGTCTTTACACCTAGCCCTAGACCAGTTGTTAAGAGGGGTAGCCCCCTACGCAAAGCTCAGGAGTTTGAAGTGGGTGTAAAGGCTAGAGAAGGATGCCTGGGATGTGATGTTCAGACGTGAGTAAGAAAGAAAGCCGGCTTAATAGTGTGAGCTTAAAGGTGTAAGCTCACGAGTGTAAGCGGTGGTACGGAGGGGACTGATCACCCCTGATAGGTATCACCGGACTGTGATAAGAGCGACCTAGGGGTGGGATCCATTTCACCCACTAGATCAACAATGGAAATGATTGAAAAAAAAGGACAGAACTAAGAAAATTGGAATTCTCTTAGTTTGAATTAATTGAACAGGTTTAAACCAGATTAATTGAACACATCTCAGTCTTGGGTAAAAAAAATTGGGCTGACGACAAGGAGAAAATTTACAGCCAGTAATTGAAGGATTGGTTAGAGATGGACTGTTAGAACCCTGCATGTCCCCTTATAATACCCCTATATTGCCTGTAAAGAAGCCTGAGGGAACGTACCGCCTGGTACAGGACCTAAGGGCCCTGAACCAGATAGTGACGATGCGACACCCCATTGTCCCTAATCCTTATATTTTATTAAGCAAGATTCCTCCTGATCACGGATGGTTACAATATGTAGATGACCTACTAGTAACAGGAGGAGGAAAGGAAAAGGTAATAGAAGCCACAAATAGCTTATTGAATTATCTGGGACAACAGGGATTCAGGGTGTCAAAGAAAAAGCTGCAGTACGTAGAGAAGGAAGTTAAATACCTTGGACACCTAATCAGTGAGGGAAGGAGAAGAATAGATCCAGAAAGAATACAAGGAATCCTAGATCTAAATATACTATGGACTAAAAAGGAACTTAGGAGGTTCTTGGGATTAGTAGGATACTGTAGATTGTGGATCAAAGGGTACGCACAGAAAACTAAACAACTATATTTGAAACTGTTAGAAGAAGAACCTAATGTTTTAAAGTGGACAGAGGATCTAAGCTGATAATAGAAACGAAACTCCCTTGGACTAAGTGCTTACCAAAAGCACTTTTGCGTATTTGTACAGCTCCTCGAAAGGATTTGGGTTTATCCCCCTATGAAATGCTATTTGGACTACCTTATATGGGGGCAGTCGGGGAGTTACCGGTTCCTGAAATGAATGATCAATTTGTAAAGAAATATATACTGGGCCTGTCCTCCTCGATATCTCCCCTTAGGAAACAAGGATTATTGTCGCAGACTCCAGCCCTCGACTTCACGGTACATACAATTCAACCAGGAGATCGGGTCCTGGTAAAGTCATGGAAAGAAACTAAGCTGCAACCGGAATGGGAGGAACCATATGAAGCACTCCTAACAACTGAGACAGTAATCAGGACTGCTGAAAAGGGGTGGACACATCATACTATAATCAAGGGACTGGTAAAACCTCCAGATAATTCCAACACGTGGATGGTCAAACTGACTGAAGAACCTTTGAAGCTGAAATTTAAAAGACTCTAAATAATCAATTTTTAGTTGCGGCGTGAGCGCGGGAAAGGAACTGTTTTGAATTAAGTTCTCTCCTAAAAGGTAACGAGAAAGGGATAGAATGGAAGGGGTAACCTGGATAATGCTTTCCTTCCTCTTGTCCAAGAGAGTACTTACAAGTATGGGATATAATTCAGATAAGTTAGAAGAGGACAAGGGAAACACTATGAGCTCAGTTACGGTTCTGGATCTCACTACAACACAGGTAGTAGAGACAGACCTGTGTTCTTTGGTAATATGTGGGGATCTGGTGAGCCAGCAAAAATATTCGGTAGAATCCTTACAATTTTATGCCGACGGAAAGTATCCTTGGGGTAAACTCCCTTCCATAATATCCCTTCATCAGAAACATATGCAGCCAAGATCAGAATGCCTAGATAAGGAATACAATCTTATAGGGACCAAATGGACTGAAAAAAAAAAATAAGCAGTCCAGTCTTAGATCCTAAGAACCTCTCCCGGTACTCCATAGCTGGTGGGCCCTTCTTTACAGGTAACTGGACCAGGGACCAACAATTGCACCAGGCAGTATTTGGAATTAGGGTAAAGGAGGGAGGAAAAGATAGCAAATTGAAATGTTGTTTCCGAATCTATGTAGATAAAAATTTGAAAACACCTGACTAGAATGATAAGGTTCCCCAAAACGACCCAAGGGCAGTAAGAGTGGTCGAAGTAAACAACCTAAAACAAATCCTTGAAATAGAGACTGGGTATGAGGAGACTAATGCCTGGGTAGAATGGGTCAAATACACTGTAAAAAGCTTAAATAAAAGCAATTGCTATGCCTGTGCGTCTGGGAAGCCAGTGGCCCAAATAGTACCCTTCCCTCTGGGATGGAAACGCGACAGAAGAGGTATGGAGTGCATGTTAGCCCTGTATCAAGAAAAGGAAGCATGGGGCAACCCGAACTGCACATCCCTATCCCTGATGTTCCCTCCTGTGGAAGCAAAGAACTTAAAAACTCCCCCTCAGTTTCTCACTGCCGTTGTGAATCACACTTCATGTGTGAACCGACAAAGGGCAGAGTTAACTCATAATATGGGGGAGTTAGAATCATGCTCAGAGGTCAGGAGCATTACAGAGAACGGAATGGGAGGGAACTATTCATCATTGAAAATCCCCAGAGCAGATATATGGTGGTATTGTGGAGGAAGGGTACTGAGGCCAACTCTACCCCCTCAGTGGAAAGGTACATGTGCAATTGTCCAATTGGCTATACCATTTACCCTGGCATTTGAAAAATCAAAAGGATCAGGAAAAACAAGAGATCAGTGATAGGAATTTCTTTTGATGAAAAGATATATCTAGATCCCATAGGAGTGCCTCGGGGAGTTCCAGATGAATTTAAAGCTCGAAATCAGATTACAGCTGGGTTTGAATCCTTGTTTTGGTGGGTAACAATAAATAAGAACGTAGATTGGATAAATTATATAAGATTGGGACGAGCAAGTGAATAGTATGTTAGCCAAACTGGAACAACCTACTCGCGCATATCTGGACTAAACCTGGAAAAAGGGATGCTAGTGAAAAATTACAGACAGTAAAAAAGAAAAGGGGGGATTGTGAGAAGTAGTGTAATTTTTAAGGCTGCAAGAGCCAACAGTACAATCAGCAGTGATGGACGAGTTCAGCAGCATACAGAAAGGGGGAGGCACATGACAGACAGTTAACTAGGTTACACGAAACAGATAACCACAGTGATGAGATTAAGCGCAAAATGGGAGTTGAGAGAGTGTTAATTGAAGGAATGACACAATACAAGCCATTTACAGTGTTTAAAGTTAACAAGGTTAACAGCCAAATAAGGGGGAATAACACAATACAAGCCATCACAATGTTTGAAAAACAGTATAAAATGTGCTGCAAATCTATGTAAGGTGTGCCTATTTTGACTAGACACCCGGTCTTGCAAGAACGACAAATAAAATCTTGCTCCTTCAGAACTTGACTTGACTAAATTGTTTAACTGTGAGCTGTGTTTCTCACATACTGGAGGGGGTGCAGAAGAGATTTAACAGGATGTTGCCTGGGATGGAGCATTTAAGTCATGGAGAGGTTGGATATGCTTGGGTTATTTTCGTTGGAGCAGAGAAGGCTGAGGGGCAACATGACTGAGGTGCATGAGCAGCATAAATGAGGTCAGAGGCTGAATACCCTTGAATGGAACCCTTGAAGCGTCCATTCATCCGTTGCCAGAACATCTGCATGGACTCACACGCTGCAGGAAACGATGTCCCGAGGCATGGCAGCAAGACCATGCAAACGCTACGACAATGGATGAACAGACACTGTGCAACAATCGCCAGGCAGGAGTATTCCCTTCCTATCAGGGAACACTTCAGCAGTCAAAGACATTCAACCTCCGATCTTCGGGTAAGCTTTCTCCAAGGCGTCCTTCAAGACGTATGACAATGCAGAATTGCCAGACAGAAACTGATAGCCAAGCTCCACACGCATGAGGACAGCTTCAACCAGGATCTTGTGTTCATGTCACACTACATGTAACCCCCACCATCTGGCCTGGGCTTGCAAAATCCTACTTACTGTCCTGGCTTGAGACAATTCACACCTCTTTAAGCTGTTATTATCCCTCTCTCCACTTGCATTGACTGTATCTGTAAAAACTTGACTACCTATACAGACTCGCATTCCAACCATTATCTTGCAATCAAGTCTCCGTCTATAAATGCTATGTTCGTGAACCCAATTCTCCACTCACCTGATGAAGGAACAGCATTCCAAAAGCTTGTGATAGCAAATAAACTGTTGGACTTTAACCTAGTGTTGTGAAACTTCTTGTTTAACCCAGATGGTGGTATTGGTCTGGAATGCATTGCCTGGAAGGGTGGTGGAGGTGGGTTGCCTCATATCCTATAAAAAATACCCGGATGAGCACTTGGCATGTCATTGCATTCAAGGCTATGGGCCAAGTGCTGCTAAATGGGATTAAGCGTTTCTCATGTCAGTGCAGACTCGAGGGGTCGGAGGGCCTCTTCTGCACTGTATGATGCAGTGATCACCATCTGAACCCTCATACCTCTTCACCAAAATCAGCAACATTTAAACAGTGAAGAAAAAAGTCAAAGTTAAATTTAATTATTCAGAACCATACTGCTCAGTAACTTGTTCTGTAAATTCTCAATGGTACAGATGCTTTAATATTTTGCAGCAGAACCTTCAAGGGGATTTCACATCTATATTTTTCAGATGACAAATTGTGGTACCAGGCAGTTATTTCATAGTGAGCAAAAGTAAAATCTAATAACGGGAACCATCTTTCTCCCAACTGTTAATGGTCTCAGTAAAGAAGAGAGACAACAGCATACTGGGAGTAAGTGGATTGATCTTTTGAATAGTAATACAGGAACTACAAGATCAAAACTGACACATGGTCCATCTAATTAATCTTTCACTATCCTGGTATTCACATGCTAGAGTTTTTGAAAAATTGAGTTCATCCACTGGGGAAGAGAGGTCACTAAATTTTTAAAACATTGACAACATCAATTCCTGATTCACCAACAAACTGGTACTGCAACTGTTCAACCAACAGCACTCACACCGTTCCACCAGTATCATGGCCAGAGACTCGCTCACTGCTGTTCTCTCCCAACACCGCACCATTTTGTCCATAACTCCCACCCTTCTCCCGACCTAAACCCATCCCCATATACTTGGAAGATTGTGTACAGTTCTGATCACCATATTATAGAAGGGATATTATTAAATAGACAGAGTGCAGAAAAGATTTACTAGGATGCTACTGGGACTTGATGAGTTGAGTTATAAGGAGAGGCTGGATAGACTGAGACTTTTTCCTCTGGAGTGTAGGTGGTTTGGGGTGATCTTATTGAGATCTATAAAATAATGAGGGGCATAGATCAGCGACATAGTCAATATCTTTTTCCAAAGGGAGGGGAGTCTAAAACTAGAGGACGTAGGTTTAAGGCAAGAGGGGAGAAGATACAAAAGTGTCCAAAAGGGCGTTTTATTCCCCCGCACAGAGGGTGGTGAGTACCTGGACCAAGCTGCCAGAGGTAGTAGTAGAGGCAGGTACAATTTTGTCTTTTAAAAAGCATTTAGACAGTTACATGGGTAAGATAGCTTTAAAGGAAATGGGCCAAATGCGGACAATAGGGACTAATTTTGTGGTTTAAAAAAAGGGTGGCATGGACAATTTGGGATGAAGGGTCTATCTCCGTGCTATAAACCTCTGACTTTATATTCAACATCCCATAACCTTACAATTGCCACTGCCATTCTGTGTTCCTTTGCCCTTTCTTCTGCCCACTTGCATGACCATTCCTTAATCAGATTTTGAAATTCCCTCTTGATACATTCTGGCATGCTATTTCTTTCTTCTCCCTTAAGACCCAACTTAAAATTTCTCTTTTCAACCAAGCTTTTTGTCAGCCTTCCTACTCTAGCTTCCATTCTTCATTTCATTTTCTGAGGAATGAAGGCGTATTTCCTAGTTAAAAATGCTCAAGAAATGCATTGTACAACAGCTAGAAGTAAACCCTTGACTACAGTGAATGCATTTCTTGTCAGTTTGCTACTTCCATTGTCAGAACAAACATTGTGTTACTGTGTACAGAGTTGAGCTTAACAAGAAATCCAAATATTTAGTGGTTCCAAAATAAGCAACAAAAAGTATAATTACAGGAAACAATTAGTCTGTGGTTTTAAGGTCAGAACATAATAGGATATTTTCTGTTCTCAATTTACACTATACCCAGTATGGCCCAAATGCATTCTTTGCAGGTGGTACAAAGTTTATCCTAGTTTGCACACTGAAATCAACATTAAAAGGAAAAACAGCAAACTCAATAAAGGACAAATGAGTAACTACACTCTGTCGATTGTATTACAGTGGACCAAGAACCATATCAATATTAAGTTGGAAAGCAAAAAAATGTTGATTTCAACATTAAAGGTGATTGTGGAGCTTAAGCATCTGCAGCTGTCAATAACCACCTGTGCCACACTGTCAGTCTTAATTATTGACAGTGCGGCAACATTCTAGACCATTACAATGACATTTATCCATCTGATGCTGAAAGATATAGGTCCAAGACACTTGTTGAACTCCCCTGCTCTGATTCAAGAGTGCCATGGAGTCCTCTATCCCCACCTGAGTGGATGGGCAGGAGCTGGGCTTACCATCTCAAACTGCAATACCAAATTCATAAGTTTCAAAATAATAAACTAAGGCCACATTTTGTAATTTCATAGACAAACCAGATCATAACACAGCTTTTGGAGGCCGGGTTAAGGAAAGCATGGTGTGATTTCTAAAATTTCTGATTAGTTCTTTTAGGACTTTCCTGTGAAAGCCCCAATTCTTATTCCCAGCATTAAAGTTGCCAAATAAAAAAATCCAAAGGAAACAACAGTGGTTCAGAGTTGCTTACATCCAGAACCATTACATGACTGCAAACTATTTCAAAAATTTCTCAGAGAAACAGAAAACTGCCAGTTTTTTTGAAATGATGTAGCTGCTGCAGCAACAGATAATACTTGCCTGGAGATAGTCTTCACTGGATATCGGTTTTGTGAATTAGCAAAACCAGTAAGAACCGTAAAGAATGGATTTTTTTGGTCCCTCCTTCAGAATATGTAGTTATCAAAAGAACTGTCTTGTGCATCCCCATCTAATGAGTAGATACTTGTTAAAGTCACATTCTAATCTGCTTAATCTATCTGTACAGTGTCAAGCTCAATATCTAAAACTATTATAATAATCCAACTGAACAGGTGGAAGCAGAAGCTGAAAATTAACTTGATAAAATGGTGATTAAGTGTTTGGTGAAAAATTAAAGTTACTTTAAATATTTCCAGGTTACAAGAATGGCCATAATGTCACAGCATTAACTTGTGGGCCAATATACCATATAGTTTAAAAAAAATGCGGCGATCAAATGGCCAGATATTAACTTAATGTAATAACGCAACCATTAAAAACATCTCATTATTGCTCAGGGCAGTTAACTTGTTGGAAGAAATTGTGGTGATTTTAAATTGAATGAATTGAGCTAATACATAAAACTCTTCTGCTGGAATACCATAAAGTTCTGACCGTCTCAATAGGTACAATTTTGATAAAAGGACCTTTCCAATACAATGAAGAATGCAAATATGGAGTTAACAACTAATCATACTAAAATGCACACACTTCGTAGCTGGGTTCAGAGAATTTATTGGATTGTTGATTTGATTTATTGTCACACGTATTAGTACACAGTGAAAAGTATTGTTTCTTGTGTAATACGCAAAGCATACCATTCATAGAGCAGGAAAGGAGACAGCACAGAACGTAGTGTTAGAGTCATAGCTAGGGTGGAAAAAGATCAACTTAATGCAAGGTAGGTCCATTCAAAAGTCTGATGGCAGCAGGGAAGAAGCTGTTCTTGAGTCGGTTGGTACGTGACCTCAGACTTCTGTATCTTTTTCCCAATGGAAGAAGGTGGGAAGAGGATGCCTGGGGATGTGTGGGGTCCTTAATTATTCTGACTGCTTTGCTGAGGCAGCAGAAAGTGTAGACAGACTCAATGGATGGGAGGCTAGTTTGCGTGAAGGATTGGACTACATTCAGAACCTTTTGTAGTTTTATTTAAAAAATGTAAACGGTGAAAAGCTGTCAAAATGTGAGTAAACACAGTAAGTAGTCTCACAACATGTGTTTACCCCAGTCCAATACCAGCATCTCCACTAAATGTGAGTACAGCAGTATACTTTCTTACTCTTATCCATTGGTGTTAAAACTGAAATCATAAGGCAGACCAGAACAGAGTCCTCAATATTCTCACATTCACTTCACACTAACACTAGAATCCTTGAGTAGCTACCATGGCAATATCAATAGTCAGATCCACAGCACTGTTCATCTTACAGAAATAACTGCATCAGCTGAAAGGATTTTCTGCAGCATGAAAGATGCTTCAAAGAGCAAAGGAAAGAATCTCAGCTGTAGCTTTCAAAATATTCCTTGCATTGTTCTTAATGAGAAGAAACTGAACCAAAGAATTTCTGAAAGCCATACTCTGTAGAAGGTAGAGATTATGACTTCAATGAGTTAACTCTAGATCTTCAGTTGTTGTTGCAGGACTGTGGATATGAGAAATGGTCTTTCCATATCAAAGGCATTTTTATTGGCTGTGAATACTCTTATGATTGATTACCACATGCCATTTAAAGTTGTAGAAGCGACCCCTTTTTTATATAATTAAGCATGTAAAATACTGAAAATTTCTCTTCTCTTCCCCATCCTTCTTTCCATAACAAAAGCACATCACAATCACTTACGATGTTCCCCTCATATACATGGGAAAGACAGGCAAATGTGGCCAAAGTGTTCACCAACCAGTGACAAGCAACAGGATGGATGTCAGGCAGCATTATTATTCTCTTCCCTCAGACAACTCAGATAAAGCTGCCAATATTTCCTCTATAAAGGAAAGGTTACTGTGAATCCTCTCCTCAACATTAGGAATATGCCATTATTTCCACCTGCAATAACATGCAGCACAGCCCAGTTCATTATGTGGTTTTCATTACTGTGCTTTAAAGACAATTGAAAGAAACACGTATTTACTTTCCAGAATTGGGATACCTTATAACTGGCAGCCTTGGTAAAGATTGGTTGATTAAAGATACACAGGTGATGGGTATTGTTTGATTAAGGACCTCCTTGTGAGTCGGATTGTGAGCCTGATACAAGTGGTCATTAACAGATTGAGGGTTGTGGAGGTTGTTGTTTGACCTGTCTGCTCTTATTCTGTGGGTGTGCTCACACCTGGATATTCCTGGAGAAGGATCATGCAGTATTCGCTGGTGCAGTCACAGCAGTTGGAATGCACAGTCAGCTCTGGGAACACTTTTAATTTGAGTTAGTTGATTGAATTTGAAAGTTTCCTTACAAAGGTTGATTTTTGTATAGTGCCCCTTTAAGGGCTGTTAATTTGTCAATTTGTTAATTTTATTGGTTTATGGGTCATTTAAAAGAACACATCAAGAAAGTCAGCTGGGACACTGGCAGTGAGGAGGCAGAGATCTGTAATGCTGCATCTTGTGAATAAGAACATAAGAACATAAGAAATAGGAGCAGGAGTAGGCCATCTAGCCCTTCGAGCCTGCCCCGCCATTCAATAAGATCATGGCTGATCTGTTGTGGCTCAGTTCCACTTTCCCGCCCTCTCCCCATAACCCTTAATCCCCTCTCTTATCAAGAACCCATCAACCCGCTTCTTAAAAATATTTAGTGAGGCAGCCTCCACCACTTCAACGGGCAGAGAATTCCAGAGATTCACCACCCTTTGAGTGAAGAAGTTCCTCCTCAACTCCGTTCTAAACCGCCTCCCCTTTATCTTCAGGCTGTGCCCCCTAGTCCTACTGTCTTTTTTGAGCGGGAAGAGTCTCTCCACCTCTATCCTATCCATCCCATTCATCATCTTATACGTCTCAATGAGATCTCCCCTCATTCTTCTAAACTCTAACAAGTACAAGCCTAGTTTATTCAGCCTCTCCTCATAGCTCAATCCCCTCAACTCCGGTATCAGCCTAGTAAACCTCCTCTGCACTCCCTCCAGGGCCAAAATATCCTTGCGCAGGTGCGGCGCCCAAAACTGCACACAGTACTCCAGCTGCGGCCTCACCAATGCCCTACTACAAGAAAAAGATTGATGTTTTGCTTTGTACTTCACCATCTGGTTTACATAAGAACATAAGAAATAGGAGCAGGAACAGGCCATCTAGCCCTTCGAGCCTGCCCCGCCATTCAATAAGATCATGGCTGATCTGTCGTGGCTCAGTTCCACATTCCCGCCCTCTCCTCAAACCCTTAATCCCCTCTCTTATCAAAAACCCATCAACCCGTGTCTTAAAAATATTTAGCGAGACAGCCTCCACCACTTCAACAGGCAGAGAATTCCGGAGATTCACCACCCTTTGAGTGAAGAAGTTCCTCCTCAACTCCGTTCTAAACCGCTCCCCCTTTATCTTGAGGCTGTGCCCCCTAGTCCTACTGTCCTTTCTGAGCAGGAAGAGTCTCTCCACCTCTATCCTATCCATCCCATTCACCATCTTATATGTCTCAATGAGATGTCCCCTCATTCTTCTAAACTCTAATGAGTACAAGCCTAGTTTATTCAGCCTCTCCTCATAGCTCAACCCCCTCAACTCCCCAACTCAGGCAGGGAAGTGTACTTTGGACCTCTGGCTTTTTTAGCCAGTTAGACATACAACACTTACAGGAATGCAAACTGTTGAGTACATAAGAACATAAGAAATAGGAGCAGGAGTAGGCCATCTAGCCCTTCGAGCCTGCCCCGCCATTCAATAAGATCATGGCTGATCTGTCGTGGCTCAGTTCCACTTTCCCGCCCTCTCCCCATAACCCTTAATCCCCTCTCTTATCAAAAACCCATCAACCCGCTTCTTAAAAATATTTAGTGAGGCAGCCTCCACCACTTCAACGGGCAGAGAATTCCAGAGATTCACCACCCTTTGAGTGAAGAAGTTCCTCCTCAACTCCGTTCTAAACCGCCCCCCCCTTTATCCTGAGGCTGTGCCCCCTAGTCCTACTGTCTTTTTTGAGCGGGAAGAGTCTCTCCACCTCTATCCTATCCATCCCATTCATCATCTTATACGTTTCAATGAGATCTCCCCTCATTCTTCTAAACTCTAACGAGTACAAGCCTAGTTTATTCAGCCTCTCCTCATAGCTCAACCCCCTCAACTCCGGTATCAGCCTAATAAACCTCCTCTGCACTCCCTCCAAGGCCAAAATATCTTTGCGCAGGTGCGGCGCCCAAAACTGCACACAGTACTCCAGCTGCGGCCTCACCAATGCCCTATACAGCCGCAGCAAGACCTCCCTACTTTTATATTCAATCCCCCTCGCTATGAAGGCCAGCATCCCATTCGCCTTCCTGACCACCTGCTGCACCTGCAAGCTGGGTTTTTGCGACTCATGCACAAGTACCCCGAGGTCCCTCTGCACCGTCGCCTGCTGCAGTTTTTCGCCCCGTAAGTAATAGTCCTTCCTACCAAAGTGGACCACCTCACACTTGCCAACATTAAATTCCATTTGCCATTTCCTGGCCCATTCGCCCAGCCTATCTAATGCAGCATTTTCTTCTCCATGCAGCTGTACATTAGACTTTTATCATTTTGTAATTACATTGAGTTCCCAATTTAACTATCAATTTTATCTAGGTATTGAATCCCATTGACAAGATCTGCGAAGAATGAGGTTTTGGAAGTAACCAGGGATTTCCTACTTCTGAAAATTGGACAGCAATTGAATTCATTTGGATTAGATTTAGGAGGAGGAGATAATTACTGTAAAAATAGGTAAATAATTCTTCTGCTGATAAAAAACAAAATGTTTGGAGGAAAAAAATTGAAATACAAAACAAGATTACAAATCACAATAAAGTTAAAAGGTTTTCATTCTGACGCCAGAAGCATTTGTAATAAGCCACTGGAAAGTAATTTCCATCTGGTACAAATACTCACATCACTGAAATAATGAAGTGAGCCAGACAAGAAATAGAGGTCAGAAAGCGGGGTATTAGCTAATTAATGATTGTAAGATCTTCAGTTCCATTCACATTTCCTTGGGTAATGAAGCAGTGAATGCCCACATGCAGTAAGAACTGAACAATATCCAGGCTTGATAAGTAGCAATTAATAAGAAATACCATACAAATGTCAGACAGGTTAGATGCTGTGAGGATGTTTACACTGGTTGGGGAATTGAGAATGAAGGGTCATTGTCTCAGAATAAGGTCAGTGCGTTGATGAGGAGAAATTTCTTCACTCAAACCATTCTGAATGTTTGGAATTTTGGATTTCAAGGGCGTTGGACATGCAGTTATTAAATATGTTATTAGTTTTAGGGGGAGGCGATGACGTGGTATTGTCATTGGGTCATGGCAGATGGTGAAATTTGAATCTAATAAAAATCTGGAATTAAAAATCTAATGATCATGAAACTAACATTTTTAGAGAAAGAAATCTGCCATCATAAGAACATAAGAAATAGGAGCAGGAGTAGGCCATCTAGCCCTTCGAGCCTGCCCCGCCATTCAATAAGATCATGGCTGATCTGTTGTGGCTCAGTTCCACTTTCCCGCCCTCTCCCCATAACCCTTAATCCCCTCTCTTATCAAGAACCCATCAACCCGCTTCTTAAAAATATTTAGCGAGGCAGCCTCCACCGCTTCAACGGGCAGAGAATTCCAGAGATTCACCACCCTTTGAGTGAAGAAGTTCCTCCTCAACTCCGTTCTAAACCGCCTCCCCTTTATCTTGAGGCTGTGCCCCCTAGTCCTACTGTCTTTTTTGAGCGGGAAGAGTCTTTCCACCTCTATCCTATCCATCCCATTCATCATCTTATACGTCTCAATGAGATCTCCCCTCATTCTTCTAAACTCTAACGAGTACAAGCCTAGTTTATTCAGCCTCTCCTCATAGCTCAATCCCCTCAACTCCGGTATCAGCCTAGTAAACCTCCTCTGCACTCCCTCCAGGGCCAAAATATCCTTGCTGATCTGGCTGATGTGACTTCAGACTCACAGCAACGTGGTCTTTGATGCCCTCTGAAATGGCCTACCAGGCCACTCAGTTCAAATGCAATTAGGACAGTAAGTGTTGGCCCAGCCAGTGATGTCTGCATCCCATGAATGACAGGGATTGATAGATCTTTGTTACTACAGGAATTGACTGCAGGAAGACAGAGGGAGGAGATCAGCCATGTCCTTACTAAATGGCACAGAAGGCTTAAGTAGTCAAATTCATGTTCTTGTCCTTCTATGTTATTACCAAAATCAGGAGTGTAATGGAATATTCTCTACAATATTCAGAAGTTTGACAGTGACAAGGCAGCCTGCTTGACTGGCACTTCATCCACCAGCATAAACACTGTGGTTGCAACTTCAGTCATGTTCAGAATTTACAATTGCAAACTGATGTTACAGGACAGAATGCAGCAACTTACCACAACTTTTTTGTCAACACTTCTCAAACCCACAACTTCCAGTTAGGTCAATCAAAGCAGTAGGTGCATGGGAAACCATCACCCCAAATTTATTTCCAAGACTAACACTTTCATAACTTGGTTAAACATTGTTTCTTTCTCGTAGCTGGATCAATATCCTTGAATGCTTGATAGCATTTAAGTGCCTTAACCACATGGAGTGCAACAGTTCAAGAGCAGCCACCACCACCTTTTCAAGGGATACAAGGATAGATAACCTTGCCTGTGTCATCCACAGCCCAAGAATTATTATTTTAAAAAAGTGGCCATGATGTTATAGGAAAATCTCTGTAATAGTTTGAGTAGTTAGGCAGCTACAGAATAGCTGATGTCGCTAAGAAGAACAGAAATAATTGCTGGCTGCAGGAAACAAATGAGAATCATGGGGATTTTCAACATAACAAATGGTACAACAACTAACCAAAAACTTGGTTTAAGGGGAAAAACAACAGCAGTGAAGTAATAGTTCTTTCTCAACACAAACTGATGAACTGGCATTCTGCGACAGATGCTGGAATTCAATCCACATTTAACAGCGCACACAAACCAATTAATGGGCTGGAAATGCGTGAATGCTTGGGTTCTTGCACTTATTAGAAAGTCAGATTTGATAACTGCAACAGAAGGGAAGGTCAAAACAACACAGATGCCAATAGTTTAGAAGAACAAATCTTGTAGCAATTTTATCAGCTCTAAGGAAATTTAAGTTAAGAAGTGATACTGAATTTCAAACAAAATTGTTGTTTTTTTCCAATATGATTATACTTTGAATTGGAATGTGTGAAGTAACTATTATTTCAATGGAAAACTACAGGACCAAAACTCCAGTGACTGAATAAGGGCATTAACATTTCTTCTCAGTAAAATACACACGGAATTGAAAATGGAATGAAACAAAAGAAACTGTGGAACGCAGATATTAATGCAAAAGGTAACCGTAGTTACAGAGAGAGGACAAGTCAAGAAAGACAAAACAAACAGAAATCATGACTAGAAGTAAATTAGTCCTCTGCTTAATGTTTCTAAGAACTCAATTGATATGTTGATGTAAAAGCAAATTACTGTGGATGCTGAAATCTGAAAAAAAAACTGGAAAATCTCAGCAGATCTGATAACATCTGTGGAGAGAGAACAGAGCTAACGTTGAGTCTGGATAACCTTTCATCAACATGTCTCATGATACTGGAGTGGTGGAAGATAGCAAGTGTAATTTTAAGAACCAAAAAGGAGGACTGCGGCATTGCAGGAATGCTCAACAACATTCCATCACTTATCATCAGTCATCCAAATACCTAAAAGGCCAGAGAGACGAATAATTATTTTAGAATCATCAGGTCATAAGAACATAAGAACATAAGAAATAGGAGCAGGAGTAGGCCATCTAGCCCTTCGAGCCTGCCCCGCCATTCAATAAGATCATGGCTGATCTGTCGTGGCTCAGTTCCACTTTCCCGCCCTCTCCCCATAACCCTTAATCCCTTCTCTTATCAAAAACCCATCAACCCGCTTCTTAAAAATATTTAGCGAGGCAGCCTCCACCACTTCAACGGGCAGAGAATTCCAGAGATTCACCACCCTTTGAGTGAAGAAGTTCCTCCTCAACTCCGTTCTAAACCGCCTCCCCTTTATCTTCAGGCTGTGCCCCCTAGTCCTACTGTCTTTTTTGAGCGGGAAGAGTCTCTCCACCTCTATCCTATCCATCCCATTCATCATCTTATACGTCTCAATGAGATCTCCCCTCATTCTTCTAAACTCTAACGAGTACAAGTCTAGTTTATTCAGCCTCTCCTCATAGCTCAATCCCCTCAACTCCGGTATCAGCCGAGTAAACCTCCTCTGCACTCCCTC